>NW_011888947.1:1116201-1164835 GCF_000151845.1 Pteropus vampyrus
GAGATGCATCAAGTTCCCATTGCACAGAAGCTGGGAGGCTGGGCACTGGGAAATGCAACCTACTGCATTTACATGACACCTCTTCCAGGAAAGCTTCCTTATCACTGCCTCCCTGAGAAAACCTCCCTTCTTGGTACATAACAGGTACATAAAAGATATTTAGTTAATATCTATGCCATCAGTATTTCTCAACACTGACTGCGCAGTAATACCATCTGGAAAGCTTTTGACAAATATTCACACCTGGACCCCACCCCCTGAGATTCTGACTTAACTGGTCCGTGGTAGGATCAGGGACTTTTTAGAAGCTTCTCAGGTGATTCCATTTGCAGCCAGGGCCGAGGGCCTCTGCGGTGAATGAACAAATTTACAAGTGATTCTGGCTAAACAGTACAAGAACAGCAATTTAGAAACTAAATATTTAGAAACTAAATATTGATAGAACAGCATCACGAAGAAAAACAAAATGAAACAAACAGGAAAAGATGAGCGGTAAAAGAAAATAAAAATGCAGAAGGAGAGAGGAAGCAACCAAGGGTAGGACTGTTACAATGGGAGATTCTGTTGTCAAGTGGGAAGAGAAATGAAGACCTAGTGTGGGATCTCAGAATGCCTGATGCGAACGTCTGAACCAGGTGAGAAGTAAAGAAAAAAACTTCGCTGTCGAAAGGAGGCTCACGGAAGGTTCTTTTACTTCCATACTAGTATCCCTTAGGTTTTGTAATAGACACAGAAAAATCTATGCCCAACAATTTTTTTTCCTGTCTACTAGTTCAGCAAATAACTTAAAAATTCAAGATGCTTCAAAATATATATTTTTTCCTAAATCGACCATCTAAAACTTGAGCTAGATTTCCATATGTGAAATGTAGTGTGTAGAGACATACATTCGCACATATACACGTGCACACGTGTACACAGGTTCAATTAAGATTGCAAAGTTAATGTGGAGAGAAGTCTCTAGCAGCTTGCCACAAGGCTCTGTATTTAACCATGTCCTATGCTATTTTTTTTTATTGTGGTACAAAACATACCATAAAATTTACCACTTTAACTATTTTTAAGTGTACAGTATGGTAGTGTTTACTCTACGCTCATTGTTAGGCAACAGAGCTACTCACTTTTTATAAATACTTGCCTGAGGACAACCCGTTTCATCAAACTGTAGAATTCACAAAGCCCAGAAGCACCTCTCAGGAGATGGGTGAGAAAGTGATGATCCAAAAGATAGACAATTATGCCCGATGCATCTCTAAAAACTCATACTTAGAACCTGGTATTTAGGAAGCACTTTAGTACGTGTGTATGAACTGAATGAATTTTAGCAAGTTGGAATAAAGAGCCCAAAGTGATGACATTCAACAGTATATAAAATTATTCATTTGGATCTCAAATCTAAAGTCTAGATCAATAAGAAAGAAATATCTGGTCTTTTAAAAAAAATCTAAATGTTTTAAGCACACAGATAAGTACAGAGAATAAAATAAATAACCATATTCTTGCCACTGAACTTTAGCCAACATCAACGTTTTCCATCATTCATTCAAATATTATTTTTATGAAAGAAAACATTACAGATGCATTGGAAATCTTCTATATACCTCTCCCTAATCCCATCATCCCTTCTTCCTCCTCTAGAGTTGACCACTGTCCTAATTTTGATGTTTATCATTCCTGTGCATGTTTTTCTATTTTTGTCATATGTAGATTCATCCATAAACAACAGGAAATGTCGTTTTGCATGTTTTTATGCTGTATATCAGTGGTTTCCTACTGCACATTTCATTCTACAAATTGCTTTCCTGGCTTTACACAAAGGTTCAAGATTTATCCGTGATGGTAATGTAGCTCTATGATTCAAGCTGGACGCTCTGAAGTGTGCTACTGAATGAATGTTCCCTGACTTGATTATCAGCAGTCCTGTTGATGGATGTCTGTATTGTTTCAGAGATTTTGTTGCCACTCACACAGCAGCAATGGGCACTCCTGTGTGTGGATGGAAGGTCCTCTGGGATGTAGATTTAGACCATCATCCTAGGTAGAGAGGATGCACGTGCTTAACTTTAGTAGAGACTAACATTTTTCTCTACTAAACAATGCTAGAGTGGGGGCACCAGCTTCCAAATTAGCACCCCCCAGTTTCATTTCTCCAAACCAAAGAGTGAGGAATGGTGCCTCATTTGGGTTTTAACAGGCATTTCCCTGACTACTGGTCAGTAGAGTTTCCTCTTTTGTGAAATGCTGGTTTGTATTCTCTGCTTCTTTTATCCTGTTCTGTTGCTTTATGTTTATTATTGTTTGGTAGGTGTTCTTTACATATAGTTTGAACGCTAATTCTTTGGCCCACATATGTGGTGCTATTATATTTTCCAGCATGAGGATTATCTCTTCACTTTATTTAGCATGTAGTAATGTTTAACAGCATATTTGACAATCTAATCCTTCACGGTTTGTGAATTTTCGATCTTGTTTAAAAAAAATCCTCTGTACCCCCAATACCAGAGTCTCCTACATTTTTTCCTAGAGGTTTTAAAACTTTGCTTTATACATTTATAGATCTTTAAGTATCTGGAAATTATTTTTGTAAATGATCTGAAGAATCTAATTTATTTTTCCCATTTAGATAACCCATTTCCCAGGGCTGTTTATACAAAACCCAAGCTTTTGCATGCTGATTTATAAAACGACCTCTCTCATATGTCATATTTTTCACGCTCTCCAAACCCATTTCTTTCCTAATTCTTGTTGGTTCTAATAATGATGTAGAACTGTAGATGATCCTTTAAGCACCCCGGCCTCTCAGAACCTCTGCTGAAACCCATTGGAGCAGGATCAGAGAGGGGGTCTGGTCCATGAGGTCACAATCAATATGGGGTTCAAGGTAGTAGTCCAAGAAAAGAAGGAAAATGGGGCTGCAGGAAAAAATGGCATGACATGAATAAGAAAAACTTGAGAACTAAAAAAAAAAGCTTTTCCCCATACCTATCATGGTCAAACCCAAGAGCATGTGAACAAATGACTGTACTTCCAAGCATCTCATCACCACCCGCCACCACCAGTGTTTCATCTCATTCCCTTCCTCCAAAAATTCACGAATTCAGAGTCTTCCAAACCATCCTCCCTACCGCTTCTCCGATGCCCCTTAGACTGCCATACAACAGCCTACTCAACATCCTGTCAGAGATCCAACTGGCAACTCAAACTGTCCAAAGCACTTTGAATTTCTAGCCTCTTTAATTTATTCCTCTCAGTGTTTCCCACCACAGTCAAAGCCAATTCCCATGCTCAGGATAAAATCTTGGGAGTCAGCCTTGACTCTTCTCTTTCACCTCCCACATTCAACAACACCTCTTATTAACCTTATCTTTGAAATCTATCCCATTCTGGCCACCTCTGTCTCCCACCAGTACCACCATGGCCAAGCCAAGATCCCCTCAAGCTGGAGAGAACTAACTGTTTAGGACAAAGCAAGGAACTGTAGATAGATACAATGGTGAGTAAGAATAGACATGATCCCGTCCATTATGGAGATTCCAGTCTAACAAATCCTTCTACAAACCAAAATTTAAAAGGATCTAGTGATCTGTAATGGTCCTCGAAAGACCTTCAACCAGAGAGAATCAGAGAAGAGGTCCCAGTGGTTTGCTGGAGCACATTTATACCAGCTGGTAAGAGCCAACTGTGGGCATCTCTTTCCTAATCTGAGTTCAGTGATCAAATCACTTTGGTGATTTGAAATCAGCCGTGGAGAGCATATTTATACCATGGAAATTGGCAAACTCAAGCAACCAGGGCTTTTTCAGGGTACAGCTTGTCAAACACTTATCAGTGTACCACCATTCCCTCCCAACTGTGCCAGAGTCAGCATAAACAGAACTGAAAATCAGCTGACATCAGTACATGGCCTTGGAGGGAAAATTTTCTCATGGCCTCAAAAGCGGAGTCTCGGCATTCACTCCCAGACTCCCGAAGCCTGTGGATCTGTGTCCTAGTGATGTTGCTGTGGAAAGCAGCAATGTGTAAGGTCAGGAGCATCCATCTAGAGTCATAGACTGGGTGGGAATGCCAGCTCTGCTGCTATTTGCTGTGTGACCTTGTGCAAATTACTTAATATCTCTGAGCCTCAGATTCCTTTACGGAGAATGATTATAATAATACTACCCCCCTCACAGAGTTGCTGTAGTGATCAAATAAGGGAATGCATGTCAAGTTCTCAGCCGAATGCTTGGCACAAAAGAGACACAGTAAGTTATAGCTATAACTATTATGTTCCCATAATTCTTCCCCGTCTGAAGACAATGACCAAGTCCTAGTGCCAATGTGTCCTTGTGGCTTAGCACAGTTCTTGGTGTTTGAAAAAGCCTCAACGACTGTCAGAATGACTGAGAGAATGAATGATCTTAGAGAAACCATCCAAATCTCGAGGCATTAACTAGCTCAGGGACATAGCTTCCCTCTTGTCCTTTAGCCAGTGACAGATTCACCAGGTGACACTCCATGGAGACAAGAGCCAGCTGAGTCCTCACAGTGACTCATTCCACGAATCTCCTCCATTGAGGTTTGGAGACCAGTGAAGGTTTTGTTTGATTTCTGTGAGTCAATCTCTACATGTTTCTGGATAATCTTTTACTTATTTTTTTTTATTTATATATTTGTCTGTTTGTTATTTGTTAGAATAAGTGAATGACTGACTTAGTTGATTTGTTTTTCGCTGATTTGAATAGGCAAGCAGGTTGGATGACCTGAGGGATCTATTAGCTGACTAGTTCTCAAACTTGGCTGTACCTTAGAATGGCGTAGGGAGCTGCCAGCAGATACCAGAGTCCAAGCCGAAGCTAGAAACTTCAACCCAGCATCTCTGGAATGAGGCCTGGATGTGGGTCCTTCTGAAAACCCCCCAGGCTCTAGAATGAGAGGAGCCAGGATTGAAAATGGCTACAGTGGACCAAGCAGTCGCAGCGGCAAGTCTCTACCTCCCCTTGGAAGATGCCTTTGCCACCTGAGGTGAGCAGTTGCTGAGCTGTGTGCCGGGGCCAGGGGTTTAGCTCCAACCGTTTGATGGCCATTTGGTCTTTTTAGTGAGGAAAGCAATCTGCCGATGCAGTTGTTCGGCGCGTTGTGGGCAAAGCCACTGATTGATCGGGTCCCTTTGTGTTGGGTCCAGATGCTCCTGCCTGGGGCGGCAGCAGTCTCACTGAGATGCTGACGAAAGAACAGGACAAAGAATGAGATGGAAGGAGCAGCTAGGTTGTTTGCTAAAACTCCAAGATGCCAGATAACAAAAGGGAACTTTTACAAAGGGCAGAGGAAGGTAGAACATCCAGGTGCCTTATAAAATGTGCACAGCACTCAACAGTTTGCAAACACTTTTCTAGACTATCTCAACAGAGTCTTTAACCCTGAGGAGAGCAGGCAGGGAGGCTAGAATTCTTATGTTCATTTTCAAGTGACAAAGCTGAAACTCTACAATGTCAAGCGGTTAGCAAATGGCAGACTAGGACAAGAACTGAGTTATCTGTTAAATATCTCACATACTAGACATCAGAATCCATCTTTTTAAGCAATTTAGGAACTAAAGTCAATTCTGAACCGTGCTCGCCATGAACAGGCTTTGTGGCACGGCCACACCAGGTGACACCTTCCTGCCACCTCTTGTCTGATTCTAGTTTCTCTCCTGGAGCAGCTCTACAGGAGAAAAGCAAAACAATAAATAAATAAAAATAATAAAAAAATAATAACAATAACAATAATAATATAACACAAAGAGAAAGACACCTGAGTCTCTCTGATATGTTCCCTTTGCAATTTCCATCAGGAGTGTACTGGGCAGAAACCCTGGTTATGGCTGTAATCAAGTTTTAAATCAGAGTTTCCTATCCTTTTCGTGTATGATGTCAAAAAAATATCACAGACCCCTTGGGATAGCCATTGTACTTTTACTATCTGTCAATTAAGAAACTATATCTTGACGAAATTGCCTTCTGTGAATTTCTAATGCTCTTAATTTCAGAAAATTGATCATTTGCGATAGCATGCCCTTACAAAATAATGATCCAATTCATATGGGCAAGACAGAGTACTTTCTTTAAATATGCTTTTCCTATTATTATAAGACAACATTTGTATTTTTTTTTAATCTATGTTTTTGAAAGATGTGTGTTTAAGTATGTAAGAAAGAAATGACAAGAAGTCTGGGGAGCATGGCAAAGTCTTACACTGTCGAATGTAGTTAGGTAGGTACATGGGAGCTCACTAGACTATCTGCCTACTTACATATGTAAATTTCATTGATAATAAAAAATTTAAATAAAGATAATACTCGGTCCAATATAAATTCACAGATCCCTTAAAATAATTTTGTCCCTTCCCCATCCTAACATGGTAGGTAACCCACAGGGTTGGAACCAGCGATTTTAGATTATTGCTAAATGCCCGTCACCTAGGTTTCGTTTTTGTTTTAATCTCTTAGGTCAAAATGGCACAAAGTGATGATTGTACCTGTATTTGCTCATAAACCCAGCTTTTCCCATTATGTTCTGCGCGGATGATCATCAACAGCCAATCAATCAATACTGACTGATCCCCTACCATATGTTAGGCTCTGGGATGGGTTTAATGATTCCAAAGAGACACGGACCTCCATCCCCAGGAAGCTCACAGTTATGTGGGAGATGGGTGCTGCACAATTAACGATGATTAATAAATCATGGCAGGAATGCAACATGTTGGAAGGAGAGGGGCAGGTGCTGCCATGAGAGCACAGGATGAGGGAGGCTCATTGGGCGGGTGTCGGTGGGGCTTCCTGGTAGAAGTGACATTTCAGTTGAAGGGTCAGCGAGAGCTCGTCAAGCCAAGAGACAGGCACAGGGTCTTTGTTGGCATTCCAGAGAGCCCCAGGCCCCCAGTTTCTGGGCTGTCCATGGCCCAGGCTCTGGGGTGAAGGAACTCTCTGTTTAGCATAATCTGATCCTGGACAGATCAGCAGGAATCTCTGCCTGCCGCCTTCCACCCCTCCCTGTCAACAGCTGGCCCTTAACAAGTGACTGATCTTTAGCATGTTTGATATGAAGAGGGACAGCAAAAATAATCACCTGCCAAGGATTCCATCTTCATAAAAGACACGGTAACGATCGGGTTTCAGAATGCGTGGGCGGCGTGAACCCTGAGGAGCTCACCCTTCCAACAGGACATTGATCTTCCCCCGACTGCCTGGGATGGCCCGCATCGAGACACAGCTCATATTTCCTGAACCTTTCACTTGGGAGATAAATGCAAGGGGGCCAACAGTAATAAAAAGATAGTGTTGAGCGGGGCAATTGGAGCAGAGCTCTGTTCACCGTGAGCTATTCCAGAATCAGCCACATGGTTAATATTCTTGAGTATTTTCCAGGTGCCAGGCAGCCCGCTCGGCACTCTATCTGCGCTATAGGATTTACTCCTTCAGATTCTTGGATTTGTAGATTTCTCATCTTCAGACCTGAACTCTTGTTCCCTTCCATCCCCCGACATCGTCTGCCCCTCTTGCATCCCTGCCAAGCTGCTTGGGCCAATACCGTGGTGGTCACCTTCATAGCTCTGTCCCACTTAGCCCATGCCCAGTCCATTAGCAAAGGGTTCTCCTTCCATGATCTGTTGTGTTGCCCACATTGGTCTAGGGAGTTAGGAAGAATGCACCCTGCTGCCCTCACTATGGACAAGACAAAAGGAACCCTCAGAGAGGTGAGGCCGCTCACCCGGAGTCACCAAGCTCATTAGGGTATGGCCCCGGGTCCCAAATCTTGGTCCGTCCCTTCTGTGACATCACACTCCAGCATGGGACATGGGACATTTAAGTGTTGATTGGAGTGAGAAGGGATATTTCAGGCTGGAGGAGGGTGGCATTAGGGAGAGGGGCTGTCTAGATACCCCGAAAGCTGGGATTTACAACTGCAGGACTTAGAGCCCTCCCACAATGGGATGCTGTGTCTGGTCGTCATCAAGCCGCTGAAGGCCGAGCCCACCACGACAAGCAGACAGTAGCCCCCAAAGACCCATGAGGTACTGAATAGACTCACTCTCATTGGTCCCTGGGATTGGTCCCTCAGATTGGGGCCTGATGTGCCGCCTCCAGCCCCCCTCGCGCCACCCTGCCAGGACAGTGAACCCCTCCTCTCTGTACTCTCACCCCGCGGCTCAGCAGCTCCTGTTCATATGACAGTCATTTGTAGTCATTCTATCCCCAGTGCGAGCCTCTGAGGGAGTGGCACAAGGTCACGTTTATCCTGACGTCTACGTCAGCCGATGTCAGCAGATTGTTCTGGCAGGTGTCAGCATGCGTGCCAAGCTTCCACCCTCCACACAATTGGCTTATCATTCAAAGTGCCAGTTCCCTTGTTACCAACTGAATTGCGTCCCCCACCCAAATTCCTCTGTTGAAGTCCGACCCTACGATGTGACTGTATTTTGAAATGGGGCCTCTAAGGAGGTAATTAAGGTTAAATGGGGTCATAAGGGTGGAGCCCTGTTTTGATATAATTAGTGTCCTTATAAGAAGGAAGAGATACCAGAGAGCTCTCTCCCTCTACTCTCTCTCTCCCTCTCTCTCCCTCCCACTCCTTCTCCTCTCTCCCTTACTCTCTCTCTTCTCACACCAAGAAAAAGCCAAGCAAGGACACAGAGAAGATGATCATCTATAAGCTAAAGAGAGTCCTTGCAAGAAACCAACCTTGCCAACACCTTGATCCTGAATTTCTAGTACCCAGAATTGTAAGAAAATACATGTCTGTTGTCTAATACCTCAATCTGTTGTGTTCTGTGGTATTTAGTTATGGCAGCCTGAGCAGATTAATACGTCCCCCATGGTCAAGAACTGGGCATGTCACTTACCCAAGTAAAGTCACCCTGACAAGCTCTGCCCTCCTTGGAATTTGAGTCTGGTGTCAATTGACCCAAAGGCTAGAAACGGTGTTCATTCACTGACTGTGGCCTCTGAAAACAGACTACTGCCCAGGGCCCTAGAGCTGTCCAGGTTTCTGACTCTTCTGTGGCCTGATTCGGGAATTCTCCTTTCAAGCCGATAAGCTATCCCAGAACGATCCATGAATTCCTTTTTTTCTTAAGTTAGAAATGTTTTTACTGCAACCCCAAATCCCAAGTAATGGAACGTTCTTTTTATCTTTCCTCGTAGTGTGATATTAGTTAACAATGTAATTCGAATGGCCCTTAATTTAGAAAAATGCTTTCACTCTTAATGTATCTGGATGAGCATAAATAGCAATCCGTGAGATCTCCGAGGTGTGACTTTTCATCTCCTATTATTTTCTCCCCTTCACTCATGAAGATAGAGAGAGAAAGATGGGTGGGAATGACTCATTCTCCAGGTTAGCCTGGCTTCAGCCTCAATGGCAAATATATGGATTTTGTCCAAAACTACATGAACATGATGGCCTCACATTTGGGATGAAGCCAGAAACGCCCTTGGAAGAGGGCTGTTCTGCCACTGTCACCGGGACACAGGGAAATGACCATCATTTTTATTTTTGCCAAGGGATGATCACTAATTGTAAAGAGCTAGGGGGCCAAGGGAAGTTCATTCCTCATTGCTGTTTTGCTTTGCAGTGCTCAATTAGTAATGGAACATCCTGGTCCAAGAGTTTTCCTCCCAGAATTTAATAAAAGGCACAGGTGTGGCTGAGGGGCACTCAGCCATGTGTGGCTCAGGGCAGTAAAGTGAGCTGGTTCCAAGAGTTCCTATCTACACGGAATCAGTCTTGTTTTGATTTAAGATGAACTCATTGCCAAGTAGCAAACACAAAGAACCCGTTTCTTTTCCAGTTTGGATGCTTTCTTGGGCTGTTCATCTGTGTTGCTTTTTCATAAAGGTCTAGTTGAATGTTTATTCCAAAACCTTTGGCCAAATCTAAGGGAAAGTGTTGAACTTGAAAAAAAAAAGAAAATGCAGGCATGGTTATGGCATTCCTTCACTCCAAATAGGATCATTGAAGGGTTGTTTCCAAGGATGAAAATAGGTGAAGGAAGGGACCTGCTATGCTGAGGAGTTTCAGAAATCAGCATCATCATCATTGACATCATTATCTACATTGTCATCATTGACACCATCATCATCATCTCCGTCACCATCATCATCATTATCATCAGCAGCATCACCATCACCATCACCGTCACCATCACCATCACCATCACCATCATCATCAACTTTATTTGATCACTTATTATGTGCCAAGTACCATGCTAACCCCTCAGTGTGTATTCACACCTCTCCTTTTTCTCTTTACTTTCGACCCAGTTTTCCTTCGTGGCAATTACCGCTGCTGGATATTACATCATGTATTTATTTGTTTATCGATTTGTTGTTTCTCTTCTCTCTCTTATGCCTAGAATGAAAACTCCACAAGGAGTTTGCTTTTTTGATGACAAGACTCCCAGTACCTAGTCCAGTGCCTGTCACATAGTAGGTGACTGAAAAATATAGTTGAATGAAAGAATACTGTTAATGACAACACCATGAGTTAGATACTATCACTACTCTCATTATAGAGACAAGGAGAATGAAGCTCAGAGAAGCCTGAGGTTATCAGTACCAGAGTTAGAACTCAGAGTCAGGCGGTTAACACAAATCTCAGGCTCTTTAACCTCTAGACTAAGCTGTGACTTCATCTTTGCTCCCCGCCACCCGCGATTAACAAGACATAGGTACTTAAAGACTTTTAGACCCCCACATCTCCGGGTTTTTTTTTCCCTGAAACAAACAGAATACATCTCTAGTCTCCAAAAGAGGGAGGGGAAAAAAGGTTTCTAAGAGTGGAAAATCACCCACATCTGCTTCTCTGCTTGACAGAAAAACCTGGTCTATGTTCTCCAAAACTCTTAATTAATCACTTGCCAAAGTAAGAACCATTTGCCTAAACCGAGGCAGCGATAGAAGTTGATTGACAAGGCTCTAATTAAACCTCAATTTATAATCTAACAGCCTGAGATCTTTCAGGTCATAAAGGACTTTGATCCTAGAAATTGTGCTAATAAGAGTCCCCTACTCCCACCTCCTCTGTCTCTCTCTGGCTTCTCTGACTTCAGGATGGGTGCTGCGAAAGTGGGGCTGCAGCCTTGTTGGAAAGAAATTAGTTCCCTGCAGTGGCTGAATGAGTTGTCTTTAAAAACAACAGCAGCCCAACATGGGGTCTCGAGATAGCAATCTGGCCATGGGCTCCCTCGGTGGGGACGTCCTTTGCATAGTGATACATGCCAGATGGTTCTGAGATAAATCCCACTATCTGTAATGATGGAGGAGCTGCCACTGCTTGGGCTGGGGGAGGGCTGGGGATGCTCTGTGCGTATGGGTGGGGCTGCTGCTCTTGTGGCAATCAAGGGAATTAACCTACTCTAATGGTTTGTGGGGAGGGGAAATCCAAGTTAAAAACTAATAATAGACGATAATACTTAGGAAATAATAACACAGCAAGACTGGGGGATGGGTGGTTCTGAGCATGGTGTGAGTGTGAGGCAGTCAAGAGGATGACTCCCAGGAGGAGTCCTTTCCCTAGGGAGCTAAAGAAGTCCAGATAAGTGGTCCCAGATTTAAGGATTTCCGAGACCAGGAAATTTTTTAAAAATCAAGTGGATTGACATAGTGCATCAACTTTTATTGTGTCAATTAAGTACTTGAAAAATAGCAAGCAAATAAGCAGATTAACAAAAACAACAAATCTATATTATCTGCCCCTATAACCGATCAATTGATTTTAAAAAGATTTTTAACACACAAGAAAAGTGGGCACAACATCATCACAGATGAAGTACAGACCTTCCCGAGAAAGGGCAGTTGAGGACCGTGAACATGTTGGTGTATACTTACATTTTTCTCATTTATCCCTTGGTGAATTTGTTGTAGATTAGCTAAACCCCAGATGTGATATTTGCAGGATGACCAAAAGTCCTACCTGGCCTGGGACAGTTAAGTCGAGGCGATCATTAATTAATTTATGTCCACTAATTGGTTTTAATGTCTCCTTTTATTCTCAAATGGGCTCTAGTTTAGACAATCAATTACATGGCCATCCAGAGAATTTGGGGACTCTAGCGCAGTCAGTGCTCAAGACTTGATTTTACTTCATGACCCCATGGACATATTTTTAGTGTTCTTACAAAACGTTTTCATTCTAGATTTCAATAGAAGGAAGTAGAAAAACGGTGCTCTGGGATTTGCTTGTCTTTCTATCACACCGTTCTCTCTCTCTCTCTCTCTCTCTCTCTCTCTCTGCTTCTCAACGGCTTTATTGAGATATCATTGACATATAAAAATACACATACTTAAGGTATATAACTTGATATTTTGATGTACATATACACTGTACATATACAATTGATTTTACTTCACTGACAATTCAATTTCACTGACAATTCTTTGTTCTTCCATTTGTTCTACATGATGGTCTGTTTATAATTAAAAAGCCCACTGTTTATAATTCTGTCAGAATATTGGCATAGATAATAGAGGTAGGAACCAATCCTTGCCTTACCTGCTAGTGTGAAAAAAATTCACTGGATACTTGGAATCGTATTTCAGCAAATGGGGACACTCTACAAACAGCAATAGGATGTAGTCAAACCAGGGAGCTACTTGTCTGCTTCCTTGATTGTGTTTTACACTCACATGTTGCATCTTGCCTTCGGAATCACCCATTAAATGATAAAAGAGACACCTCACTCCATCGCCATATTCTACACTATCCATAAACTGTGTGTATGCACCCATGTGCTGATGGAGGAGGGTCGGGAATTTGATACGAAGGGATGTTATCAGAATGAAACCCAAAGCAGGCAACATAAAACACAATTTTATGGTGACCAAATGAGAGACAGCGTGTCGCCTCTAGAAAAACCAACCATCTTGAATGTTAACTCCATCTAAACATCCCAAAATACTAGATACTGATGATGATGATGATGATGATGATGATGATGATGATGATGGTGATGATGATGATGACGATGGTGATGATGATGATGATGATGATGGTAATGATGATGGTGATGATGATGATGATGATGATGATGGTGATGATGATGGTGATGATGATGATGATGATGATGATGATGATGATGATGATGGTGATGATGATGATGATGATGGCAGCAATCGAGGCAGCCACCTGAGGGTCCACTGGGCATCCCAGCCTGGTTCGTACTGACCTGTGTGCACATGTGTTTCACAGACTGTCTTGAAAAGTAATGGCAGTAGACAGAGGTTGGTGTCCATTCCATCATTTTAATGGGAACTTTCAAGACCTTCTGCTCCAATTCATCCATTTCATAGATGAGAAAAGACTGCAAGTCTGGAGAAAGAAAGCTTTTACAAGGAGAGTAGCCATTGTGTTTGGCCAGACAAATGAGTTCCCCAGTGATGTGTTCTCCATCCTCCTCTGTCTTGGGCTGCCCCACAGTATGCCTACGTCAAACTGAGCTAAGCCTGTCTTCTGCAGAGCTTTACATGGGCCAGAACTTTAGCCTCCTCGGCGATCAAGGACCCACTTCCAGGGGCACCCCCATGGCAGCTGGGGGAGTTGCTGGGATTGGTGGTATTTGGCCCTCCTCAAGGGGAACAGCTGGGCCTACAGACTTGAGTTCTCATTTCTGAGCCACCAGATTGTTAAACAAGAACAAATACCTGCTTTATGCATATTTATTTCCTTTTGGGGGGTTCTGGAAGAATTGATGTTGGAGACGAAGTCACAGACGCTGCCAAAACAATCAGAAGCCCTCTGAAGGAAACGAAAGCCAATTGCCAGCATCCAAAGCTGCAGCCAAGATTTAGGAAGCTTAAATACCTGACCCGACTTGATTTAGGGCCTTTTCAGGCTGACATTTAATATGTGATTTGCCTGGTGGGCAGGCTTCTTGCAGTGTTTGGGAAAGGCTAAATGGGATTGGAATGGCGATGACCTCATCCGGCATTTGGCATTCTTCGGATCTGGTGCCATTATTGAGCTCAGAGCAGCTTGGTTTGTATAACTCCAGGGCCAGCCACATATTCCCTGTGAGACTTGGAAAGCCCACTGTTTATCCCCGGGGTAGAAGGGGTGTTCTGGTGGGAAAATTCAGGCCCACCCAGGGAGATCCATGCAGACCACAAAGCAACCATTGGTCTTATTGTGAAAAAGACATATGTAGAGTTAATCCAACTAGAGGGTGGATGTAGAACTATAGGATGGATGTTCTGAGGGATTATGTTTCATACATCAATACAGTTTATAATGATAAGAGTGGTCCAAAATAGAATACCCCAATTAAAGAATTGGTCTGCTCACCATGGGGATTGTTCAAAGAGAGGTTAGATGAGTACTTGACCGAGGACGTTACTGAAGGATTTTAAACACTGGGGAGAGAGGGGGTGGACTAAATTAAATCTAAGGTCTAAGAGTCAATCAATTACTAAGAAAGAGGACACAATCACTAGCTTCTATCTGATGGTCTCTGGTGTATAGTAATATCTCACATAATTAGGGTTTCAAATATCAGGAGCTCTTAACTAGCTGAAAAAGAATCAAGAATTAGCAAGACAGTACGAAATGACTCTAAGAATTCTGAGGTGGTGCTATGGGCTTGATGAATTTTGTAAGTAGAAGAGCAACTAAGGTTCTCATTTGTGACCTAATAACTCCTATTTTAGACACAATTCTAACACACTTGGTTGTCTGCTTCCCCAGTATGCACCCAAATCACAAGCCTAGGAGTGCAGATATTTTTGTTTTGTTTTCATAAATGGGGTACCGTTGGGGACCCCCAGTATGATGGTGAAGGCGGTGACTGGGCTTCATCCAAACACAGCCATGCACTTGCTAAGTGATCTTTCGCCATTGTCACTTCACTCCTTGGTCCTCCGTTTTTTTCTCAGCAGGACTCATTCTAAATCAGTCGCCCCTGACATCTAGACTGCTGCCCTGCGCCAATCGCAATAGACATTTGTGGAATGAATAAATAAATGAATGAACAAGTGAATGAGCAAATGCAAGGGTTATTTCAAATAACCTAACTTAACCCTGGAAAGGCAACATCCTTACCTGCTTTAATCCTTGGTGGCTATAAGAATTTTAAACCCAGACTTCTTAGAAACCCTATAACCAAACTCCTCCCATTTCACAGGGTGGTAGTGTCAGAGGATGAGAAGGTGCTGCTGCCATATTTACTTCAAAACTTTATTTCATTTGTGAAAACCTCAAAATTGACAACCCTAAAAACCACCCTTTTCCCTGTTTGCTTGGAAGGTCACCAACCTGCCTATTTAAACTCGTATTTAACTCGCTCTTGAAACTAGTGTGAAAAACAGCAGGCATCTCAAAAAGTCAGCCTTCTTCAGACCGGCTGATCCTTTTGGTTTTTTGTAATTTTGCAAGAAGGGACCTGGGGCCTGACCAAGTCACAAACTGTCTGATTTGAGCCTTTTCCCACTAATTAAATTCAAACCATTAATCAGAGGAGAGACTGTTTTCTTTTTGCCTTTGACCTCACGTCTCTTTGCTCTTCGAATCTGTCACCCGGGAAATTTTACCCTTCTGGGAGAGGGCTTGCTTTGAGCTTTTGAAGTTGGCAGAGAAGAGATAAGGCGACTAAGGCGAGCGAGATTTGCTTCATGCAAAGGGACTACGAGGGACTCCTGTAAAGCCATCCGTCACGGCTGTGCCATCCCTGTAGCCAAAGAGATGGAACGTCGTTTAAATTTTGTTTGTTGGCTCAACCAATGCAGTTTTTGTGTTCTGTGCCCAAGGATGAGTGTGATTTGCCTTTTAAAAGCATGTTACTCTGCCGTGGACACCCCTATCTTTCTTACCTGATTTGTTGATGACAGTTACTGCCTGCCAAAAAAAAAAAAAATTCTGGACAGATTTCAGTAGCTATTTGTTTCTCACTTGAAGATCAAGTTTGGCAAAGTAAACTGGAAATGACGACTGAAAAATAAACACTGATCACTTGCAGTGTGTCCTCTATTTTGTTGAAAGGTGACCCTGGCCTAAAGGAACGAGGCGAGGTGGAGGTTAATCTGCATCCCACCAAAAGAAAAGAAAAATCTAGAACAAAAGTCAGCCTCTGGGATTTGAACTCGGGGACTGGAGAGAGTTCAGGACACAACCTACTGCTCAACATTGCTGTGTAATGATCTACGGTGTCTGGTTTCCAGAACGTTATGGTTATCAACTGCAGGGGCTTATGCGGATTAACATCTGAACGTCGGGCCGGTCCTGTTACTCTGGTTTGCTTTGTTTGTCCATGTGAATTGTATCCCGCGCTTACATATCAAGAAGTTACCAGAGTCATACCCAGTGGGAAATGTTTTCATTCCTGAGCACAGGCAACTGCTCCGAGAAGCTCTGCCTCTTATTCTGGGGCCATCAGACTCTGCCATGATTCTGCATGTTTTAAATTCATGTGGGTTTCAGGTTTGAGCCTCTCTAGAAGGAGATTCCATCAGCGTCTGGTAATTTTCTCCTAAGGAGTGCTTCCCGCTGATAGACCTGGTTGTTTCTAAAACAGAGGCATCCGTCACAAACATGCCTTGACCAACATACTGTCGGAGGTGCTGAAATGTGGTCCCTGACCTTAAAGGGTCGTCTCTGATTTACTCTTTTTCTTTCTCTGTTTTTTTTTTTTTTTGCTTTTTTTTTTGCTTTTTTTGTCCCAAGTATCAAATGAGCAGAAATAAGTTTGAGACATTTTGAGGGAGAGATGTTCATCAGATAAGAAGATTTCATAGACATGCTTAGGCTTACAGGACCTCCGATCTCAGAAGGAGCTTTATAAGTACACAGGTGCTGGGACCTCACTTCAGGGATTATGACACATCATTCAAGCATCTTATCTGTGTCAGCTTCATCAGATGAATCTGAGGCAGAGCCAGCACCGAGGCCAAAGACATCAACCTCATAAAGTAACATAAACCACAGCGCCTAGAATCCAATAAACACTTGTAAGTGGATGAATAAAGTTGCTATGGAGATGGGACCAAGTATTGAAACTCCAAGGTCTATAGTGGATGGATCAGCTCCACCCACACAGTCACAAACGTATTTCTCACGAATCATAAAGGAACCCTCACCTTGTGACTTCATACTCCACTTGCATTTCAAGAGGGATAAGAAGGGCCTCCTGGCATGAGGCATGGACTAGGCAAAGGTGCAAGGGTTGGATACTCTCTGGTCCAGCTAGAAGACAGTGGATAGACCACAGATCCATATCTTGCCCAGCATCAAAGGCCACTGCTTTATGGGAGAAGTGATGGTTTGGCCAATACATAGAGAGAAGTCACTGTCATTTCTTGTGATTTTAGTCCAGGAGTCTTCAACTGCTGCAGGCATATTTTGTTGGCTCACAATGTTTTTTAAAAATGGGGACATTTCACATATAAATCCAGACATCTAGGTGCTCTTGATAAACTAAGAAGATCTGGCCACACCAGGCCAGTGCTCCCCTCTGGAAATGAGAGCGTGGAGCTCAGCCGTGGCTGCCACTTTGGGTAAAGCCTTGGTTCTCAGTTTGCCACTGTCCCCACCACTCCTTATTGCCTGTCCCCATTTTCTTCACTAGTCCACACTACTTGCCCAGTCCCTTTAGGCAGTTGGGTTTGTAACACTTCAAATAGTTGGGGAAAATGTCTCCTCTGCAACTTATTTACAAATAAGGTTGAGTAAAGTCATGCACAGTTGAAATTCTTTGCAGAGAGACTGGATCAGGTCACCGATGGGGGAAGCCGATAGCCAGTCACAGGTTAACGAGCTTTTTGCTCTAGACAGGATATATAAATATACCCCAGAGGGGACCTGAACTTTCCCCCACCTATCTGATCCGTCTCTAATTGTTACCAATTGGTATTCCCTTACGCCCATGCTTTCTTTGTAATAGAGACGTTGTTCTCATGTTCCCGTTCGACTGACCCTATATTCCAACTGCCCATCCACAGGGGTCACGGACTTCCTGGGATGAGAATTTTGGTTTTTATGGCATTTAAAACATCCTATTTTCTTTCTTTCCTAAACCAGCTCTATTTATTTTCAATCGCTGGGTGCACCGACACCCTCAAAAGCTCTTCTTACTACGTTCGTGTCACCAAGCAAACTCACAAGAATTTCACCAAAGTCATGAGACACATCTTTTATTTTATTTGTTTGAGCATGTCTAAGAAATGACGCATTAGCCGAAGGACACTGGTGGTGACTGGATTCTGTCTTCGCTGGCCTTTTAACCAGCATCGTCCTAGATAATTGTCTATACAATTGCGAACCGGGGATTGGTTTAAATCCTGTGCGCTCGGCCCGCTGACTCGGTGAACGTATTGTGGGTGAGAGTGAGTTCGGCTCCCAGGGCTACCCCGAGGTCTGAGCTAGGTTAAGTGTCTGAAGCAGGGCTTCTCTCCGAGGACGTCCCCCCACCCCGCCCCACCCACCATTCCGACCAAGACAGCGAACTCATTAGCGTTCACCGAGCCCCGATCTGCTCAGATGACGTTTAAACGATGAGCGATGAGCGACAGTGGAGCAGGGCAAAGAAGAGTGACTCACCTTCTCCTCTCGGTCTCCGCCTTCCGGCACTTCTCAGCCTTGGGCACAGGTGTGCTACGGTCACAGGGAGAAGCAGGGGAGTGGTGGTTGGGGATGGGGCAGAGAGAATGGGGAGCGGCTGCTCATGCGCACAGGGCTTCCCTTCGGGGTGGTGGAACCGCGCTCCGACTAGGCTGAGATGATGGCTGCACAACGCTGTGCGTGTACATGATGCCACGGAATCTCACACCTTTCAATGGTCCAAAGGTCAAAGTTTCTGTTATGTCTATTTTGCCACAATAACAAAAAAAGGCACCAGGAAGGAAAAATAAACTATTGAGGGAGAAGAAGTTTTAAAAAGAGAAAACGACCATTAATAACCTCAGAGGGATAAGGGAAAACATCGTATTCCTGAGGCAAGAACACAGATCTTTCACTTTCCTCGTGGAGGGTAATTATATGTGCCCATCACACGCACATGCACACACCCACGCAGGCTCACACACACATGTGCTCACACCCACACACACCCTTGTGCCCTGCCAGCCACAGCCACTCAGCTTGTCACTGAGGTGCAGACATCATGGTGTTACCTAGGACCGTGGGTTTCCTCGCCTGCCAGAGGAGACCAAGTTCCCTCTGAGGTTCCAGAGAAAAGAAGGACTGGGACTCAGTGATCTCAGCAGGGTCCCTAACTTCGCGCTGCGTAAAAGAAAAGTGAGCATTGCATTGGAGGGCACTCTGCTTTCTAAAGACATTTTGGAACCCCGAACAAGCTCAAACCCAAGGAATTCTTGGAGCCTCCTAGCCGCCTTCTATTAGTAATCACATGGGGCGAGGGGTGGGGCGGGATGGGGGGGGTGGTATTTATTTCTCGCAAATGCTGAGCTTTCAGGTCATAACTGTAGCGAGTTTCCTGTAGGGCAAATCCACACACAAGATGCCTTTGATGTCTGGGTCAGGACTGTCCCCAGAGATCGGGAATCGGGGTTCAGATGGAGGGAACACAGAATTTGTCTGTCCCCAGCCGTTTCAAGGCTAGGGTGATGGAACTCAAGAAAATTCGAGCAAAACCTGTGTGTTAGTTTGCTAGGGCCACCACAACAAAATGCCACAAACTGAGTGTCTTAAAGCAACAGAAGCATACTGTCTCCTTGTTCGGGAAGTCTGGAATCATGGTGATGGCAGGACTGTGCTCCCTCCGAAAGCTGGGGGTCACTCTCGCTTGCTTCTTCGTGTCTCTGTCTTCACCTGCTGTCTTCTTATGAGGACTCCAGTGAGATTCGAGTAGGGGTCCACCCCATGCTGAGATGACCTCATCTTAACGAGTTACATCTGCTATGACTCTTATTTCCAAACAAGGTCACGTTCAGAGGTGCTGGGGGCTAATCTTTTTCTGAGGGGCACAATTGAACTCATGGCACCCTGGCGTCCACCCACACCCCAGTACCTCTGAGGACCTCTGGCTTCCTCCTACAAATCCACAATGACCATTCGCTCCCGCGCATTCATGGTGCTCTGAAGGGGCCCCTCCAAAGCCCTGGCTTTCATGGTTTTAAAGGAGGCCTAACATTACAGCCATGGTTTTAATTAAGACTTGATGGGCCGTGTCATGACTTCATCAATGAAACAAGCATAATAAAAAGGAATAACTTAATATGAAGTGTGGGAGGACAGCCCTGGACTCGTCATGAAATCACATTATGTAGCAATAAAACGCCATTTTAGAAAACACTGGGACGGCTTGGGCGACCTTTGTGTACTAAGAAGTTCCACTCACGCTCGTCACTTCAGTCCAGACACTGCCCGCGAGTGTGGAATTTGATTTGCTCCCTGGTTGGCTGAACTGAGCAGGTTAATTCCAAACCACGGGTCTGAGTCAAGTTCTTTTCTGGAAATCGCACACTGGAATTACTGGCATCCTCATGCAGCAGGGACCGTGGTGTGACGATGTCTTTCTGGAGCTGTGTGTCACTGTGTATAGCCTGCCCAGGCTATCAGCCTGAGACGCTAGAGCTAGAAAAGAAGCCAGTAGGGGATTCTAGTGCGTATTATTAAACTCAGCCTTAAATATGGGGCCGGGGACATCCTTGGCTGGATTCATTCAGGGCCATCATCTCCTTAAAGGTCACAGATGAACAGAAATCTCATAATATTTTTTAATCCCATGTCCCCATATATATGGTATGAAACATTTGATTTTGGGGGGAAGTAGGAAGATTTAGGGTGTAATGTTACCTTCTGTCACTTAGGAGGAACAAGGATTAATGAACGTGACCGTGGGTGGAAATCTGGGGGAGCAGGTGAACTTCGGGGCTGTTGGTCAGGGCTGTACCCAGGTGCATATTTCACCAAGGCACCAGCTAAAGCCAGCTTGGGAGCCGCCAGTCATGCCATGAACTGCTAGGACTGTGTCTAGCAGAGGGAGTGACATTTTGCAATATGCCCACCCAGAGGGGGTGTCTTGAGCACAGGGTTACAAAAGGGAACAAGAGAGACAAAACCTTTTGCTTTTACAAGCCTTATATCCCACTGGCCAGGGAGAGATAAAATGTAAACATGTCATAAATGTAAAGAAGTTAAAAATAAATATAAAGAAACAGGGTAATCATTTCAGACTGCGTTAAATGCCATGAAAAAAAAATAATAAAATAAAACAGTGGAGCAAAATGATGGAAAATCTCTGAGCAAGAGCTAGTTTGGGCCCAGGAGCCTGGGGTGGCTTCGCTGAGGCGATGACGTTGGAGCGATGACTGAATGGTGAGAAGGAGACACTTTTGTGAATCATCGAGGGAAAAGTGAGTGGGTGACTTGTCAACGTCCTCGGAAAACTCAGCTGGAAAGGAACTGGTGGTGGAGGATCAGAAAAGAAGGCCCTGAGGCCAGGACGGGGGTGGCTTAGGTCAGGCGGTGCAGGTGGACGGGACCAGACCCCAGATGGCGTGCGGGCCGCAGAGAGGAAGTTCACACTTACTCCTATGCGAAGCCATGTGGCATTAGCACAGGGAGACATTTGCAGCGTTCATTCTTCTTCCTGTTTCCCAGTCCACATGGCACCCCTGGTAAGTGCTTTAGACAAACATGCAATAAAAAATGCCGTTGAAAAGTCGTTTCAGCTCATCTCCATGGAATTTTTCCCTTTCCCTTCCTACACATCACATGGACTCACTGCGGGAAGGGGGAGAGCGAGCCCCGTCTCATCGTTAGCCATTTCAGCCCCCTGGGGAAATCAGGCCTTCTCCTTTGGGAGTTCTGGTGGGGTCTGAGTCCTCCTCTATCAGGCTCGGTCCTGGAGAGCTGGACTCAGTTTCCAAAGGGAAGAATGAAAAAGGGACCGGGGAGAGACGTCTGTTTCAACACGAGCGGGGCAGCCCCAGGGAACACGGGTAAATGGAGACAGTGAGATATCTGGCTGACGCCCGTTTGGGCAAACTGCACCACATGCACCCAAATGCGTCTGCTTTTGCACGTAGGGGCCAGCTCTGGGAGGACCGGCAAAAAGTGCTGGCTGCGTTTGTCTCTTCGAAGGCAAACTCGGTGACAGCGGCAGTAGTAGCAGGGGAATTGTTTTTCACTGAAACCCTTTGGTACCTCGTAAAGTTTGTTCCAGGTACACGTGTTACGTGTTCAAAACAAATAAATAGGAAAGGGATAGTTTTAAGTAGAAGCCGATGACCATCATGGGGTCCTCCTCTGAAAGAATACGACATTTCATAAGCGTATGTCATTTCATGGTGAGATCACAGAGTCTTATAGAATCTTGGATCTAAAAAGAGTGTTGAAGATCTGGCCCACACCCTGTGTCACCGAGATCCAGAGACGTGAGGACGGGCTCCCCACCCAGGCCACACAGCTGGATTGGGGCACAAATGGAATTAAAGTCCAGGTCTTTTGTCACCAGCCTCCTGCTCCCAGGAGGTGCCGTGTTGGGTCAGATACTACCCCTGGAACTTTCCATTTCTAAGTTTCTAAAATCCTGTGGTGAAAAACGAAACAAAAGTTCATGCGATGGCTTCCATGTTTTCCAAAAGAGAAACGGAGATCTATAAGCTGAAAGGTCTGTGGGCAAGTTTTGCGTGCAAGAAGCCTACATACCCTGCACGCTGATGGATGGTGGTGTCGTCTGGGGCCACAAGGAAGGTTTATGGCAAGACTGGCAGATTGGGAGACTTTGGCAAATCCCTAACATAGCCAAATGTGGAGGATTATGTGCAAAATAACTGGCTAGAATTTAATGGAGTTATTAATAGAATGAATACAAAAAACTCTCGTAATTTATTCTAATTGAAACTTGCTTATATAGCCATTACCTTGTGTCAAGAACCAAATTAGTTTGTGTAACATGAGCATGATATTGTGGTAATTTCAAGTGTGAATCTTAGAGTCACGTAGATGTGGGTTTAAATCCTGGTTTTGCCTTTCTTATTAATTGCGTGACTGAGACCAAGTGACTTGACTTCTCTGAACTTCAGGTTATCATCTGTAAAATGGGGATATTACCAACTATCTCACAGACTTATAAGAAATGAGGTAATATCTCAGTTAGAACCATATAGTTACTGACTTTCAACCTGTTTTGAAGTAAAACTGGCAGTTTCATGTTTAATATGGTTGAACTGTATGAAGAGTTTAGCCCAAAGCCAGCACTTAGAAATTGTTCAATAAATACTAGCATTTTTTTTCAAATTTTTTATCTTAACAGGAGCTAAAAATATGTAAGAAGCCTTCCTGTCTAGAAGACTCTGTATTTCTCTATTCATTTTCCTCAAGTCCTTTGATTGGGCCATTCGCCCAAAATTATACTTCAATAGGACTCACTAGAATAACTGAAAAGTTTTCGCTGAGAACCAGTAAAAGAAGATTTTGATCATGATTCTTTTCCTTCATAAGCTCTTGTTTCCAACGGCTTTAGCGTCAGTCAAATATGGTGCAGGCATCTCGTGGTCAGTTTAAGTAATGAATCTGGGAACAGAAAGTTCTCAAGGCAGAACTCCTGGTGATGCGAATTCCTCAGCCATATGTTGCCCTTGCAAGGTGGGGGGTCCTATCATGGCCCTTTGACAAATGCACAGCTCCTGAGCCAGGAAACCACAGGAGGTGAGATTCACATGGGCTAATTATATCAGGAGGTACCCTCACCCAGAGAGAGAGAGACCTTTTCTAGTCTCTTTTCTGCCAAAACACTGTAGCAATCAACATGGAAATGCCTTCTGCCTCTGGAGTCCCACCCCTCAGACGTCAGTGCCTTTTTCCTGGAGGGAGAACAGATGTGTGTGCAAATTGTTAGCTCGTATCCGAATGGAGAGGTGGCCACATGCCCCGGTCATGGAAAAAAATGTCAGAGCATCAACATTTGGGGGCTCTGAGGGGAAACCAAAAGGGTGGTCACAGGAGCCCAATAACCATTGCTCAGGAATGAAATCAGAAGCCTCCACTCCCACAGAAAGCTGTGGTCCTGCTACGTGGAGAATCTACATGTGATGAATCCGCAGCTCCGTTATCAATACTAGTAGAATTTTCATGTGTTTAGAGTAACATCACGGGTCCAGATTATCATCACTGAATTATTTAAGGACCCACTCAATGTGTCAACCTGGTTGAAGATGATATGAAGAGAAGATTAAGGGATAGACTCTCGGGGGCTTATATTTAGAGAGTCCAGTCTGCCGGCACACTGGGTGATTGCATTGCTTTCTGATGTGGTAATGGTCAAACACCAGGGTAGTGACCTGGTCTACACACATCACATCGATCATGGAGAAGGTTAATATGTGTGCACACTCAGCTACTGCTGCTGCCAGCCCCACCACCCCCTAGGCTGGTTCCAGAATCACAGACAGATTAAGGGTAAATGTGAAGCATTTTGTCCCATAACCTGTTGAGTATATGTTCTATGGTATATCTTTAGAATGTAACCAAGTATCTGTTTTCCTAGTAACTTTCTTTCATGATAATAATGCTTATTTATAAAGCACCTATGTGGCTGGGATAAGGACACATCACTTCTCTCAAATCCATAACCTCAGTCTAATCATGACCTAACATTAAACAAATCCAATTTGAGGAATAGTCTACAAAATACCTGACTAGGACTCTTTGGAGTGTCACAGCCATGAAAGAGAAGGGGAGTCTGAGAAACTGTCACAGACAGGGGAATCCTAAGGAGATATGACAGCTAAAAACAATGTGGTGTCCTGGGTGGGATTCTGGAGCAGAAAGAGGACCCTAGTCGGAAAACTGGGGAATCTAGGTCAAGTCTGCAGCTTAGTTAGTGTTACTGTAGCAAAGTTGTTCTCTCTGTCTTGATAAATGTCCCTGGGTCGTTTATGACATTACCATTCGTGGATGAAGCTTGTTCAGAAACTCTCTGTACTAACCTTGTAACTCTTAGAAAATCTAAAATGATTTCAAAATGGGACATTTTAAAAAATGTACCTAGTTTCCATGTTTTCTTCCCCTCCTGTTGACCATCACTCTGCTACAATGAGATCAATTACTTTAATAAAAGAGGAGAAAGATGAGCGAGAACTCTCGTATGCTGCTGGTGGGGGTATCGCTTGGAACAGACACTTGGGCAAACAGTTTGACAAGATCTGCTAAGCCTAAATGCAATGATTCCCCTTCTAGGTAAGTACCCAAGAAAATTGCCTGCGTGTGTGAGTGTGTGTGTACCAAAGACATATACGAAAATATTCATAGAAGATTCATTCATAATGGCACAAAAACT
Organism: Pteropus vampyrus; assembly: GCF_000151845.1. Taxonomy (NCBI): domain Eukaryota; kingdom Metazoa; phylum Chordata; class Mammalia; order Chiroptera; family Pteropodidae; genus Pteropus; species Pteropus vampyrus. Next base: position 1,141,453 of record NW_011888947.1, read on the forward strand.
GGAAGCAACCTAAATGTTCATCAACATGAAAACGGAGAAATAAATTGTGACATATTCACACGCTGGAATAGTATACAACAGAAGGTCTCAGAGTGAGGTCCAGTGATGCGGGGAGTTCTCGAGACTTTCAGGGCATCTGAGAGGTCAAACGATTTTCATAATCTTACCAAGATGTTCTTTGCTTTTTCACTTCTGTCACATGAGTGGCTGGAGGAGGATTCCAGGATCTGTGTGATGTGGGTTTCGGCGCAGACAGAACGAAGGAGGAGACACGAGTGAATGACACACACGGAGATTTGTTGGAAGGAAAAACACCACCACTTCATTCACCGCACATTTTGAAAACGTAGTTTTTTTTATTAAAAATGCGTTATTTATCACAGCAAGCAATGAGTTTATTATTTCGAGTGAACTAATAAAGATGGTTCTGAATGTCTCCATTTTGTTTTCTGTTTCGGTAAAAACATTCATAGACATAACAGAACGACATATATACACAAGAGCTCTTTGGAGTTGCCGACGACATTTAAGAACGTGAAGGTGCTCTGAGACTGAAATGTCTGAGAATCGCTGCTATTTAACAAGAAAAATGTCTGAGCTGCCGCCCAGGCCTGGACCAGTCTCACGGAACAGTAAGTGAAAGAAGCTCGACGTCAAGACCCTCGGCCGTCTCATCCGGTTTATAGACGTTCATGAACAGTCGGAATCATCTCTCGGGAGGGTCATCAGAACACTGGGCTCCCCTGAGGTGGGGGCACAGGACAGATTCTGGGGTCTGGTATGGGTTTAGCTCTTGAGCTGGCGGGTTACATAGGTGCGTCCACTTGGAAAAATTCATCGAACTTAAGATTTGTGCCTTTTACCCTATTCTGTTATCCTTGAATCAAAAGTGTCCCCAGAGATGGGTACAGGGTGATCTTGCCTTAATAGTTAAAATAACTGCACTGTTGGACAGTTAGCTCTCTGGTCAAGCTTTGGAACCAGCTGGCCCCGAGTTCCGGAATCTTCCAGGGGGTCACTTACTAACCTCTCTGAATCTTAGCTCTCTCACTTGTGAAATACTAATGACAGAGTCTGGAAGGATTAAATGCAACCCTTATCCATAACCCACTTAGCACAGGGCCTAGCGCAGAGCCTAAATGCTATTATTATTGACATCTTCTCTGGATTTTAAAACCCAGTTTTTACCCGTAGCCCTGCAACATGGTGCTTTTGCAAACAAGACTGATAAAAAGCGGCACTTCCTCTCATTTCTCATTTGTGCCCAGGCTTGTTCTAAACACGTTCATGGATGTGCGTGCTCGACACTTCCTGCAGTGTGAGGATCCAGGCACTTTTCATGGCCATCTCAGTTACATAGAGGAGGAAGACGAGACATAGACCCGCTAAGTCACTACCCAAGTCCCTCTGCTGGTGAGTGGTCCCACTCCCTCTGCCCCTCCTCTCCATCATGAGTAAGCGCCTTGCCCGCAAATATCTCTTGAAGATGGGGTCCCTTAACCCACCGCAGAGAATAGGCATACTGTCTACCTCACCTCGCTGCAATCATGCCAGCCCTTAGCGTCCACGTGCCTGCATTGTTAAATTACTGCCCCGGAGCTAATCGTACCTGAGTCTAAGACCTGCCACTAATTGCATGTAATAAATCGTCCTGGTCCCCTGGATGGACCATGCACCCCACTTAATGCTGTTACTCAGTGGGTTCAGGAAATGGGTACTGGATCTTTTCTCTCTTACCAAAAAGTGCCCTCCAAACCCCTTGTGGGCCCCCTCCCAAGAAGTAGCTCTAAGACACCACATTGCAGACCAGGACACCTCTTCATGCCAGGAGAGTTAAATGAGCTCATTAGCACAGGACAGGCACTCCTCTCTCCCCTGGGGTGGGGATGGAGGGTGTTCCTCACCCGCCAGGGGCCGTATTTCAAATAGTAATTAATTGACGACAAATAGTAATTAATGGGCCGCATTCCTGCTTCGGTGAAGTGCATAACTCCGTGCTCCCGAGGTGGGGATGGGCCATTCTCTTGTTTTCTTTTAATCTGGTTTGAAAGACGACTGCTCTCCCAGGCGGCAGGGACAGAGCCCGGTCCCCGTGAGTTCATCGGTGTGGCATGCGCGGCCTCCGTGCACTCAGATATGAAACGCCAACTGTCACGGCCCTTCAGGGGCCTCAGGGGCGTGGGTGAGGAGCCCAATTAGCCGTGGTCCCAACTTATTAAAAATCATAAATATTCTTCTTGGAGGCAGGGCGGGAGTGGGAAGAGGAAGAGGCAGTATCTGGCTGATGTGTGTGTGTGTGTGTGTGTGCATTTGTGTGCACTCGTGCACATGTGTGCACATGTGCATGTGTATGAGTACATGTGATTGATTTTCGACAAGCATGATGGAGCAGGCAAACCTCACTCGGAAGCAGAGGTATAGATGGCATCCATGTTTAGGAGCATGTCCAGTGTCTTGAGAAAGAGAGGCAGGCCTGTCACCTTGCTTTCCTGGGGACACAAGTATCATACAAATGACTGTCTACTATCATTACTCACAATATTTGTTAGGTTCCTACTGGATTCCCAACCTTAAGCTCCGCTCAGGAAATAAAGGTGGATCACACATGACCCTTTCCATCGGAGACTTCCTAGATTCCTTATAGGGACTGACAAGGAAACAGACTTCTGGGGCGTAATAATGATACAACAACAATAACGACCAGCATGTTTAGGCCCAGAAGGGCATAGCAACGACACACAAACACCTGTGATATAGGAATATCCGTACTTCTTCACTAACTCACTCCATGACAAAAAGTCAGAGCCATTCTCTAATTTCAGACAAGAATAGACAAAGTTTCAAGATAGCCGCGACTGAACTGTGATATGAAAATACCTGATTCCTACAGACAAGAAGGTTCACTGGTGCTACTCATGTTACTGCAGCTCATTTCCTGCATTCTTAACGGAAGCAAGGGCTATATTTCAGTGAGAGATTAGTAAAAATCGCAGTACACTATTTTTCCCCATCCTGGTTTATGGACTTCCTGAGTTCCATGTGGCCCACACAGTGCAGGTAATGAACTCCTGCTGTGGGTTGTCAGAGCATCAGAGTTGAGAAGCCTGGGTCCCTGAATCACACTGTGGAGGGGAGAGCTGTCTGCCAACCCAAGAAAATGCCTTTCAACAGGACTCCCTACTTTTGCTCTGTGAGTCCCAAGCAGCAAGTGGAATGGTGGAAAAGCAACTCTTAACATCTTAACTGAGTGTGACCAGTTCCCAGTTTTAAACCCAACCCTGTAGCTAGTGTTCGAGGGCTTCATTGCATTCCAAATGGGTTAGTGTGTCACATATTCTGTCTCAAGGGAGAAATAAAGGCATTGTATTAATATTTCCCAAGGCATGCAATTACTTGAAAAAGTCCCAAACAGTCCAGACTAACAAATATGTTTCTCCATGAGCAGTCTGGAAATCTAATTTTTGATAGTGTAGTTGAAATTGCTTAGAATACAATAGGGAATGAAGGAAGGGAAAACTAATAATTTTTATGGAGTGCCTGTATGTGTTAAATGCCGTATAAGATGCTTTTCATACACTATCACATTTAGCTAGAAGGCTAAAGATGTCGATTACTGGCACTGCCTGACCTTAGAAAAGCATTTCGGTGTTAGTTAAGGTGCAAGTAGCAGATACACCAACTGATTTAAACAATAAAGAGAATGTATTGGCTCATGTAAATGGACAGTCCAGAGATAGGATGAACTTCAGGCCCAGCTTGTTCCAGCAGTTGACAATGTCAATAGGACTGTGTTTCCCCTCAGTGGCAGTTTCACCTTCGGAATGGCTTCCCTTGTGGTAGTCAGGTAGCTGCCAACTGCACCAGGATTCCACGCTTCTCTGTTCACCTACAGGAAAAGGAAGAGCATATCACCCCCACTTCATCCAACCTAAGTCCTGAGATTTGCTCTGTATCGACTCATTTATGTCGCAACCCCATTCTTGAATCCATAACAGTGTCAAAGAAGATGGAGGATGTGATTGTCCCTAACCACCTCAGAACCCACACAAACCACCTAACTAAGAGGTTCAGGTTCCTATTAGAAAGAGGAGGATGAAAACAGACGCTGAGAAGCAATGAACTACAGCCTCTGCAAAAGAAATAAAACTAACATTAACAATAACAGCAAACTTTCCTTGAGCAAATTACTGTGGGTCTAGCATCATGCTGCATTATCATCTCAATGTGTGTGCTACTTGCAGGCATGACCTCATCCAGTCTCAAAGCCCTGAAATAGACTCGTTTAATTTCCTGATTTTGTAGATGAACAAACTGAGACCCACAAGGTTCTGCTAAGCCGATATCTCATCAGCGCCAGGTGTCGTGGGGAACCGGGTCTCACCACAGAGCCCCTTACTCTTCACCACTACACTCTACTGCATCCCTGGGAGGCCCTGCCTCTTCCAGGCTCAGTTTCCCCATCTGTAAAATGAGTCGGGGTGACTTTATCACCTCTAAGAGCCTCTACAGCTCTCAGGTCCCAGGATGCTTGGATTTCACCCTTCCTGTGAGTCAGGAATCCTCATTCCTGCTCTCAGCTTATTGCTTCCCTTACGTGAACCTTTAGCGTTCATGCCCCTTCAGGTCTTCGGCTCCCTGCCCATGACGTAAGGAGGTTGGGAGGTCGAGGACATGGCCCTCTTTATGACGGTGGCTCATGGGCACTCCTGTGGCATGTGTCAGACTTGCCTTATTGGAGGGTGGGGGATATCTGTACCCCTGCCCAAGGGTGGGGTAGGGAAAGACTCCCCACCTCAAGTGGGAAGGCTCCTAGCCTGACGGCTCGGACACGGGAAAGGAAGACCAGGCTCGCAACTGCCCTCACCTGCAGCCTCTCCACGCGGGAAAAGGCAACATTTAATCACCCTTTTTCAGATGAGCAATTGAGATCAAGTGACACCGTCACCCAACTGGCCAGTGGGAGACCTGGGAATAAGCAGTTCCAGGCTGTTCTTTCCCCAAGAACATGTAGGGCTGTCAGCTTTGCTGAGAGCCTTTGCTATGACCAGGACATTATGTCGCACAAGAGCTGGGTCAATGCAACAATACCAATGGATGAAACAGAGAAACACACTCAGAGCCAGAGGACTCTGCTTTCTATTCATTATAACCAGTGAGGATCAGGACAGAATTGGGTTAAATGAACTTTTTCATAGTTGAGTCACTAGAAGACCTAGAATTCTGATCACGTCAACTGAATTGTCACCTACATAGCTTTTTAAAATGGATTTTGGTGTCAAACGTTCACTCAGAGACAACCTGACCGTTTGCTCAGACACATGTGCAAAGTAGCCATTGATCATGGGAGCTAGAGTCCATGGTGTGCTGTTAAGTGTTAACGACTAGCTCCCTGGAGAGAAGCCTTGGCTGGGAGCACTTGCTCATGACTATGGTGTAAATATTCTTGCTATGGCCGGTTTCAAGCTACCTATATGACCTCACTGAACATTAATCTGGGGACACACACACAGTCAGCCCTAGAGACCCGGCATGAGTGACTCAGCACATCACTGGCTGGAGGGAGGGGTTAATTTTTCATGCACAGTGGGGCACCTTGGAGAGTACGAGGGGCACGCGGATGATGACTGCACTGGGCAATGGGTACAAATCGGGACCACCTTCTCATGTAAACTGAAGCACACGGTCACTCCCAGTAAAGGTCAGAGAAGCCTTACAGACCATCTGTCCATCTCTCTCATTTTTCAGGTAGGGAAACTGAGACTCTGAAAAGGGAGATAACTTGCCCAAGATGTTGAATCACATTACGTAGTATTATTATTGTAATATCTTTATCAAGAGCACCTCAAACAGCAACAATTTAAAAAAACAAAACAAAAAAAAAAACAAAAAACAGCTGGCTGCATTAGGGAGAAAAGGCACAGTGTCTGCCAGATGCCACAGGAGACCAGGTTAATCCACTCTGTGGCTGGGAGTCTGGTAATGGCTTCATTGTCTTGGAGGAAAAATGTGAACTGGCTCTACCTAGTGATCCATGAAATTGCTGTCACCTTGAAGAGTCGTTTGTCATCTGCCCCTTTGAAGGTGGGAGGGACGGCATCTAAGGCTGCATGTTTGGATGCTCGCATAGCCCGCCCCCCCACAGGGACACAGTGGGAGAGACACCGGCCCAGGGGCGAGGAAACCTGGATGGAGCTTCATCTCGGCTTTAACTAACCAGGGGTCCTTAGTCATGTGGCATCCCCTCTCTGCATTTCAGATTCCTGACTTAAAATAAGAGTGTTGGGCTGAAAATGTGTTTTTCTTTTTCCCACGAAGTAATTTTTTTTTTTTTCAGAAATGCACTTAGGACACAGGCTCACCAATTGCGCAACTTCCCCACCCCCCACCACTCTCTATTGTAAACAGCTTCCTTCATTCGACTTCAGTTCCATGACTGGCACATTTCCTGAACCTGGGCTGCCAGATTTAGCAAATTTAGTGTAAGTACGTCCTATGTAATATTTGTGACAGAAACCTATACTAAAAAAAAAATCATTTTTAATCTGAAATTCAGATTTAACTGGGCATCTTGTATTTTATCTAGAAAGTTTACAGAGGCATTTGAGCTTCAGACTCCTAGACGAGAGGGTGTCTAAGCTATATTCTAGCTCTAAAATCTGTATAAATGTTTGTATAAATACTTATACCTATTAATTCATTCAATGAGCATTTACTGGTTATTACAGCATATACATTTTTGCCCTCTGGAAACACAGTTGCAGCCCTCATAAGCCCAGAATCTATGTGGTTCAGTCTCAAAAATCTGTTACAGAGATACACAGTATAGTCATCAAAAGAAATTTCAGAATAGCTCCGTCCTTCGCTTACGTTTCTCCAGAACCACAAAGGGATCCAGGCACAGTGTCCCTAATGCACTCTCGGAAAAGACCCTTTCTCATCCATCTGGTCCCTGCACGCCCAGACGCTGCGTCAGCTTCGTCAGCTTAGCACGCTGTAATTTCCTTCCCGAACTCTCTCAACCCTGAGCCCCTCCTTCCATTATTCTGCTATAGATCTGGCAGCTCATTCACTGAAGACTTTCATTTGGAAAGAGGAAGGAGGGAGAAATGGAGTGGGCAATTTCAGAATATTCTGCAGTGGCCCTAAGGGACAGGGGAAATACATGGACACGTCTATGTTTATAATTTGTATCCTGTTATTTGAGCACATGGAAAACCATGTTCCTGCCGTCAAGGGAACTTAGCTTATACACAGGGCACAAGATATACCCAGTAAAACAAGTCAAAAATACAATTGCAGGGCAGCAGCCCATGTACCATTTAAATGCTAGGATTGTAAGTATCGAAGGAATGAAAACAGAGGAAGGAGTGGGATGGAGGGAGGAAGGGCGATTTTCTTGAATGGCCCCGGAGCAGACACCATCCTGGCACCGCTGTCATCCTAACCTCCTCTAACTCCTGGCATCCACATCTCCACCTGTCAAAGCCCGGAGTCCGATCTGCCTGCACGTGTGGCAGGCCAGAAGCACCAGGAAATTAACGCCCCCGGGACTAGACCTCAGCCAGTGACAAATGAGAGTTGGTGTGTAAATACCCACTCCTTCTCCTTGGGCGGAATAATTCTCAGGTCCTTGCTTTGCGTCATTTCCCAGATTAACTTGCTTGATAATGACACTCCCGACCCCTCCCCAATTGGCTCCTTCCTTTCTATGGGTCACTTCCCTGCTTGCATACTCCCCTACTGCTGTTTCCTGGGATCACCTCCCAAATAAATGACTCAGGCTAGAATGATGGTCTGGGGACTACTTCTGGGAACCTCAAATAAGACAGACTCTAATACTCTGAAGGATTGGCACAGCTCCCCTCCGAGGTCAGAAGGGGACACCAGCCCAGGTAGGGAAAGGCCTGGAGGTTTGTCTGAAGAGCATATTTCGTGTAGGTCGAGTCCCAGGTTAAGTCCTTCCCCTCTCAAGAGCTCGACAACTGGATCAGATTAGATGCACCCAGTTTCACAGATGGAACAAATGGGCCGAAAACGAGTCATGACATTTTCCCATGAAGTTTCTCTTTCCGGCGTTGCCTCCTCCCACCTCTTTCTGTTCTACAGAGAAGGTGGGATCACAGCGACGCAGCCCTCCAGCATCGCTATTTAATGGGTACTGTCTGAATAATGATAGTGACACCAAAAATAATAACACATCCTGAAAAAGTGCTTACTCTGTGCCCAGCTCTGGGTGAAGCGCTTTGCAATGCACCACCCCATTTCGTCTTCACAGCCACAGGATGCAGTACTTTTAATATCCTATTTTATATATGAAGAAACTGAGACCCAGAGAAGTTAACTGACTTTCCCAAGGACACACAGCAGGGAAGTGAGGAGCCAGAACTCACACCCAGGCAGCCTGGCTCTAGAGCCCACACCCTTAAGATGCCAGCCCCAAATGGACCATGACTACGTAAGCAGTACCACATCCAGAATAAACAGAGACAACTAAAGGGAGTCCACCCTAACTGCCTTTCCGGGATATCCCCTTGGACGCAGCTGGCCAAAGACCAGACATTAGCCTGCAAACTCTTCATTTGATGGATGAATTAATTTCAAGTCATTCAGAAGTTTCCAACAGCAGAACAACACATGCTTCAAACCTCTTTGGTCTGACAATGCATCCTGAGAGACTTCTTGCAAGTTTCCCATCATTTTCTAGTTTATCCTGAATGGAAAACCCATGAAGGAAGAAGGTAGTTTTCTTCTACCCCCCGTGCCTGCTAAAAATCTACAGGGAAGAAACAGCAATGGGAATTAGAGATCACTAACCCCTCCTGGACTCTTTAATGGAGCAGATTCAAGCTGTTCTCATCCTATCCAAATCTTTCCGCCCACTACTGGTAGAGAACATGACGTGTTACATTTTTAAACCATTCAACCCTATAATCTGCTGATGATACATATGTGCTCCGTACCCACCCCACATACCAGCCAGATTTTCCTCATTTTTCCCAATCTTCAAATATACTGCCTGGCCAGCTATCGCCTCCAAAGGGGACATCTGGGCAATCTCGAGGCGAGAGGTGAATTCGGGAATCATACAACGTGGCCTTCTTGCGAACTTGCAGCTCGCTTCTGTTCAACTGACCCCAAAATTGCCTGTGTCACTGAGACATGCCTGGAGGCTGTGAGCACCTCTCTGAGCTGGTGCTTCTAGCTACCCCCAGCACACATGGACTCAGAATTCTGAACAGGCAAATGAGAAAAACTCTGGGCGCTGATAAAATTGTGCAGTCGAACTGGCTCCCCATTCAACTGGAAGAGTGTGGCAATCAGAAGAATCAATGCTTGATTTGCCTCTGTTTTTCCTAAGATCATGGCCACAAGGTCATTCTGAGGGACACTCCTAACTCGGAATTGTTCATGCCAGTTCCTTTCGGAGTTCTGGTTTTGATGGGAATGTCGATATCTAGAGAGTCGTTATGCCTCTAATGGGGAGAATGCTGCAACACGCTCTTCTTGTTGGGAGAGAGAAAGGCCTGGTGGAGGGCGTGTAGAGACCCAGATGCCAGAAGTGGCTGGTGTTCAGCACCTCAGCTCAGCCCCAGAGAAATTCCACACGGTAAAGGGGCGATAATAGGGAACTAGGGAGCTCGTGTAAGCCCTAAGTGGGAGTCACAATGGGACGCTGACCCCTTGTCAGCATGTGATCCAGGCCAATCGCTTTCCCTCTCTGGACCCAGGTTTGCCTGTCAATAAAAACAATAATAATAGTAGCAATAACAATAACAATAATTGCTGGATTTTAATAGTAATCATTGATTGCACGTGTCTCTTGTTGGCCTGTACCATCTTATTTAAACATCCCAACAATAACTCTGCGAGGTAAGTTATTAGCATCCATACGTCTTTACAGATGGGGAAACTGGAGCACAGGATGTGCAGTAACCTACACAGGTGAGTTACAAAACCTGAATGGGAACCAGATAATTATAACCCAGGCCTGTGTTCTTACCCACTATGCTATACTGCCTTCCTGGTAAATGAGGGCTTGAGCGGGAACAGGGGTTCCTAACCTGGAGTACCTGGATGGCGGGTTTCAGTGGGAGCCTTCCGGCCTCCCGAAACTGACTGGAAAGTGTGTATACACAGCATTGCTCCCCATTTTTCTATTCGTAGGAACCTCAGAGGGGTTCCTAACCCCTGAATGTGATCATGAACCAAGACCGATCTATGACCCTGCACCTTCCAGGCTAGAAACTCTCATCTCTGACATAAGCGAGTTAATTTTCCATCCCACGGTTGCCGTCCCACCTCCTGCTTCCAGCTTTAACGCCCCCACCCTAGTTTACTAAGAACCACCTCCCTCCCCTCCAGAGAAAACTTTGCCTCCAAGGCAAGTCTCTCACTGTCCCTACCTCCCATCCTCACCCTAATCTCCACCACCAGAAAGAGAATTCAGAAGTCGAGGCTGCAGTGAGAACAAAGGCATTTCAGGCGGGCATGTGGCTCAGACGTCACTGTCCCTGTGCCTGTCTGTCTCCTTGCTTGTTCAGGGGCAGCTGGACAGTCACAAATGTGCATAGAGTGTCACACAGACCTGCACTCACGCTCTGCTCCTGTGCCTGGCAACACTCTCCTCATCTGTGAGATGGGGATGATAACAATGCCAACCTCACAGGATGTTGTGACGATTAAATGAGGGAGAACCCCCGCACCTGGTCACTGTTCATGAACATTAGCTGTCGTGGTTCTCATTGCCATCATGATAAGCACTGTTACTAGCACGTTCCTGGTCCTGTCTGGACGCACTCACGTCTTCTTGGAATTCTTCCAGTCCTGCACCTTCATGACCTATTTCCCACTCCGTTCTCCAGAAAAGAGCACAGGAAGAGAAAAGTAGAGTCTTAAATATGTTGCTTTGGATGCATTTCACACTTCAGATTTTCCTTGTTAACCTACTGCCTGTGGGATCCCAGCAGAGACACTCAGACTTTCGTGTGTGTGAGAATAATCTGCAGCATTTGTTTCAAACATGCCCATTTCCCTTCCATTTTATGTAATACATGTTTATGATTCTGACGTGACCAATCTAGGAGGCTGAGAACACCACCTAACCGAATCTCAAGGCCTGTGCCCCTGCCTGCCAGCCTCCTCTCCGCACGCCCCGAGAAGCATCCCCTCCTTGTCAGGGCCATGATGCTCCAGACTGCTGCGTAAGACAATGTGGTCACCATATGCACAGCGCCCAACACAGGGACGCTGGGCAAATGTTATTCCAATGATAACAATGATCCCGCTTAGGATAACAATGATGAAAATCTGCATTAAACAATTTTAAACTGCTGATACCTTCCCCTTTCCCCACTCAGAGAGAAGAAAGGGATGTGAGTTTGTCACTTGAACCAGCAGCTGTGGTTCATCTGGACTTCATCTTTTCTGCTATCGTCTTTATTAGCAGGTTTTTTTTTTTTAATGAGTAAGTTTCAACTACCAGGTGTTTTGAATTTTTGTCTTGTTCACTTGCTTACATGAGGAAATTCAAGTAAAGGCCAATGCGATAATAAAAATCCAGTGGAAGAAAAGTGCAACCCTCTGCCCTTCCTTGTGACACCCCAGTTCTGGCTGCAGTTCCCGGTGCAGCCACTAGGAGTCAGTGTTGGGAGCATTATCTATTCCCCAGGCAAGCTGGCTTCTTCAAGCCCCCTGAGTCCTCTGTGAGCTCAGGCAGCCCCAGAACATCTTCCCCATTCTTATTAATTCCCATTAAGGGCAGACTCGGTGTTACTGTCTCCCTTCCCCGCACCGCCAGCTAATCCTTGGCGCAAGGAGGGCACAGACTCAGGCCTTTCCCAGTTACTGCTGCAGAATCTGCTCCATGTCAGTCCCAGAAAGAAAGAATAGAAAAAGAGATGCAGTTTCTAAGTGAGATACCCCCCCAAAATCCTGAAACTACTCTCCACCCTCCAGGGTCTCTTTTTGGGGCAGTATAATCTCAAGACCAGCAGCCGAACACCTAGCATGCTGTTCCACGCAGGATGCCAAGGGAGGCTGTAAACCCAAGTCGCCCCCACGAAAGGGCTCCACTGGGGGGTTCAGGGCGCTCGGGCAGCTCACCCAGGGTAATGGCAAAAACCTAATTGCAAGTCAGAGCGACCTCCTTCTCCTGCGCCATGGCCAACTCTAGCTCTTCGGGCAGAGCCCCTGATGCTTACTGCCAATACACAGTGCATGTGTCTAAGATACAGCAAGGTGGATGGGACGGTATCTCGCAGCAGCCCGGGAGAGAAAGCGAGGAATCTGGCCCTTCCCAAGGAAAACTCCATCCCCTTCTCCAGAGCTCTGGAGTCTGCAAGGAAACCTTTGGGGTTTCGCTTTTATCTTTACAAAAATCTGGGCAAGGACAGGATGAAGCAAAGTCTGGCTTTTTTGTCTCTTATTGGTGACTTTGGGGAAAAGCGTTTGTGCAGGAGATTGAAATGAACTAAAGTGAGGTGGGGGGATTATGGGCGATCCCGAGAAAGGAGAGGCGACTTCAGCGCATGCGAGCATACCACGCCTCCTCTCTGGGGAGAATTAAGAATTAAGGAGTCTTAAGAAGCCACTCGCTGATAAGGGTTAATCCATGGCTAAATGGGACAGTACCAGAAGTAATTAACATTCTTTTGACTCAGTTTCTCTGTGGGTGCACAGCACTTACACAGTGAGCAGAAGTTCCCATTTGCTGTAATGAGCCCATCAGCCTAAGTCTCTCAGTTCAGCGTTGTCTCCCCGAGGCTTGTCTGCCTGCTTGGGGCTGGGTTTAAGCTTGTGTCAGCCGGGTGTACGGCAGAGTCTAGAGGAGGCCCCCACATCTCCCTGTCTTCTTGCCCTAAAACGGTTAATCCTGAGCCACAAAGAAATACCGCAAATCAGCAGAAAGCACTGTTAAAGGATTTCCTATGACAGTCTCCAAAACAAAAATGAAATAAAGAAGCCATTTATGTGGATTAAGATTCTGTGGATGTTAAAAGGCAGACAGGTTTTTTTTCCCCATATTTTTTTTTATTGGCGACACCCTTCCCTACTCCCAAAACAGACCCCAAATTTCTTATCTTACTGGGAAAATTCGAAAATGAGAAGGCAACAGAAAAATTCCAAAATGCAAAACCTCCAAAAACACCCCCAAGTAATGATTAATAAAGAATAAAAACAAATCGAAGCAGGAAGCAGGTTCCTGTGCAGGGCTTACATTAAGGCAAGATTTCAGCACACTTCGAATTTTGTATTGTCCTGAGGCATTTATTTTGCGTGGGAGAAGAGGAATTGGAGACGGGGTAAATTCTCGGTTGATGTGAAGAGTAAAGGAAGTAGATTGCCTTTTATTATCACAGTTCCTTATTTATTTACTATAGATTATTGGTAAGCCCCTCCTTTAAATGAATGAAATCTTTGACAGTGCCTGACTCCAGATTATCTTCTATAATTGCTTTATTCCGAGATGTAGCAGGATAAAACGGCTCGGCTTAGTTGTAAGGATCCATAGTAGTTGTAACATCAGCCCCCTGTGCTGCAACACCTGCATGTGAGTATGACAGGCTATTTCCATCGTGCCTGCTCCCTGCTTTCTTCTCTATCCAGATGCTAACATCTCATCACCCCTCTGTCCGGCACTCCCCTGTGAAATTACAAATGGCCAGTATTTTTCCCAGCCTGGTTTCATCTGACTCACCACATCGACCTGTAACCATTTCCTCTAATAGCTGTTACTGGTGCAAAACTTCTTGATAGCCAGCTGGATTTTCCCTTTGCACCATTCATTCCATTCATCCTAATTATGTGCTTGGTGCCGCGGAATATGTTCCCACTTTCCTCGGAAGAAAAAGGTTCTTCTCTGTTCATCCACACAGAGCACTTATTATATCTTCATTCCAGATGAGAAATGTCAATAAACAGAGGGCACTTCGTTTTGGCAGTGGCCACTGTGAGTCAGAGTTAAGGGGACAAATGGAAGAGATTGACGTCCATTAAAACAGAAAGGTAAAGACCGCAGTTCCAATAGCCAACATTAGGCCCCAGTGCAGAGGCTCGGAGGCTCATACCTGCTTGCTCTCACTTTGTCCTCAGCACAGACCGATGAGGTATGTGTTACTAGTATCCACATATTACAGATGTGGAAACCAAGGCTCAGATTGGTCAAGTAACACGTGCAGGATCACGTAGATCCCATCCTACTACTTTTTTGCAGATGATCAGAAAAGGATTGGCAAGCTGCTTCCCCAGGTCAGTAAATCGCTAAAGTCGTGTGTCTGTGTTCAAGGTCAATGCGAGAAAGTAGGCAGAGCACCAACAGTCTCGGGAAGGTATCCAACCACCCCCACCCCGCGGATGGCAGGTTCGCCACGCCTGGCACAGCTTTGGGACCTGCGTTAAATCCATAGCCAGGCCCTTAGGCCGGACTGACTTTCAAGTTTCCTTTGAAACCTGGATCACTTCTTAACAAAGTCAAGCCTGTTTCCTTCCTGGTTCTCATTTCTCTTCCACACTCACACCACACACAAAAAAATCCTTTTCAGAAAACATCATCGGACACAGACCCACCGGCCACATCGAGAGGATTGCAGATAAGGTTGAAACACCCCATTCAGAGGCAAGGATTTTTTGCTGATTTCCACATACCTGGCCCAGGCTACGAAAACCTGTTCCTAAGTTGGAGTGTGGGCACCTCATGCTTCTGGGTGGGGAGGGTGATCAAGCTACAGAGTCTCAGCAGAGAAAGGAAGGGGGAAAGACAAGCAGGCTCTGTGGGAACCGCAGCAGACAACTGCATCGAAAATAGGTGTCGGTTTGTGTTCTGACATGAAGGGCTGGCCGTGTGCCAGACACCGTACTCACATCATCTCAGCGACATACTAGCCCGTTAACGGTGTGATTTAACAAACAGCCTCCAGGTCTCAGGGGCTTCCAAGGACAAACGCGCTTCTCTCTCTCACAGGTCTGTAGGTCAGGGTGCCTGTGCCGAGGGCCAGGTTTTAATCCGCTCCACGTTTCCCACTCTAAGACCAGCAGCTACATGGACATGCTTTTCCCATGACAGATGAAAGAAATGTTGGCGGGTGAGTAGGAATCCTTGATGACTCTTGCTTGAAAACTCACACTCTGTCGCTTCTGCTCACGTTCCTCCAGCCAAAGCGTGTCAGTGGCCAAAGGCATCACCAACAGGGCGGAGAAGTCTTTACTACCCACAGCGAAACTCGAAAGGTACAGAGGAAAGGACGCTGTGAGCAAATAAGAGAACTTACCCTAGGTGGGTAGTGTCATTATACCCATCTTTATGGAGGACGAACTAGAGGCTGACAGAGGTTAAGTTCATGTTGAGCAGTGGCAGAGCCAGCCAGGTGGCTCCAGAGGCCACTGCCAAGGTGGACATTTGGAAACGGAGGGAAGGAATTCCAAGTATTCTAGGCAGAGGTCCTTTGCTGCCTCAAGGTGGCCTTCTATGAGGCCAGACAAGTAAGTCTCTTTGTCACTGGAGGCAGAAGAGTACCAATCTCTAGCCAGAGCCAGACTGCCTGGGTCTAAACCCTGGCTTTGTGTGGCCTCACCTCACTGAGCCTCAGTTTCCTCATCTGTTAAATGGGAGCGAAAGTGCTCCTGTAATATAGGGTAACCATAACGATCAAAGGAGTTAGTATTTATGAAATGCTCAGAAGGGTGCCTGACCCACAAGAGGAGCTCCATGGATGTCTGTGAAATCTCATCGAGTTAAATAAAAATGAATAATTAAAGGCGAGACTGTGAAAAAGTGGGCATAACATGTGACAGCATAGGCTGCAGGCATTAGGTGGGTCCTGGGAGGCTCATGAAACATAGTTCAAGGTAATATTTGTGTGGGGATTTTTAGAGTATGAGACCCAGTTCCTTGCACCTGCTCCATCTGCTTGGGGAGGAAGCTAGCGTGGTTGAGAGATGGGTTTTTAGATCAGGCAGAGCTGGTCCCAGCCTGAGCCCTGGCGCTCACAGCTGTGTGATTTCGGCCAAAGGGCTTCCATCCTCCGAGCCTCAGTTTTCTCTTCTATTGATGGTAGTGAGTTTCATGTCAGAGTTGCTAGGGGAATGAAGTGAGATAATGAGCAACAGATTGGATGCAGAAGCAGTGATGGGCTCCAGCTGCATCCTATTAAGCCAGAAATTAAGGGAGATGCAGAAATCTAAAACAATACCACTCATCTCACTAAATGTTTTCGGTTTCGAGAGATAGTTATTTTTCATAAATATATGTTTTCATGTGAATGTAAAATGGGCTTATTATTGTTATTTTAAAATGAATTACTAAATGAATGTTTTTAAAAATTACTTAGTTTTATTTTCAGATATGATAAATATGATAAGAGAAGCTCTTTAAGACCCTGAATCATTTTTAAGGGTATCAGCATTTCCGGGAATAAAAGGTTTGAGAAGGGCTTGTTCTCAAGCCTGGTTGGAGCATTAGAATCAGCTGTGTCCTGCCCTGGGCATTTAATTTGATTTAATTGGTCTGTTGCTGGGCCCGGGCACTGGGATTTTAAAAAGCCCCAGTGATTCTAATGAGTCAGAGCTGAGAAGAAGTGTCTGAGCCGCTTGCCACTCCAGGTTGGAAATGCAGAGTCCTGGACCCACACCAGAATGCCCAATGAGTAACTGCATTTTAACAAGCTCCCCAGGCAAGTTGTCTGCAGAGTGATGTCTGAGAAGCACTGATTTCAATGATTCTGAATCCCTCGCGTGTAAGAAAAACCAAACTTCGAGTACACGTCTTCTGAGTCTCCTGTTTTCAAAGACCATGGTTGCGATGCTTAGCTCTCCTTTTTTGCAGCCAACACATGGATTGTTTTGAGAGAAGGCCAGGTTAGACCCTTCAAAATAAATAAATAGAATTGATTTTGTAGGTATAGATTGTAAAAATTTCCCACAACTAGTTAACTTCTCTCTCTTTACACTCTTTTAACTTAAACAGGGCCAAAATATATTTACTTTTCAGCTGAGGAAGGAGGACGGGCTAACAGTTCGTTTTCAAGGTCCTCTCTCAAGGAGAGTAAATCCCTACCCCATAACTTCTCCTTTACACCCATGCCATATACCTTTGTTTTAAAAACACATCACCCTAACACTAAGATTTTCCCAAGAACTTTTCATTTGTCAAAGGAGGTGTCTGTGGTTCAATGAAAAAGACAGTCCTGGAGAGGAAAAAAAAAAAAACCACAAAGTTCACGTTCCAGTCCGGCTCCTGTGTGACCCTGGGCAGGTCACCTCACCTCTCTGAGACTGTATCCTCATTTATAAAATAGTACTAATCCCAAATACCACATAAAAGTGTGGCGGAAATGAAACAAGATGACAAACGGGAGCATTTGAGAAGCAGAGTTGAAGATGCATTATTACCGTAACCATAAAATACGATTACAAAGATGATGTACGTTCCATACACAGATTTGGGGGGAGAAGGGGAGATGTGTACAAAAATGGAACAAAAATTGCCCAAAATCCCATTCCAGTATTAAAACTGTTTCTCAAATCCATGAGGTGGTAGAGCAGTGTTTAGCACATTACTCTATAAGCAGTCCTGGCTTTGCATGGCTCCATGTTCACGGACACACGCGGCCCTGGGTTTATATGCCTGTTCAGTTAATACGGCACTGTGCTAAGTGAAAACTACCTGTAGGTTTGAATTAGTTCATCCTTATGAATGAAATTTGGAAAATTTATTTTATGGTATGCTAATTTTAAAATTAAAATATCAATGGCAAGAAAAGAAAAGAGTAGGTATCCTCTATTCTTATTCTCTTAGACATCTCTGAGCCCATTAATGAAAGTTTTCTGTTCTCATAGTAGATGTTTTGTGGGACTTAAAGCTTCAAAGTTGGAGCTACCGGTGGCTTCAAAGGCTTGTCAGGCCCCTAAGAGCCTCCTCATATGCCCAATGTTTCTTTCAAGGAGTAAGTCTTAACGTTGACTTCTGGAGCCCAGTGTGGCAGGGATGAAATGTGTGGAGTGTCCCCTATTGCCAAGGTGCCCTTTCCTGCTGGAGATGACAATACCAGCCTTCGGTCAGTGAGCCTTTAGAAGGCAACGGGCATGGGCTCCGGCGTGTAGCCTACCCTCGTCCCAGCCACTCCTACCCGTGCTTGTGAGGGAAGGATAAGGATACCTGGTTTGCAGGTGAGTTTTCAGCTTGTCCAGGTGAGTGACAAAGTGAGCAAACTGGGTTGTGAAGACAGGTCTGCTGGATTCCAGAGGGCTGAACCATCATGTGACACAGGCTCACTCTAAAAGACTCCCATCCCAATCTTGGCTTTCAGATCCCCAGGTTCCACCTCCACTACCCCTCACTGCACCCCCTATACCGTGACACCCTCGAGAAAAGGGGCCACTCCTCTGTGTCGCTGGCACCTACATAGGTCTGTGCACACGGACTCCCACGTCCCTCCTGGAGGAAACCCGCCTCTTTGGTGAGAAGTTTCCAGCTGATTGGTTTCATCCCTTTCTTCTCTCTTTAGATGTTGTGTTAGCCTCATGGTTCCCACCGGCCTAGAGGAGAGGTTTAAGAATAAAATACAGAGACTTCCACAAAACTGGACCCACCATTTTTAAGGAAAAATGGTATCGAGAGATTATTTTTCAAACTGGAATATGTTTGAAACACTGGAAACAAAGAGACGTTAACACGGAAAGGCTATCTGTTAATATTGCTTCTCTGACATCCCAACACCAAAAAGGCAAGAGTTAGTGTTTGGACATTGGCTCTGGTGCCTCTTGACTAGCTGGAAAACTTGGTTCCAAAGAACTGTAAACAGATCTGAATGCTGACATCACAGGAGTCCTTGCAATGAACTTTTTGGTTTGATGTCAGTGTAATAGATCCCAAGAGACAATTCTAAATCAGGTGGAATGGCCAGGTTACCAGACCTAGACTTGTAAAACAGCAGGGCTGGAGTTGCTGGGGATGATGTATCAGTCAGGAAAGGTCAAGTCTTGCTGAGTAACAAAGAATCCCCTAGGTTTACTTTTATAAAAAATGGCATATTTCTTGTTCACATGGGATGTCCAACAGAGACCTCTACTTAATGACTCAGGCCCGTAAGTGGCTGCCATCTTGAGCATTCCAATTACCCTGTGAGAGAAAGGGGACGTGGAGGGTCTCACTGAAACAATTGAGTGCCCTAGTCCAGAAGTGACCTATTTCCACACTGCCTCACGATTCATTACCCTAAACTAGTCACTCAAGGGGGGAGACAGTGCAGTTCTACCAACACCACCCCTGGGCAGGAAACTCCTGGCACTGGGCAGCAAACACACCACATATGGATATGACTACCACATGTACAGCTAGTTCCCTGACTGACTGCTAATGGTTCACGGAGAGTTGTGTTCAGAAGCGATCAGAGGTCTACAGGAAAACACGAGGAGACCAATAAACGATGCGTGGGTGGGTGCCGGGTGCTAGTCTCGGATTGTGTGTGCTGTGGACTTGCCACTCTGTCCAAGACCAATATCCTCATTTTGCTGATGGGAAAACTGGGGTCCCAGAGGGAAATGGCAGTGCAAGGTGACAAAGCTAGTTAATGGCAGAGTGAGCCTAGAATCCAGAGTTTGTGTCTCTGAGACTAGTCTCCTCTCAGCCCATATTATGGTGCTACTTCTAAAACTGAGCCAAAAAATCAAACAATTCAGAGTTTTAATGTTTCCCCTCTGTTACATAGCAAGACTTTTCCCCTTGTTAAAAAATTTTTAAAAAGGTGCCAATTGGTGACCCACTCACCTCTCCTCTCAAATCTGAAGCCATTGACACAAGGGGTAGCATCGGATGCCTGGTATAAGGCTGTTGATATGAATGGGGGCAGGAGGAGAAAAAACCCAGAAGAAGAAAATTTGGCAGCATCTCTGTTGTTTATTCACACAAGAACTAAAATGATCCCTTCTTTATTTTTCAGTGGAAGGTCATGTGGGTCAGCCACATGCTGGCATTTGGGTTTGTAATTCCCACCAAATGAGTCAGAAGAGAGTGAAACACAGAGTTTTTTTAGCAGGCATCTTTGAGCTGGTGCCCATTACTATTAAAAAAAAAAAAAGACCTCAGCTTTATTGCATGGCTATGTAATAACGCAAAGCCTTATACCCAGGGTCATCAGCATCCTGAGAGTCTCACCTCCTCTCTTGCGAAGGACAGACCCAGCTGGCTGTTCAAACATGTGAACAACTCGGTTTCCCCTTTTCCATAGGGCAACATAGGCAGTATTTCCCAGTTCTGGAAGATCCGTGAAGACATTTGGAAAGTGTGACTTAAATTCCACCCTGGAGACCAGAAAGAGTGTGTATGCAAAACACACATATTGGTACATGCGTGTGCATATGTGCACAAATACCCTGGATGAACATGCAGTTAGGAAAATGTGTCCACCTCAGGAAGGAGCAGCTTCAGCTATAGAGTCGGCCATAGCCCACCTGCTAGTCTAAGCTTTGAAACAATTGGGGCTTAAATGCCCCTTTTCAGCCCAGAAAAGGAGCCTTCCGTAGCTTATTTATACTAAAATGTAAATGACTGAGATTGTTTATTTTTTAAAAAACAGTTTGAGTAGGACAGGGATGCAGAAGATCGTAGGTGGGGTGGAGGAGAGTTAAAAGTATGTCGAAGGGGGAAAAGGAGTTGTATTAAAATAAAGATGAAAAAGCATAAACAGAAGACGTAGGACTGAAGACAGACTTTTCTCCTATCAGACATTTGCTGCCAAGAACTGACTTGGATTCTCATCATGGCTGTGGTCTAAATCGAAACCCGTCAATGTCTTCTAACTGTGCTTTTTCGACTGGAAGTGTTCCAGTTTGGGGCTGCACTGGTCCACAGTCTTTGTGCTGGTCCTGGGTTTCTCAGTCCCTCAGACAATCCCCCAAGCACACCTTCGCTAACCCCGTTTAGACTCTCCTTTGCAATTGACGAACTTGTGCTACCAAAACCAAACATTATTCTTTGACAAGTTGTGTTGAAACGAAAAGTAACCTGCAGAGGGGTGTGGGAGGGTGAGATCGGAGCAGAGTGGGACGAACGAAGACTAGCAGGGCACGAGAGCTGGGGTCTGCTTTCCTTCTCTCGGAGTCTCAGAAAGTTGCAGAGGAATCTGCAGGAGGGGCTTGGCCACAACCGTTTTCAGGGTTACTTAGTCTTTGTGCCCTTTCCCCAAAGTACAGCATTTCACAAGACTAAAAATGAATTATTATTTTCAGGCATGGAAAAATAAATTGAGGTTGGGTTTGGCTAATAGGACTCAGATGCGATCCCTTTTCTCCCCTCTGGTGGAGCGCTGCGAGTACACGTCTCCATATCTGATCTGGAAGAAAACATACGTCTCATGGGGCTCTGATAGGCATCGCCGCTCATGCATGTGTGTGAGCACGCCTGGCCGACGCCAGAACACGTGCCTGTGAGGGAGGCGGGCAGAGCTCTGCAGCAGCAGCCCCGGAAGGCGATCAGTCCCTTAAGACTGGGTCCGGGTAGGGTATAGGTGAGCAGAACCTCATTCCTGGCCTCCTGCTGGCCTGAGGGAGGCCCCTGAAGCCCATTTCTTATCATCGCATGCACTGGAGAAGGTTCTGGGCGGATCCCGTCCACCTGTGAGATACAGTCCAAGCAGGCATTTCATCTCGGCCCTGAGTCCAGAGTGCCCCACATCACATGACAGAACCTACTCTCAGCAGCTCTGCCATCCACTTCTCTACATTCTGGTCTCATTCTCACACAGGACGCAAATACTCTCCCTGCGCCTCAGTCTCCCCATCCGCAAAAAGCAGAAAACAGCACGCTCACCTCACAGGTAGTTGCAGAGGGCACACGAGAGGATATAGGTGAGCAGTGTTGCCTAGAGAGGGGTAAGGCTTGGTTCCTGGTGACTACTCTGAATAATCCTGCCCTGGTGTGCAGGACCCCTGCCCAGAGTCCTGGCCTGACTCTCCACAAGAGAGATACTGTTTGCTTACCAGCGTCTGAGCATTCTGGTTCCTCGCGTGTGTGTCAGCACTTGGAATAGTCAGTCTTTTAAGCCTTAGCCATCCTCATGGTTGCATGGGGATATTTCATTGTGGGTGTGATTTACACTGAATGAATGTTTAGGATTGAATAAGACACAAAGTCAAAACAGAGAGTAAACAGAAAGAGAAAGAAATAGAAATTTGAAATAGCCAGCATCAATCTATCTTCATCACAAGAGAAGAGTTATGCAAATATTGAGTTGTGATGAGGTTTCATCTGTGATGAAATAAGAACAAGAAACATAGCTCAGGGGATAACAAAAATCAACAGTAGGCATGACAGTCTCCATCAAAATTCTCTGTGAATTCATTTTGCCGCTTCATTCCCTAGCATCCTGGTCCCAGGCTTACCGGTCAATGCGAGCCACGTCCTGGTCACCTTCAGAAGGAATCTGCAGCCTTGGAGAGCTGGAGAGATGGGCCAGTTGGCCTCAGAGCACATTCTGGGGAATCCTCTCCTTCCTGACGGCCTCGGGTCTTTCTGTCCCTGCCTCACTTGCCCACACCCCTCTGAGGTGTCGGCAAAGACCACCTCCCACGTAAGCAACACATGTGTGAACCCTCATGTCAAGGTTTGCTTCTGGGGAAACCCAACCTAAGACAGGACCCACTGACTGTGAGAGAACAGAGGACTTGAAGTTGAGCCATTCTGGAAAAAAAAAATAATCCACAACGTAGAATCATATTCAGAGAAGGTACATGATACATGTGATTGAACAAATGAAGGTCTCTGTGTCTCGTGGATGCCAGCCATTCAGACTCACATGGGGAACGCATCAGCCATTCAGCTATGATGACACATTTTATGGCCAAGTGTCCTAGTGTCAGTTGTCCTAGACATACCTTCTTAGCCCTTCAGAAGGAAGGGGTGGCCTTCACTACGTGTTACTTGAACTCTTAAAATCCCATCTGAATGGAGAGCCCACCCAGTCTGCCCTGGTCACCCACGAGTTCCCACATGGAATCTATGGGATGACAAGACCTTCATCGCAATGGTCCCTCTCTAAAAATAGAAGCCCCACCCCCGCGTGTGGGGAAAACCACAGGAAGCAGTTCAAAACCACTTCCAGTGACCGTTCTTCTGCCTCCAGTAAGCTATGAATAGAAGTGGGGCCGCTGTTGGATTAATGGACTGTTTGCCTGAGTCATAAATCAAAACGCAATGTCCTACGTTTGGACAATTCCTGCATTCACACCATCTATCTCCTGAACTCACGCTGCAGGAGGAGGGTGCATCCTGTGGGCTCTGCGGGGTCGAGAGGCAGTTTCAGGAACCTTGGTTTCCACTAGCAGCAGCTCCTTTTGGCGGGGTCTCCAGGTCCTGAGAACCCCAAGGCAGAACCAAAGTCTGCAAAGTTCC
>NW_011888947.1:1165924-1166570 GCF_000151845.1 Pteropus vampyrus
CCTCCCATGCACCTCCCCGCTTTCTCCTTCTCCTCACATTCATCCTCATCGATTTGTGTGGCTTACTGCCTCTTTCCCCAGTTAGAGTCTGAGCTGCACAGTACCAGAAGTTTTGTCTGCTTTTCCACTGACAAGAAGCTGGGGTAGTATTTGGTGTTTGTTATGGGCTGAATTGTGTCTCCCGAAATTCATATGTCAAAGCCCCAACCCCCAGCACCTCAGAATGAGACTGTATTGGAGATGCGGTCTTTAAAGAGGTGTTAGGATTAAATGAGGTCACTAGGGTGGGCCCTAATCCAACATGACTGGTGTCCTTATAAGAAGAGATTAGAACACAGACCCACACAGAAGGAAGACCGTGTGAGAACATGGGGAGAAGATGGCCGTCTGCAAGCTAAAGGGAGAGGCCTCAAGAGGAACCAACTCTGCCTCCAGATGGAGCAGGGCCCTGCCAACACCTGGATCTGGGACTTCCAGCCTCCAGAACTGTGACGGAATTGACAGAATAAATCTCCATTGTTTAAGGCACCCAGTCTATGATGTCCTGTTATGGCAGCCCCAGCAAACTAATACCATGCTCAAGAAATACTTGTTGGATGAAGAAAAGAAGGAGAGAGGGAAGGAAAGAGGGAGGGAGGGAGGGAGG
>NW_011888947.1:1166864-1169448 GCF_000151845.1 Pteropus vampyrus
GAAGCAAGGGAGGAAGGAAGGAAGGAAGGAAAGAAGGCTAAAAATTACTAGGCACATCACACGTGAGGAAAGTTCCTGGACATCCTTCTGGACCAGACAGCACTTCAGTGCTGAAGAAGTTCTCCAAATCCATCTCACTCCTCTCTTTTTCTTAACCACAACACCTTAGCCACTCCGCCTCTTTCTTGAGGATAACTATCCGAGATGCGATGTCAATAAGCCAGCAAGTGTTTGCTGAGCACCTGTTCTGAGTGGGGGTGACAGTGTGTAGTGTAGACCCATATTCCTGCTCATCGTCTTTTTTAACAGTGTCATCATTCTCTGGTGGTAGCCGCAAACTCCTCAGGATAAAAGCTGGCATGAAATTCTCCCCTTTAGTTCAGTTTGTATCCCGTTTTTCTTCTCTTTGCAGAGCGTCTCTGAGGCTCTCACCTTTTAATTCATCTTCGTGGTCCTTCCGATCGTTACATACTGAAGCGAACAGGTAGCTGGCCGCTTACTCTATGCCAGGCGCCAAGATGCTTCAGTGAAAATGACAGCTCAGGTCCCTTCTTCTCTAGAAGCTAATGTTCTGGGGTGGGACTGGAAGACTAGAAAGAAACAAACCACTACTATAAATAAACATAAAACGTAATAGTGCTGTTAAATAGATCAAAATGAACAAAATAAAGACACTCAATGGGCTTTCCCATTATTGGAGAGGGACCGTATCTAACAGTATGTGAGGACAAGAAGTTAGGAATGTCTGTGCTGGAGGAAGTTCGGGACTGCAGGAGAGGAGTTTGGGACCCTCCAGCCCGGACAGAGAAAGGGAGGAAATAAAATGAAGGAAAAGAAGTTCCTGAAAATCGCAAGCCAGGTCAGGCTCTCCACATCTCTTCACCTGCCTGCTCCAGCTGCCACATTCAGTGGCCACCTTACATCCTGGTCCTTTTCAGATCGGACATTTGGGGCCTTTCTATCCATTAGTCAAGGAGCCACTCCTCTGGGGCAGGGCCCTCCTCTTTAGTGCTTTAAAACCTGAGTTTGTAGAAACCAGGAGTGAGCCTCGGGCTCTGACGCATAAGAGCTTTGCTCTCAAGCTTTGACTCACAGCGCTTCGAGCAAAATGAGGATAGGACACAAACACTCACAGGCCTGTTCCAGGGCATGGGACCTGAAACAGGTCCTTGAAACAACAGCAAAGCCTTGGGTTTCCGTCCCCTTTCCACCCCCGCTGCATGCTGCAGGACACAGTCGTGCCTCTGTTTACTTGCATGAATACATGTCTGTATCTTAACCAAGAGTTAAGTCATATTTGAAGTCTTGGCCCAAGTTTTCCACAGGGCAGTGGGCACTCAGGGACAAATTTAGCCTCTAGTAAAAGAGCAAAGTCTTCTGAGGCCAGACATTAAGCCACCATCTACCCACGGAGCGTATGGAGTTGGAAGTGAATACCGCGTTGTCTCAAAGTGTGGCCTTCTGTCTTTTCCACGGGGTTTCCTAGTTTCAACTGCCTCTAATGATATCCTTCCAGATGTAAGACTAAGCCCGTTTTATTTGTACCATATGTCACAGATGCTGGTCTGTGCGTGGTTGGGGAAGGCTAAGTCTGCCCATCGATTCAGAGTGCTTTTAGGGACTCTTATCAGACTGGGACGGCTAACCATTCTCCACCCACCTCGTCTGTGTCTCCACAGGGAGGCTACAGTAGGAAATTATAGGGTCAGGAGTGGCTGTCTCTCACCCAGATGTTTACAATCCCAAGGAGGCTACAGCCAGAATCCAGCGTGGTATTCTGAAGTCAGCGGAAGTAAGAAAGGCTTTCTTGTTATTTCCCTAAGTTGCTCAAAGCTTGATTTTTCAGGCTTCTGGATCACTGGCTGGTTGACTGGGCTCTGGGTTCTTATAGGGCAGATAGCCCAGTGACTGGAGTCCAGTTCCTTTCTAAACTGGGCAAAAGTGACCCGGGAGAATCTGAATGCACCACTCAGTAGGATAATGATAGTGGGGGTGCTGCTGGGCATGGTTAAGGCCCATAGACTATGAGGGCCCCTGCAGTGTTGGCTGGGGCCACCTAATGGAAGGCATCCTTGGAACTGTGCATCGGGCTGGGGCAATGGGGAAGCTGAAATGGGGACTGGCAAGGTCCCTGCAAGATGGTAAGACCCAGTACTGAGCTCTAATTAGTCTCCCCAAGAGGGCCAAGGTCATGATCAAAGCCTAGTCCCTGCACAGAAGGAAGAAGAGGTGGCATCTGGGCTGACACCAACTTGGAGTTTCCCTTCTTAATACAACTTCCGTTGTGCATCTAATAAGTAAACAGTGCATACACACTTCTGTTTACCTGATCTTCTAAAAGCTTAGAGACTCTCTCATCATTGACTCTCTGGCCCCTTCTCATACTTGTAACAGATTTTGCTTCTTATGAAAAGAGTAAGGTGTGTGATTTGGGGCATAAATATTTATGGCAATTACGATACAATTTTTTTGTAGTAGGACGCTTTCTCACAGCTTCCTTTTGTGGAAAGTTGAGCCCCTCTAATGATTTTGGCTCTCATTTCCGTTTTATCTAAATGTAATGTTGTCATTCAACGGTAGGATG
>NW_011888947.1:1170283-1181398 GCF_000151845.1 Pteropus vampyrus
TACTATGTAAATTCTATTCGGCAACAATTACTCCAAGTGTGCAAAATTCCATATTTGGATGGATTTTATATTTATCTACAATCGTGTACCACAGTTTCTCCATTTTCAATTCTTCCTAAGTCTCTTGTTTAACTCCACTTCAACAAGTAATTTCCAGTGGCCTAAATGGGACTAATGAGTGAAACATTCTGGGTTTCCTTGTTCTGTTTTCGAAAATACCTATTTGTTGGCTTCATACTTGAAAGACAACTTACCTGGATTTCCTGGTCTTTGTGCTGTTTTCTTTTCCTGAGAACTTGGGAGAAACCGCTTTGTCATCTTGCCACGGGGACTGTGGAGGTGTTTCAGATCAGCTTTACTTCTCCCCTTAGGGTGGTTTGTAATTTTTTTCTCCCTGGGTGCTTAAGTGACTATTTTGTAGTTCTAAATTTCCGGGAATGCAATAAGGATGTGTTGAGTTATCCAACGTCTCCAAATGTGTGGTGCATCCTCCCATTGGTACCTCTAGTTTCTCGTTCAGGGAAATGCTCCTGAATGTATTTCTAAATACACTCACCGTTTGTTTGCTGGCGTCTCTGTATGTTGAGTCGCTTTTGCCTGCCCTCGGTGTCTACATCTTCTCCCTGCTTGCTGGAAGCTTTTCTTTTTGACTTTTTCTTTTTTATTCACTGCAGGCAACTTGAGACTTTCTTTTAATTGGTCATCCACGGTTACTCCATCCCTTGCTACTGTGAAGCAATGCTGGAAGCTGTGAAATACCGATTTCCCCATGTTTCAGCTACCGTAACTTCCAAGGCCACGTGGCCAGCGTGGAGCTTCCACTCCTGCTTTGTCTGATTCCAATGTCTGGGTCCTTAGGATACGCCACCTACTGCTCAGCTTTTTAAACTTACATTCTGAAAAATGTTTTTTGTTAACTTACAACTTTAATGATAGTTTTAAATGTTCCTCCACTTTATAGGTTTGTATAATATTGGGGAATCAATATTTCATTCCCAAATGCCGGTGTATCTGTGAGCTTGTAGCTTTTGCCTTTTCCCTCCCACCTCCTACTTCCCCATCGCCCCCCGCGCTGTTCATTTTTTACTCCACGTTTCTTGTGTCCATAACCAGAGATAATCGCTACCTAAGTCCTCTCTGGGACTAGATGCAGTCGAACTGGATGTGACCAAAAAGTTTTCAAAGTCAGTGAAGAATTCTGTAAGAAACACACCTACCCATGGGAAAATTTTTTCATTGTAGAAAAATGCCATTACATGGTAGATTTCTAAGTAAAATGTCTATCCCTTTGCCCCTATAAAGAGCCTATATTTATAAGAAAGGATGATGCAATTTCTAGCTAGTAGAGTGGATACATCTGGGGTTTTCTTCCTAAATTTCTGCTCTACAAACTGACCTTCTTCTCTTCTATTGGGTTAGAAATGCAAGATTCAGCCAGCCAGTACAAATGGCTTGGATCCCTGGCCATGTCATGCCTCTCTAAGAATTTCTGAGCCACTGTCAAAAACAAAAAAAAGCTGAAGACATGAGATGCAAACTCAGTCCCAACCACACCGGCTCTGTGCTGAGCCTCCAACTCACCAATTCCAATTCTGCCCCAGGACCTTTGCACTTGCTGTTCTTGGCACCTTAAACGCCCTTCAATCACCATTCCCTCACTTCTTGCAGGTTACCTCCAAAATGCTAGCTTACCAAAAAGAGCATCTCTGACCACTCTATTTACTATAGCACACATGCACATACACGCCCACACTCACATGCTTGCACACTTACACTCACATGTGCGCATAAACACATGAACACAACCACATACATATGTATGCGCACACTCACCACATGTTCATATGTGTGCAAACACACACTCACTCATGCCCATACTCACCCACATATATGCACACACTCTGACACTCACTCACATACTCACACTACTTATTCACCTTTACCCTGCTTCATTTTCCACCATGGCAATCATCACTACCTGCAAATGGAGCAGAAGTTCTAGAAGCCCCGGGCTACTTGTGACACTGTAGTATACCCCTTGAGCCTTGCACGGCCTCCAGGACTTGGTGAAATGCACTAACCACTTGTGGAATAAATAAATGCACACATGACCAAGTGGGGGACAATCTCGGGAGCCTGGGTTTATGAGTGTGTGTGGGCTCCGAGTTGGGCACAGGGGAGCGAGTTCAAATCTGTTCCCTCACTTACCGATTGCATGACCTTGGGGTATTGTGCAATCTCTCAGAGCCATCCCCCACCCTGGGTACAAACAGGGACAGTCAGGGAACCTACTTGGCTGTTGTGAGAACAGACAGGAGCTCTGCACAGAGCTGGGGGTATTGACCACATTCTGTTTGGGATGTGGCCTCACAAGCGTCCCTCTGCCCTAAATGGATCAAGTTCAGGACTCGTGGATGTTTGTATCCTCTCTCTGTCCTCTCACTAAGTTTGGGTGCACCAGTTCTCGTGACTCTGAGCGGCCTCTGCTCCCAGCAGACATCTGAACTCCTGCCCTAATAGACAGAAAGAAAAGAGTTAACAGCTAACTTTTTTTTCTGCTTCGCAGTCTCACTAAAGCATTTCCTTTCCCTACCCTCATCCAGGAAAGAGAGAAGAGCCTTCCTTCTGCTTCCCAAATCTGAGCTCCCCTGTACCTGCAGGGCAGGGCCAGGAGAAGGGGGAGGGCTGCGCTCGCTCCCAGGAATGCAGGGGCCCAGGCAGCGCTTCAGATGGGTAGGACACAGGTGCCATGAGACTTAGGAGTAAGGTTGCCAGATAAATTATGAATAATTTTTAGTATAAAATATGTCCCATGCAATACTTGAACTTCAGATAAACAAAAGAGAATATTTTAGTATATCAGTATGTCCCATGTCATATTTGAACTTCAGGTAAAAATGAATAGTTTTGAGTATATCTCTTGCAATATTTTAATGATAAATGATGAGTCATCTTAGTATAATGTATGTCCTATGAAACTAAAAAGATTTTTTTCGTTATTGTTGGTTGAATAGTGTCCACCCAGAATCTCAGAATGCGACTTTATTTGAAAATAAGGTCTTTGCAAATGTAATTAGTTAAGATGAGATTGGATGAGAGTGGGCCCTAAATCCAGGGACTGGTGTCCTCGTAAGAGCAGCACGTGAAGACACAGAGACATGCAGGCGGAAGGATGCATGAAGACGGAGGCAGATGGAAGTGACGGCATCTATAAGCCAAGGGATTCCGAGGATGCCTGGGGCCACCAGGAGCTGGAAGAGGCAAAAGAATCCTCCCCTTGGAGCCTCCAGAGGGAGCACAGCCCTGCAGAGACCTTGATTTCAGACTTCAGGCCTCCAGACCTGAGAGGAGACAGATTATTGTTATTTTAAGTCCCCTAGTTTGTGATGTTTATTATGGCAGCTCTGGGGAACTAATACAATTGTTTATCTGAAATTCCCATTTAACTGGGCATCCTGTATTTTTATTTGTTAAATCTGGCAATTCTACTCAGGAATCATTCTGGAGGAGCGGTTAAAGGGCCTGGTAAATATCCCCGATCTTTGATGACAAGGGCAGGGCATCCGCAAAGTGCTCAGAAGGGCGGTGGCCCTGGGTAGGCTCTCCTGTCTCCACCCCCTACACCACCACCACCCACACCATCACCAAGTCCTCAGACTGTGGTAGAATTGTCTGCTCTGCACTAGACCAACCACACAGGCTTGTATGGTTGGCCTCTGAATGCAGCTATGGTGGGAGGCACGCCAGACCTTCCCCCTTGATATTCTGGATTGCTAAGGACACTCAAAGACACTTAGCTGGGTCTAGAAGAGCACCCCACCCCTTACCTCCCTCCACTTCCCCCTCCAAAAAACATAAGATAAAATGACCCAAATTAAATTTCGCACGAACCCTAACACATGGCGAGAGCAGAGGGAGGGAAGTAGAGAGAATTTCCTTTACACCCAGTGTCATGGAGTGGATCCGTGCCCACTCCAGCTGTGAGTCAGACTGATGCCCCAGCGACGTTTGGTTCTGGTACAACTATTTCCATTTTCTCCCTCAAGGAGTGAAACTCAGACTTCCTGTTGCTCCAACATTTAGATGGGGGCTATTGCTGCTCCTTGTCACAGGAAAATTCCCTGAATTTCCAAGGCCCTAACATGGGCATGGAGACTGGGATGTGGTTCCCCCCTCCACACACACACACCCCCTTCCTGGGGCTGTCAGGAAGGATAGGAGTGTGCGACACTGAGCTCACCCAGCAGCTGAATAAATGCACACGTCTGTCACAGAGTGAGTACTTCCTCATATCTAATTACCTGATGATTGTGGGACCACCCACCAGCCTAAATTACCTGCCATTTGCTAAGCCCTGGCCTCAGAGCTCTCCTGTGATCGATTTGGTGTTCAAAAGGAGGAAAGTATTCATTGGGAATGGAATTCCTGGGTCTCCTGCCTACTGCAGACTTTCCTGAGGGCTCTGGCAGTCCCTCTTGTAATCCTGTCTTTGTCTTGTTGGATGTCTTATCTTATTTCTAATTTTGGGTCAGTGGACTTTAATGATGTCAGAAACATGAACAGAAGAAGTTCCCAGGGACCAAATTCCTCACAGGTGTTCTCATATTCACCCCCTTACAGAGGGGGTCCTGAGACACAAGGAGGTTCAGTACATGGCCATCTCCCCTGCCCCGCCCAATAACTAATGAGCATGGAGGGATTCAGTCCTCACCTGCTTGGCAGCGAGGGCCCCGTCTGAAGTTCTAACCATCTCACCAGCTGCCTCCTGTGCATACGCCACATTAGAGTCAGCAGGGTCCTTGCACTGTTGAATTTCAGCCTCCTAGCCTCTCTGTGAAAAGTTGTTCTAAACATAGATGGATCCTGAGAGGCTGGGGTTGGGGCGGTGTCATCACCCAGCTCCCCAACAGTGGAAGAGCTGGGTTGGAACCCAGATCCTGAAATCTCCTCTACCAGAAACAACGAATCATCTAACAAACACGTGTGGAGGGTACCTGCCCTTCATCGTATGAGCCATCAAAGATGTAGCCCGAACTTGAATCTGAATCCACTTTGGAAAAAAGGTTAGATTCATTAATTTTTTTAAAAAAATTAATCATTCTCTCCATTGGCATATCTAATCTCTAGAGGAAGTCAGGAAGAGCCAAGTTCCATCTGATCTGGACCAAGTCGAGAGAGTGAGGCTTTCTGCATGAAGCTCAGGCTAACAGCGCCACACCCCCCCACCTGTTCCAATTTTCATCCTTCTCTGCAGCGAACTCCATTTTAAGGAGCTTTCAAAGCTACGGTTCCCTAAATAGCCCTCCCCTCCCATCTTTTTTTTTTTTTTTTTCTTTAGGGAAATGTCTGTGGAAAATAAAAAGCTGCTTGGAAGTAGCCAGCCATTCCTTGGAACAGGAAGCCACGTTCTGTGCCGGGATTGCTGCCTCTCGTGGTTTTCCCTGAAGGGCCCTGCCTTTTCGGTATTGTAAATTGTCAACATGCCTCACGCTTGCCCTTCGACATAACGCAGGCTCTGAGATGCCAAGACTCGTCAGCCCGGAATGGGATGTTTACCTCAGTCATTATGAGCTAGAGTCGACTCCAGGAGGACGGCTGGTCCCTACGACACCCGTGGAGTGTGCACTCTTGTTTTTCTCCTCTAATCATTTGTCAAGTTCATTGACTGGATTTCCTCAGCCTTCCCGAGCAGTCTTTCACACGAGCCCAGCAGGTGTCTCCAGCCCCCAAGACAGCTGTGCACGCCCCAGAGACAGGCTATGCTCCTCGGCTCTGCTCTGTCCCTGTCCGCGGGGCAGCTGGCCTTATTTTTCACCAGAGCTAATTGAGACCTGCAGGAGGCTTGCAGGAGGGTGGTGCCTGGAGAAACAAGAGGCTTTTGAAGCATAAGGTGAACGAGCCTGGCTATGGTTTACATTCTTTACCTTAATTTTAACAAGTATTTCAACCCCCTTGAAAATTGCTCCTCTAGAATAATAAACAGAGTCCGCGTTGAGTCGTGAGCTGGCCCACAATGCTAGGCGGGATGGGGGATGTTCCAGCTACACTTTGGGAAACTTAACGGTAGCCGGGCTGGTGCATGTGCGCATTTGGGGAGGGGGACCCAGTAGCTCAACTGGCTCTTATTTGGGGAGGTGTGGTGGGATTTGTGTGGCAACATAAGGTTTTGGGTTACACACAAGCAAGTGAAATAGTATATAAATAATAGAGAGTTACGGAGGTAAAGGGAGCCAGCGTCTGCCTCTCGGTCTGTTACTCGTCATGCCAGCACTGGTCCCTTTGGGGGCTCATTCATCTCTGATCAGAGCTCTAGAGTTAGTTGAGGGCCTGTCAGCAAGAGAAAGATGTGAGATCTTGGTCCTGAGAAATAGGGAAGTGAGCGAGAAGAATCCATTTATTCACCGAGGATTTGTTGAGCACCTACTACGTGCCAAGCGCTGTTCTGGGCACGAAACAGAAATTGTAAAGAAACAGGCCCATGAGAGCCTTGCTCTCCGAAGTGTGGTCCACACCAGCTCTGTTGGCATCCCCTTGGGAGTGTGATGGAGATGCGGAGTCTCACTTCTGCCCCAGCTAGGCTGCGACAGAGCCCAGGTTTGAGGAGACTACTCCAGGAGATGAAAGGATGATGTAGGAAGAGAAACCCACATGGCTTTGACCCCTCATCTTGAGATACACAGACATATTTTTAAAATTCGCTTATTCACTTACTTTTCAACCATGAGAAACTAGACAAGAAGAGGGGCGACTTGGGCACCCTAAGTCTTCGTTAAAGCTTAAGTAATTATCTCTCTTTTCTGCTGGACTTAAACTTTCATGAAGACATAAACTCTGTCAGTCTTGCTCACCACTGGATCTTCAGCACTTAGCACAGTGCCTAGAACTTAGTAGGGGCTTAGATACTTGCATTAACCCAGGTCCCAAATCAAAATAGATAAACCGCTTCCCAGAGGGCAGATAACCTCAGAAGTCTCCCACAACCAGGCCAGCTCTGAACCTGTGACCTAGAGGAATATTCCATTGCCCACATCCGCCTACCTCCCTTGCCAGTAAAAGCCAATTTGTAAAATTACCCAACAGCCAGGCAGACAAGCACCGGGATTGTTGGAGGCTTCTGTGAGCACACACAGCATGAAATATCTGCTTCTCAAGGATCTGAGAAGGGCATCTCTGCTGTGGGCTGCATCTCCCTTCTCCCCCTGGAAGTTTCTCAACATTCACATCTGAAGCAGGGAAAACAAAGGCCTGTCTTCATGTCTTCCCAGATAGGTGCTGTCTTCTGGGTGGGAGGCTCCTTGCTGCCCGATGAGCATCCTTATCCTTTGGAAAGGGATCTTGTAAGAGTCGGTACCCTTAACAAATGGAACACGTTAAAGAGGTTTGGGGTTTCCGGTCTTTGTCTGCGACAGGTACCATCTTATTTACCCTCACAAGAAGACTTGGACTCCTCATTGCAAACGGGTCATGGGGTGGGAAGTCAAATGTCAACACCTGGAGTCAGGGCTTCATGAAGGACTTAGCGAGAACTTGGACATGAAGTGCTAACACAGTGCCCGGCACATGTGCCTATTCATTATATGCTCGCTCTTGTCATCTCCACTATCGTTTAGTTCCCCCACACACCTGTCAGATGGGAACCCTGTAATCCTCATTTCCAGATGAGGCTCAGAGAAGGAAATACACTTGCCCAGGGTTGCACAGCTTTTAAAACTGATAGAACCAAACCCTAACCCCCCAGGCAGTCTGACTCTGTATGGCCAGACCCTTAATCTCTGGAACATAATTTAATAGTAGTATAAGCTTCATGAGGATTCGACGAAAGAATGAATGTTGAGCCTCATCTGGCCCTTACTCAGGCATCGGCCGATGTTAGCATTTATAGGACCGTTCGTAGAACAGAGGCTCTCACACGTTCGAATTTCAGGACCTCTTATACTATTAACAGTTACTGAAGACCCCAAAGAGCTCTTGCTTATGTGGCTTATATCGATTGATATTTATAGAATTTGATATTAACTTTAATCAAATTTAAAAAAATATTTCTCCATT
This sequence comes from Pteropus vampyrus, assembly GCF_000151845.1. Classification (NCBI taxonomy): domain Eukaryota; kingdom Metazoa; phylum Chordata; class Mammalia; order Chiroptera; family Pteropodidae; genus Pteropus; species Pteropus vampyrus. The sequence continues at coordinate 1,178,333 of NW_011888947.1, forward strand.
AAGTTATATGAATGAGAACAGGAGTAAACACATTACATGTTAACACAAATAACATTTTAGAAAAAAATCGTATTTTGCACAATAAAAAAAGGAATGAGAGGATTCACATTGTTTTACATTTTTGCGAATCTGTTTAATGCCTGGATTAATAGGAAATGGCTGTATTCTCTTATCTGCTTCTGCATTCGATCTGGTGCAATATGTCATGTTAGTGAAATATATGAAAAAAGCCTGGCCACACACAGATGTGTAGTTGGAGATTAAGAGGTACGTTAATAGTCTTTTGGGATAATTATGGGTGTTATTCTTTGATACTACACCAAAACTCAACAAGAAGAAGCTCCTTAATAATTTGTTACATTGTAAAATCTTAAGCCAAATCAATTAACTTTTTGTACTCTGCTACATTACAATTCATTGGTCTGTCATGTACTTTGAACCGATTTTTTTACCCATGTGTGAATTTCTAACAACTCACATTGGTCATTTGGAAAATATTGGTTCTTCAGGCTATGCAGTGCTCTCAAATGTTGATGCATCTCGTTACATAGTCTGAAAAATCACATTTGTTCATATTGCCACTCATATTGATCTCATCATAAAATTTTTTAAGTATTGGGAAGTGGTAAGCTCACCATGACAGACGACAGATACAAGTTTTCCAAAATTCTTATTTTTGTTTAAAAGTTTGAATTCCTGGAAGTGACTTGCTCACTTCGATCATTCTCAAAAACAAACAAACAAAGTCTCAGTATGCTAAAGCTAGATGAAATAACTTTTGATGTAGCAATCAATCATTCTTTCAATAAGCATTTTTTTTAAAAAAAAAGTAGTTGGTTCATCTCATAACTCCATCACTCAAGTGCTTTTCCTTGAGATTTCCAGATAGCGTATGATTATCCAGATATTGGATGGCAGCAGACATGCTCATTGCGTATTTTTCATTTTATCACATGGAATATTTTTAAAAAACACGTATTCAAGATTTAATATTAACTATTTTACTGCTTCATCAAGGACATTCTTAAGTGAAGCATTTTTTAACTGCGAGTGTACTTTGGTACCTCGGCCTTGACCCATGCTAAGGCACCCGCGGTTTCACCCACCATTCTGCACAATTGGTGCAAATGCCAACACTGTGAAAATAGCAAATGACATCTGAGTATTATGAAAATAGTGTGACCTCATGGATCCCCTGAAGGGGTCCTGGAAACCTTCAGGGTCCAAGGACCACAATTTATAACTGCTGAACTGGGTTCAGCAAATCTCTGCAAAGTCTGTTTTCTTTGGCTCTAGCTTAATGAAGAATAGGAGGAAGGAAGGAAGGAAGGAAGGAAGGAAGGAAGGAAGGAAGGAAGGAAGGAAGGAAGGAAGGAAGGAAGGAAGGAAGGAAGGGAGGGAGGGAAGGAAGGAAAGGAGAGTAGGATGCTAGTTAGTAATACAATAGACTCATCTGAAATTTGACTCTCAGACCATGCCCAAAGCCTCTGTCTTGAGGGTGGTGGGAAGGGGAATCACTGCGGCCTCGAATAAAATCTAGTCTCTAATTCAGTATCAGTTCTGTATCAGTCATGGTCTCACCAGGAAAGCAGCCTTCTCCAGAGGTAACTAAAGAGGATGTCATCAAGGGCTTATTACAGAGAGAGAATGGGGTTCGGGGAACCAACAAAGGATGGAGAAGCATCCAGAGACTAACAAGAGCAGGAAATCATTACCACGTGGGTTGGAAGAGGTAAGAGGAGAGAACTAGAGAGAGCTACAGTCACGCATGGAGGGAGCAAAGATGAAACACCTCAGCCTCTCTCTGACGCCACCCTCCAAAGGCTTCTGGTGTCTCCCATTGGCTAATCCCAACAGGAAACAGGAAGCAAGAAGCTAGGAACCTGAGTCATTTAGTCCACGCAGGGCAGCCTCCAAGCATGGAGCGGTGTGAAAAAAACAGATCTGGAGGGGTAAAAAGAGAACAACCAGCACAGCTTTCAAGTAACATTGTCAAAGGAAAGCACATTGCCATGTCAGTCTTAAAAAAAGGCTCATGGTTACAAGCCTCCAGTCTCTCAGCCCCATCTCTACCCAGCATGATACTCAGCTGAATATGGCAATGGGGTCTGCAGGGCCTCTCTACATGAACCTCCCCAGCCATTCCCGCCCCAGCCAGCCCCTCAGCCCTCTTTCTGAGCTCTCGTGGACATCCAGGTTGTGTTCTGTTGGCCTATCCTGATTGCATCACAACTCATCATATTAGTCCTTATTAAGCACCAAGCACTGGGTCAGTTCTCCCTCCAACAGCCTGCTGAAAGAGCTGTTATTACAATTCCCATTTTGTGCACAAGAAAATCAGGAATCAGAGTGGCAAAACAACCAGATGTAGTAACACAGCAATGAATGGCAGCAGCTCGAGAATCAAACCTATGCTGTCAGGGGGTTCTTGCCAATGCCTTGTCTAGCATGGTGAGGCCCAAGGACACTGCACTGAGTTTACAGAGCCCCAGGTTCAAATTCTAACCCTGGGAAGCCTCGGGCAACTCACTTTACTCACCTCCCAGTGTCTGCTTCCTCATCTGTAAAATTGAGATCGTTTCTACGTGATGTTAAGACCTCTCCCAGCTCTAACGATGCCCAAGCCCAGCGGGCATGTGGACATTATGGCCTCTGCCTTCTGGATTTGAACGTGCCCTAGAACCACATCTGTGCTGTAAGATTTCGTGGACAAACAACTCACTTCTTCTCATTGGCCCCATACACTTGTTGGGATCAGCAGATGTAAAATTCTGACATCACACTTAGAAAACTTCCTCCATCTGGATTTCTGCAACTGACAGGGAGTCATTTGCCAAACACGTGTTTTACAAAACATGGGCCCACTTTACTGTGACTTGTGGAGCTGATAAAATCCACCTTTTTCCTGATCACATGAACCCTGCCCATGCATGCTTTCTGTCTGGGAAGAGATGCAAGACCATGCTGGGTGAAGGGAGGCCAATGGCTTCCACGCACCACATGGGCCGTGCTTATGCCAGGGGCCACGCTTTGCTAAAAATATAGAAGTGTAACATGTGATGTTAA
>NW_011888947.1:1181448-1194694 GCF_000151845.1 Pteropus vampyrus
TCCAGGTTGTGTTCTGTTGGCCTATCCTGATTGCATCACAACTCATCATATTAGTCCTTATTAAGCACCAAGCACTGGGTCAGTTCTCCCTCCAACAGCCTGCTGAAAGAGCTGTTATTACAATTCCCATTTTGTGCACAAGAAAATCAGGAATCAGAGTGGCAAAACAACCAGATGTAGTAACACAGCAATGAATGGCAGCAGCTCGAGAATCAAACCTATGCTGTCAGGGGGTTCTTGCCAATGCCTTGTCTAGCATGGTGAGGCCCAAGGACACTGCACTGAGTTTACAGAGCCCCAGGTTCAAATTCTAACCCTGGGAAGCCTCGGGCAACTCACTTTACTCACCTCCCAGTGTCTGCTTCCTCATCTGTAAAATTGAGATCGTTTCTACGTGATGTTAAGACCTCTCCCAGCTCTAACGATGCCCAAGCCCAGCGGGCATGTGGACATTATGGCCTCTGCCTTCTGGATTTGAACGTGCCCTAGAACCACATCTGTGCTGTAAGATTTCGTGGACAAACAACTCACTTCTTCTCATTGGCCCCATACACTTGTTGGGATCAGCAGATGTAAAATTCTGACATCACACTTAGAAAACTTCCTCCATCTGGATTTCTGCAACTGACAGGGAGTCATTTGCCAAACACGTGTTTTACAAAACATGGGCCCACTTTACTGTGACTTGTGGAGCTGATAAAATCCACCTTTTTCCTGATCACATGAACCCTGCCCATGCATGCTTTCTGTCTGGGAAGAGATGCAAGACCATGCTGGGTGAAGGGAGGCCAATGGCTTCCACGCACCACATGGGCCGTGCTTATGCCAGGGGCCACGCTTTGCTAAAAATATAGAAGTGTAACATGTGATGTTAATAGAACACACAACAGGGGTCAGTGGGAAATAATTCATTTCTAATGTCAGGCCAACCAGTGCTGTCAGGAAGAACATTTATAAGTGTGTCCAGGTATCACACTCACTTTTCTGAACAACATTAGGGAAAACTGACACTAGAGTGGCTAATGAATTTAGGAAGGAACCAGAATAATGACAGATGCGAACGCTGCTGCAAAACCTCTCTACTCAAGGGGTTAAAAGGCCAACTTCCTCCAAAACACAATACTGTACAAAATTATTTATCTTTCTAAAATTGTGGGAAAATATACACGATATAAAATGTATCATTTTAACCATGTTTAAGTGTATAGTTCAGTGGCATTAAATACATTCACATTGTTGCATAACCATCACCCTCTAAATGTGAGCTTCCTGATTTTGATTGGTGTGTACTGTGGTTCCATAAGAAAATCTCTTGTTTTGGGGAAATTTACACTGTAATATTTAGTGATAAAGGTAAATCTTGTCTGCAACTTCCTCTGTGTGTGTGTGTGTGTGTGAGAGAGAGAGAGAGAGAGAGAAACACAGAAGATAAGGTAAAAACTTATACTTGGGGAATCCAGGTGAAGGGTATCTCAGCTCCTCTTCTGTATGTCTGAAATCATATAAAAAGGAAAAAAGAAAAAGGAGGGTGTGTGCTCTCCAAGGAACACCTGTGGAGAAAACAGAAAACAAATTCAAAGAAAGAAACGGAGGTGGGAGGCACAGTGGTGCTGCTCGGGGAATTAGCCGGCTTTCAGGAGCCTGAATGTCCAGTCAAGGCTGCACTTACAATGCCATCCCTCAGGCCATTGTGGCGAGTTCTCCCAGACCTGCTTTCAGTGTCATGATTTCAGTCGTCAAAGGCCTCCGCACCCTGCCATATCGACATTAATACTGACAGTAGGTGGGGAATAGCTGACATGCCTTGCACATGTTGACAGATTGGAGAACATATACATGTGTTTATCATGTCCGATGACATGACACATACAGAGATGAAGTGTATACGCTTAAGAGTACAATGGGGTCCTATAGTGTGAAATCAAGATTTCACGTATGATACACGGTAGTCATGGGTGAAATATTCCTCAAGCCCAGCCAACTCCTGTTAACATAAAACACATTATTTAACAAACTTCCTGTATGATAACTAGCAGGATCTTGAAGATAATATAGGGATAGCAACCACCATCACCACCTGCATTGAGCATTTCCTCAGCACCAGGCACTGCGCTTAAATGCTGCTTTTATCCCCACGGTAGAGAGAGAGCCCCGAGTTACAGGGAGCACTCAGAGCTCACCCCAGGTTACTGTCTGATGTGCAGCAGACGCAGTATATAATGTTTCCTTTGCCTCTAGAGGTCGTTATCTCCGTGCAACATGATATCACCACCCCAGCATGTCACTCTGCTCAACACACGTTAGTTCATGTCTACACTGCATTTGGCACTGAGTGCAATCCAATCAAATGCAACTTAAGATTTTGTTCCATTTTCCCAAGATCCGCTGACGGGGCCAACAGTATCTGGAGATTCCAGTTCTACTACTGGCCGAGCCATCTTAACTGTATCAAGCCGCCATGAACTGGGACAACTACTTCTTTTAGTTGTCTGATTTGCCCAAAGCCATATAAGCAAGACCTCAGAATTGGACCTTTAATTTCTCAGCACATCTGCTCAAAATCCAAGAGTGACTGACACGTCGAACTCAAGCACAGTGCTTTTACGTGAGGAGGGGGCAACTTAAATCCACCTGTTGACTGATTTCCAAAATGATTATCGAATTTGAGTGGTTAATGGTATAGTCATTTCTATGCTTAACTTCACTTTTAGAGGCTTAAAAGATTAAAATAATAATAATAATAATAATAACCTGATTATGCATGGAAACCAAAGAAAGAACTAAACCACTACTTTTCAAACTCAAACCAACACCCTTTGGCAGATGAACACAGCTTTCAGAATCTAGAACTCAATTTTCTGCACTGTAGCAGGTGGCTTCCTTCTCTGCCTGGAACGACTCCCTGTCCTTGTCCCCTGGTCATGCAAGTTCATCCTCCCAGGCTCAAGTCAAGGGCATTTCCTCCCTTCATCCTCCCTCATGTGAAGAGACAGAGCTGTCACTGGTGACCACTCTGTACGGAGTGCCTCTTTCAGGACTGACACGTAGATCATTTCCCTGCTTCCTTACTTGTACACTGAGCTTCTTGCTTGTTGGCCATGGCACCATATGGGTGTACAGGGATAACGTATAAGACAGGCGTGGTGTTTGTTTTCTGATAATTGATAGATTTTATATTTCTGCCCAAAATTATAAACGGGCAATGTTACATATATACATTTGGCAACTGAATTTCATCTCACTTTGCTACCTCTGATGAGCAAAAAGTGGATGTGGGGTATATTGTGTTGAGAGAATTGGGGGGCCATTCTTGGGGCCTGAAGAAAAGAGTATGGCAATTGATTAGCAATGTCTGTCCTGGTGGAAGGAAAGTGGGTCAGCAGCAATGACTGCCTATTCTCGATACCTTGCAGCAAGGGTGGACAGTCCCACATTTAAACTCTAAACTGGCTTGGTCCCAACCACCCCCACCCCACCCCACCTACCAAATCTCTGGGGTGATTTAAAGCAGTGCTTCTCCAAATGCGACCTGCAGATGGATCACCAGGTATCTGGTTGGGATGCAGGTTCTAGGTCAGTGAGACTGGAATGGGGCTTGAGATTCTGCATTTCTAACCAGCTCCCAGGTGATATCTAAGACCACATGTTGGGTAGTGAAGATTTAAAGTAAATGAATAAAGAGAACTGAATTAAAAGCCTAGCACATTCTCATGATGAAAATGATACCACTTGCTCCATCCCTTCATCCCCCACCACCATCACTGTTTAAAAGCTTGGCGCTGCTCAGGGCACCCATCACTGTCCTCCCTCAGTCCTGCCTCTCAGGCAAGCCCTGACTGTCTGTCTGATAAAACTCTCTCTCTCCAGGACTCAGCTAAGCCATGCTCCAGCCCACCTGTAGCCCCACATTGAGGTGGATGCCTTACTCGGCCCTCGCTCAGCCCTTGAGATCACTTTAATCTTTTCCTCCTTCCTCTGTTCCCAGAAGCAGGTCACATGGACTAAGTCAGCAGACCCTGATCTCTGGCTTCTGGCTGGGGTCGGCCCATGGGGACACCAACAGGAGACTGGAGAGAGAGGTAGGACACTCTTCTCCCTGAATGGTGCACTTGTCTTCCTGGGAACATCCATGATTTGCCGAAAGTTCGTGGGAGAGCTCGAGGAGGGGCAGCTGTCGCTGTTAGTTTAACTCCTTGTTATTTTTATTTTGTTTACTTTTATTTTATTCGTTACTTTTATTAAACCTACTAAGTTCTAGCTCTGGTCCTACCTTCATGAAGCCTTCCTGGATTAATTGAAACTTCAATAAGATCTTCTTCCTTCCAACTCACTCAACAAATAATTTAACACCTTATTTTGAGCCATCTTCTCTCTGTTTACCCAGTAGTTTCTAAGGATTAGTCTGGTCTCTACAAGTCGACAAGAAACTTCAAACCACTCTTCTGGGTTTTGAACATCTCCCGTCTCCCACAGCACCTGGCACCACGGTGGAATCTCACTGTTGACCACATGTAAACTTTTCCTCAGGTGGGTAGACTACAAAATGCATCTGAAACTCAAAGGATGCAAATAAATTCTTTGAGTATAACCTATTATTATGTGTGTTCTCCATTTTTGGTAATAAATGGGTATTTGGGGAAATGTCTAAAAACAACAAAATATACACCAACTTTTAAAACAGCTTTATTGAGATGTAATTTATATACCATACAATTCACCCACTGGAAGTCATTTTTAGAATATTCACAGAGTTGGGCAACTATCAAAACATTCAATTTTAGAACATTTTCGTCAACTCAAAAGGAAACCCCATACCTACTAGTAGTCACCACCACCCCCATCTTACTCATAAATTCGAATATATATTTAAAACACAAGACAGGGAAAGAACATTGCAAATGTAAGGCCATCGAGACACATTTCTGTCTGCATTGCCTGTGAATCTGATGACAGGCAACCCTCGGGGATACTGTGGATTTGGTTCGAGATCACCACTATCCTCAGTCCTCGCAATGAAGCGGGTCATAATCTTTTCACCGGTGGAGAATCTTGCCTTTAATTTCTAAAAAACACAACATTTGTGAAATGCATAAAGTAAAGTGTAATAAAATGAGGTATGCCTGTACATTTTTTTACTGGCTGTATTCCAGGAAAATTGAATCTAGACAGCATGAAAAGTCACCCGGTTTTGCAGAACATCCCAGTTCATTCACCTGCCTCCTTACACACCTGAGTTCTGGAGCCTCGTCGCTCCACTAGAGGGCGTGGCATAATAGATGCCAAGGGCTCCACCTGGGCTGTCCCAGGTGTTCCCAACCTCACCAGTCTAGAAGGTAAGAGCTGGTTCCTGCCAGTCTGGAATGAGCTTAGAGCTCTGCCTCCTGTGTTGTAATCGAGCTGAGGAAGGAAGCTTTTATTTTTGAGCCAACTGCTGAGTTGATTGATTCAAAAGCTGAGGCGTGGACACAAAGAAAACACTGTATATTGATGATGATGATGACGACAATAATAATGCTGCATTTATTGAATATTTACAGTGTGCTTGGCACAGCGCTAAGAACATTACATGCATATCTTATTTAATCCTTACAATAACCTTCTGAGATGGACCTTATTATTTTACTCAATTTACTGATAAGGAAGCTTAGAGAAAGAGCTTTAGTAACTTACCCAGAGGATCTTTCCTAATTTTAAGATCAGTCTAATGATCTGTTTGGGTAGAAGGAGAAGCCAGTCTAAACTGGATGACCTTCTGAAGTCTTCAAAGCTGTAGAATTGAGAATTCTGACTTGTACGAAACCGAAATTGTAGGACATATCTCAGAGAAGTCGTTGACTCCACACACACAAGGGAATTGTGCATTTTGGGAAGGAGAAAAAGCCTACTCTTGATACAAATTGGAAGTGTCTGACAATGTGTGCCATGAATGAGAGTTCTAGATCTCCAGAAACTGGTCCCCAAGCAGCCTAGACAAACCTGACCCCAGTGATGCCCAAGTCCTCAAGGTTCTGCATTCCAACAAGACAGTGCCCAACTGGGGGTCCCACCTGTCCCCAGGTTCACTATCCCCCACCGGCAAGCCTGGGGCCCAGAAACAGCCAGCAGCACTCCATCTTTGGCCCAGGCCCCTTTGTTCTTGAACTCACATTATTAATTTAAAGATGTTGATATGATTAGCAGCAATGTGCCGTTGTCCCAGAACGGCCTCCGTTCCAGAGTCCCAGGGTCAGGAGACAGGATCCCAGATGCAAAGGTGGGACACACCTTGTTTTCACTGCAGTGATTTAAGCTAAGCTGTGAAAAGCCTCTGCTTGGGTTAGAGTCTTGCAATCTACACAAACACCCACTGAGCCTGGCCAACAGGCCCCTGGAGTGTGTCTTCACTTCTATTTATTGCCACCATCTCTGTCTTCTACAGCGTCCCTCCCCTTTGACTTGTCCCAACCACTTCTGCGGCCACTTCTGGAGCTCCAGTGCATCCCAGGTGGTACGGTATGGCCTACCTTCCATGCCATATTCCACTATTAGATAACATTATCTTTAGGGAAAGAATCTTAAGTAGTGAATAAGCACTGGAAAACTTCGTAAACTACAAATCAGCAGAAGACAGAAAAATCATCACGAAAGAGAATTTCACGGGAATGTGAAAAGGTACAGCCACTTTGGAAAATAATCTGGTAGCTGCTGAAACTGTTAACCTCAATTTACCACGTGACCTGACAATTCTACTCCCCGGGCACTCCCGACTCAACTCATCGCCCCCTGGTCCGGGTCCCCCGGGCATTGGTATCAGCAGTCCCTGCTCAGCTCTTTCTCACTATCGGCATCATTTTAACCAGCACTGAATTACCCCACTGGCACACGTGACACAAGGGTGGGTTCTCACGGTTTCAGAACCTGTCGCTGTCCACTGGAAATTCATTTGTTCACAAAACCAAGTCGACCCGAATCAGGACCTCAGGTCAATTTCTCTGGAGTACCAGGCTGCTGGAAGCTACCAATATCCTCAGCCCTGCATTCTTTCCTTCAGGTCCATAGCTGCTGGTCCAACCACCAACACCAAAAGCTAATGACCATGGTGGATGCCACGAGATTCCCCAGCCCGGGACTCCTGTACTTCCAGACTCAGCTGATCAGATACCACAATGCTAGCCAGGGAAGGCAGAATGCCACTCAGGAGTGCAGAGGGGGAACACTGGTGTCAGGAAGCTGTGCGACACTGACAAGTCACATAACCACTCTGAGCTTCAGTTTTCTCAACTGCAAAAGGGGTTTATGATACTTTCTTCAAAAGAGTTGTGTTGTGATGGTTAAACAAGCAAGGAGACAGCGAGTGAATCTACAAATGGACGCTAGTAATTGTTCCTGTGTGTGCTGCATGCCAGGCTCTGCCAGGCTCTGTCAGGAGAACACACACACACTCACATACACTCATTGGATGTTTATTAAGCTCCTGTATGTGCTTGGTGGCCCTCGAGACCCCAAAGACACAGAAGGAGATACAATAACGCCCTGCCCTCAGGAAGCTGACAGTCTAATGCTGGAGACAGCAGTTACAAAGGTGCTCAGGTGAGACGTCATCCCATGATCACACCTCACGCCAGGGGTCAAAGTACACAGCCCCCACTTCCCAGCTCAGACACCGGGCACGCTCAGGTCGAAGCATGGCCTGGCACGCTTCTGCCCCTGAAGCCGCCATCTCACTCTTGGGGACAAAACATCCCTGATCAGCAGTGGCCAGCTTTAGGCTGCACCTGGATGTAATTTCTCCCTGGTGTTAATTGGCAGGGGGTGGGAGGGGGGAGAGAGGAAAACAAAATAGAGCTTCAAAGTCCCAGCTGTGCCTGAGTTAACGCCCTCGTGGGGCACAGGGTTGGAGCTGAGAAAGGATGCCCACAGCAGCCTCATCATCTCATTAAATCAAATTACCGGGCACAGCGGGAGTGCCGGGCACCCCAAGAGGCGTGCTTTCCCGCTGCTCATGAATAGCCTGTTTTGTTTCCCTTAAAAATAATTTTTTTAATGTCTTGACAAAACACCTCCCTCTTTTGGGATTTCCAAAGTTAGCAAAAATTGAGTTCCAAGTAGCGAAAAGCTAAATTGGTGTGGAGTTTGCATTTTCCATTTCCTTCACTTCCATCTTCCTGCTCCTCTGGAAGGAAAAGGAAACAGTTAATGTCAGGGGGGAGGGGCTTCTGCCAAGTTGTCGCAGGCCCCTTTGTTCCTTTTGGCCTCTTGAAAAGCTCTGAGTGTCCCTGTAGCTTCCTGTGGCCCAGCTCTCCCAGGAAAAAGGTTTGGGTACCATGTCCCTGGCCATTTTCATTACTGTTGCTTTCTTACAGCGATTTCCACCCCCTAGTTGTCAACAGTATGTTCAGGGGAGTTTTTCTCCTACAAGCCTTGCCTGCCAGTGGCTCAGGGAGAGCCAGGCATTGCGAGGTGACAGCACAGGGCTGGCCAAATCATTAGCTGCTTCCGTGTGCGATGAATCTGTCAGCTGCAGCTTGGGCTGTGAGTTCTGACGCTTTCCTCCACAGGCCTTTGATGGCTGACCTTATCGAAGGGGAGGCGGGCTGGGGCAACCAGGGAGGAGCCTGTCATCGGCTGTTCACCCCCAGACCGTGGAGAGCAGGAAACAGGAGCCTAGAGCAGATATCAAAGGCCAGCAGGTTCTCAGCATCACCGAGAGAAGCAAGACCCAGAGTCGCCTCTGAGCGTGCCCCTAGGACAGGCTGGGAGTCGCCAGTTTAACTTGAGAAAGCTGGTGAGGACATACAGGCAGAAAGGAGAATTAGAGGGGTAGCACGGTCCTTCCTCGGGAGCCCAGGATATCTGAGAGAGAGCAGGCGAGAGGGGCGGATCCCACTCTCCCATCACAGTCCTGCATCTCTCCAGCCTCGTTTCTCAGGACTTCCCCCCAGATGTCCCCCTTCCTGTCCATCTTGAACGAGTTGCAACTCCACCACCTTGAAACACCCCTGCTTGACACTGGTTCTATTCAGGCTGTGCCCTCTGTCCAGAACACTCTTCTAGGAACATTCTATTCCTCTTTGAGCCTTTACATGGATCCCACCATCTCCCAGAACTCTTTCTCTGATTTTCCTCTCCCAGTACTTCCCCTATAGTCATTCATTCAAAATTGTAATTGTCCATTTATCTCACACTGAACTGTGGGCCAGGGAAAACAGAAACTGTCTCTTTTTTATTGTGTACCCCCAGTACAAGACTAAGAGTATTTCATCCCCATGTATGTGTCTTCACTGTTGCAAGATGGCTGCTGTAGCTCCAAGCATCACGTCTTCTCCCGACAGCATCCAAAACAGGAAAGGAAGAAGGAGACCGCTCTTTGCATGTCTCTCCCTTATGTAAGGGGTAGGGGGTTATATTCCCCAGAGGCAAACTTTTTATGTCTCATTGGTCATAACTGGATCAAATGAAAGAATAGGTAGAAGGAGAGAGGGAAAGAGCGAGGGAGAGAATTGGTAGGAAAGGGTGGAAGGAAGGATGGATGGGTGGGTGGGTGGATGGGTGGGTGGGTGGATGGATGGATGATGGATTTTTTTTCCTTAATTGTTTTTCATACATGTTAAATTGTAATTATACTATAAGTTTTATGGGACTTTTGACCAGGAAGATGGCAAATGGGAGACCTGACTCTAATTCTGGTCCTGACTTTAAAAAAAAACTGCCAGAAATACAGAAAGTCTGTCACAGACCAGCTTTGCCTTCCCACTTCCTTGGATGGCCCTGGGCTCCAGCTAGTTTCCCACTCAGAAACCCTCTAGGAGCTCCCTTAGCAGATGAGTTGTCTACTCAGAGTCATTCCCTTCCCCCTCCCTGCATGCAGCACATCCACCTCCCATGATGAAGGCTACAAACCCTAGAGGCCCCCTTTTCCAGGCTCTCCTATAGTTAGGGAGGGTCTTTTAACTAGTTTCTGCCAAGAAGAGATAAGAAGTCTGTCTTCTGGGAAAAGCAAAAAAGAGCCCCTCTTCCCACATATGCTTTGGATGCTCTTATGAGAGAATGTGATACCTGAGTCTGGAGCTGCCATCCCGCAGCCTGAGGACAAAATGCCAACACACTGAGAATGGACACGCCTGGGCCATGATGACATCATTAGGCCACTAAACAAATCTTGAACTCACTCTGTCTGTGCTTCTCTCCAGAGAGATAATTGCATGTCTTGTTTATGCTGCTGTTAGTCAGATTTCTGGTGACTTGTAGCTGAGACACCACAGTGAAACACCTCCCTTTGGTTGCAGCTGTGACTTTGGCCATCACAGCCTCCACGAAGATCCAGAAATCAGTGGTGGTTTGCCGGAGGAAGCTGGGCCTCAGTGAAAATGGGCCAGTAAGAAATACCAGTTTATACTGTTTATGTAAAACTTGTTTACTTTGTACTTGGCCTTCTAAAATTTTATAGGACCCAAATCAAGGGCCTCATAAAAGAAGTGACTCATCCAGCCACGAGATAAGAATCAGAGGGTAGAGAAAGTAAAGTATGAGGTTAAATAAAAGACGTGGAAAATACAGGAGGCATAGGTGGAACCATTTGCCTAAATCTTTCTACCCAGGATAGTCACTCTGAAAACCCATATTCCCTGAATATCAGTGCCCTGAAGATTGGGTCTTTCATGACATTCATTCACTTAATGAGTGTTGCTGGGCACATACGAAGTACGAGACATGGTGGCAGGTACTAAAGATACAACGATGAGAAAGACAGACATAGATCCTGTGCTCCCGAGGCTTCCACCCCTGTGTCAATCTAGACAAATCAACTGGCCAATCAATATAACGTGACTGGGAAAATAGCATCTTTAAAGTGCAGACACCTGGCAGACCCCACCTTAACCAAGAGACCCAGTTACCATCACCAGTATTAAGGCATATGGGCATCAGGTGCTCCCGATAGGATACTCTGAGAAGGACTCAACATCACTTCTGGGATGTGCTTGCCAAGAATGCATTGCATCAGTCTAATCATGAGCAAACCTCAAATAAACCAAATGAAAGAACATTTGACAAAACACACGACCAACGATCCTCAGAAATGCTGAGGCCATGAAGTACAAGGGAAGACGGAGGAATTGCCCCCATTTGGAGTAGGCTAAGGAGACATGACAACTACAGGCAAAATGGGATCCTGGACTAGATCTTGGAAAGAAAAGAGGACAATTGTGAGGGGAGGGGGGGAAAGATGAACTCGAAATAAAGCCTGTTGTTTCATCAGAATCGTGTCAACGTTAACTTTTTGGTTTTGACCATTTTATTATGCTTATGTAAATGTGAATGTTAAGGGATGCTGGGTAAGGGTAAATAAAAAGTTTCTTGTGGTTTTTGAAACCTTTCTGTAAGTTATTTCAAAATAAAAAAAAATACAATGTGATAAATCCTCTGATAAAAGAGTCATAGGTACTATGAGATCACATGCTCCATGATTGACCTACCCCATCATTTATTCAGTCATTCATTCAACTAAATTTTCATGAGTACCTACTACCTGCCAGGCATTGTGCTACCCACTGGTGATAGAGGGGTGAGCAAGCAACCCCTCTTGGTTCATCGTCTTCTTTTCCATCTGCCTCGACCAAGGCAATCCCCCAGATAGAGGCTGTTTCTTTAGTAGAACGAACATGTGCTTCAAAGCCACTGTCAGCTCAGGGTGAACTTGTAGCATGGGTAAATATAATCTTTGTTGTTGTAAACCAGTGAGACACTGGGCTTGTTTTTACTGCAACTAAGTAAGCTCTACATGTCAAGTACTAATCACTCTATGTAATAAGGTGGATGGGAAGTCACTGCTGAGTGCCGGCCAGATGACTCAGGCTGAGTGTTGGTGGAGTTCATTACAGCAGCTTAAGATAGGAGATTCCATCTAAAGATGGGGAAATAGAAGAAACTGAAGCATTTCCAGGACTAATTTAGGTAAATTTGCCTCCAAGTCACACTTCAGTGTCATCTTATTCTTTTCATTCAAGCATTAATTGAGCATCATAATTCATTCACTCATTGAGCAACTATGCCAGTGCCTGGCACTGCTCTAAGCAATGGAGATATAACATGTATCAGTTAGCTAGTGCTGCATAACAAACCACTCCAAAACTTAGTGGCTTTAAACAACCATTAACTTAGCTCACAATTCTGCAAAGTTCAACTAGTCTGGGATGGGCTGACTGATTTCTACTGGGCTCATTTTTAAGTCTGTGGTCAGCCGAGAGCTAGATGATGTGAGATGATTTTATTCTCGTGTTGCCTGACAGCCAGGCTGTTGGCTGGGCTGTCTCAGCTCTCCTGTGGCCCTTATTCTCCAGCAAATTGGCCCAGGCTTGTTCACACAGAGCTCTCAGTGTCACATGAGCAACAAGCAATGAAACCCCAGGGCGCGAACGCTCACACTATGTCTATTAACGCTCCGATGCCAAAGCAAGTCACATGGCCAGGCTTAAGGTGGATAAATAGAGTGCAGCCTCAGTGGGAGGAAAGAATTAGTGACCATTTACCAGATGCAGTGCGGAGATCAGACAACGGGCACCAAGGAGGAGGGGGCAATGACCACCACTGGAGGAACCAGGGAAGATTTCCTAGGGGAGGTAATGCTTGAGGCCCAGCCCTGAAAGATGAATGCGAGTTCTTCTGGGAAAGTCAAGTTCATGCACATTATTCATGTGACAATTGTGAGGAAGGAAAAGAAACCAGAGCAAGGATTGCTTGGGCATCAATAAGTTGGACTGTCAGATGGAAGGGGTGTGGTGGAGGGAGGGGACAAAAAATACAGTAACATAATAACGATAAGGAAAGCTAACACTAGCGGCAACGCATAAGGGTCAGTAAGAAAACATAATGTCGAGCCAGGAGAACTTAGGTGCATTTACTTAACCTTTCTGTGCTTCAAACTCTTCATTAATGAGACGATAATAATAATGATTTCACAGGGCTTTTATTTGAGGGGATTAAAAAAACCAGTAACATGAGAAGCCATTATAATCGTTCCTTACATGTGATAAGCATTCAGTAAATTGTCATGATTTATAGATCATTCCTCACATGTCTGCTTTTTGAAGCCATTATCTGGTTTAATGCTTACAACAACCATAGATAGATACATTGATCCCACTTTAGAGACGAAGGAGCTGGGGCTCAGAGGGTCTGACCCAGAGTCAGCACCAGTAACCACGCGGGGCTGCCGTCTGAGAGTCGGTCTGGATGGCCTGCACTCTGGAATTGCTCTGTTTCAGTTCCC
>NW_011888947.1:1195349-1197280 GCF_000151845.1 Pteropus vampyrus
CACTCAATCTGGCTCTGTCCCCAAAATGCCACTTGGAACCTGCTACATACACAGATGGGCAACTGCCACCACGCCCGTGCTGATCAGGATTACCAAGGTACTGCATGGCCACTGTAGAGATACCCTACTTTTCCATCTCTATGTTTCCATGGGGTGTCCACTTTCTCTCCTGATCAAGAAGACTGGGTGGCACCAGACAGCTTGTCTGGTTGGTTGTTTGGCACCCACTGGACTATTCTGGCCGAGGACCTGAGCTCTGCATTCATGAATGCGAGCAAAATGGGTGTCCAGGCTCGGTGGGGCGACATCAGGGTCACACAGGCCAAGGTCTAGGTTTACCAGCCGCCAAGTGGATTCTGGATTCTGATGCCCTGTGATGCCTCGTATCTGTTCTCTGTTATCTTCTCTCCTACAGGGAGGTGATACAATTAATGAGATAGATATTCCAGAACTCCAGCTTGTGTATGCTCTGGCAGAAGAGGTGGGACTTCCACCACTCATTTGCTTTTTCCCTTTCTAAGCACAGCCTCCCTCTCCTCTCACACACCCTGCTTCCCCAGTACAAAGTCCATCACCCCTTTATAAGACAGAACGCAGAGCCTGGCCAAAACAAAAAAATTCTGATAAAGCTCTTCAGGGAAAGGTTGTTGAGGAACTCATTAAGCCTTTCCCAGTTCCATCCACCTCTCTGTATCCTCATGGCTGCTCCCTGATCTAAGTCACCTCACTCCAGACATGCCAACAGCAGCCAAAAGGCCTCCTTGCCCCCGCCCAATCCACACCCCACGGCCCGGCCTGAGACATGACCCTGCGTTATAAAATCCACCATCTCTTAAAACCAATCAAGGGCTCCCCACGGTCCTCAAGATAAGACTCAAACAATCTGGAGTGACATGAGGGCCCTTTGTGATCGACCCCACAACCGTGCTTCTGCCACAGGGAAGTGGTATCCATCCCCCTACAGCCAGCTTCCTCTTTCCTCTGCTGGTCCCTCTTTCATGGTATCCTCCCCCCAGCCCAACAGAAAGTGTGACCGTTCTTTCCCCTCGGCTCTTGGTTTCAGCATCATTCCCTCCAGGTACCCCTCCCTGACCCCTAGCACTGAGGCCCTGTTCTGGTTGATTTTTTTGTCTTATTTGGAGAAACCGTAACCAAGGCTGGGGGACTTAGATGCTCCGTCTTCATTCGTTTTTCATGAAATGTGAATCAAAGTCCGTGGGCACACTATGCGCTTTTCCCATCTGGGGCTGCGTGACGCTTCCCTCTCGCCCTCAGGTTTAGAGCCTGGCTGTTCCCGCTGCAGTTAGTCCCAGGCTCAGGACTTGACGCCAGTGCTGGGGACCGGCCTGTGTCCCCTTCTCGCCCAGGGCTCCTCGACTTTCTTGCGACATATCGGGACATAGGTATCACCCGCGTAAAAGCCTGCTGCTCGGCGAGTTCCCGCCTGTGCCCTTTTCACACGCCAAGGGTGGAATATGATAAGTCATAATCCCTCCTCCAGCCGCATTGTTTGTGCTCCTATCTCTGGGCCCCTTCCCTGTGTCACGCCTTTGAAGTGTTGCTAAGCCTCTAGTAGCTTTCAGATGACACTTAAGTTACACCTCTTCTGCATTCTTATCTCCGCCAGCGGTCTTTGAGTGGTGACAAGTTGACACATTGGCAGTCTCTCTGGGAGGAGCATGTCCCCTGGGTGACCTTTTGGCTTCTGAAGACAGCACCTGGGCCTGCAGATGGAGGGGTGCACTGGGCATAGCATCGGTGACATCTTGATGTGTCTCTTTTCATCACTGGCCCTCTGCAAGGGGGGCCCTTCAAAACATCTAGCTCTGGGTTCCCCAAGTGGTGACGGCAGCACCCTACACAGCTGCTAGCTGTTGTCAGATTTATTTTTAATTGTGGTAAAACATACAACATAACTTTTTTTTTTTTTT
>NW_011888947.1:1198260-1221753 GCF_000151845.1 Pteropus vampyrus
CAGTGGGAGGTGGATACAATTTCATCATTTTACAGAGGAGGAAACTGAGGCTTAAAAGAGAAACATCTGCTTCCACGCCGTGCTGACTTTCAACGGTCTCATCACCAAAAGGCTTGTCTCTCTCCGTCTCATCCCCAAAGTTATGCCATTGGTATTCTGGAATAATCTCCCTTGTGAAGGTCGTTTTGCTCTCCCAAGGAGCACCGTGAGGCTGTAGTGAGGGTCCTGGTCTCTGTCCACTCCCCCTGGGATACGTGAGGGAGCTCCCAAGATGGGCAAAGTGCCGAAGTGACCAGAGGAGCAAATGGGCAGAGACAGGTGGAGATTGGAAATGGCTTCTGCAGAGGTGGAGGCCAAATCTATTTTGGTGAGATGAGCCTGTTGGGGGAGGGAATGAAGAGAAAGGTGTTCCTGTTCAAATGAGGCTTGAGTCACATCCCTCATCTGCTCCCGACCCTCCGCCACCTTCCATTTTATTCCAAGTAGCAGTGGAAGCCGTGACCAGCCCCCACCTCTCTCACCTCATCTCCTGACTTGTCCTGCTCCGGCCTGACTGAATGTTCTCCTCGCTCTGCCCTGTCTCAGGGCCTTTGTTCTCTCTTCCCGGAACACTTTTCCCCAGGCATCTTCTCGCCTTTTCGCGTCCTTATGGTCTTCGCTCAAATGTTACCTTCTCTGACCTCATTTAATGTTGCTTCTCCTCCCCCGGGGCTCTCCGTCCCTCACCCAGTTTTATTTTTCTCTGTGGCACACAACACCATCTAGCATGCTATAGACTTATTTATTTCTTTGGGGGTCTACCTCCACTTCCAGAGTGTAAGTTCCACGTAGACAGGGATTTTTGTGTGTGCTTTGTTCTATGTACCGTCCCTAGCACCTTCAATAGTGACTGGCACATAGGACATGGTCTATAAATATTGAGTGAAAGAGTGGGAAATGGATTTTAGGCAGAAGGGACAGTACAGAGAGCCACAGAAATGTGAAGCCATTTGATGTGTTCAGAAGACTTTGTACACTTCCCTGGACTGAGATGAACATTCAGGGCTGCCTCCTACAGGAGTTCAGGCTGTGTGCTACACAAGGGTGCCAAACTCAAAAGGCCAGCAAGGATGAATCCAGCCTGCCCATGCTTATCAGGTCATGTGCCACAGAGCCGCCTAGAAGGGGTGCCTTTTCCAAAGTGCCCAAGCATTATATGGGCTAATGGCAGCCTTGAGTATAGGGGACCTCAGGAAATGAAGCAAGAGAGATGAGAGAGGTGGATTAAAAAGGGCTTCATCCTGAGCACAAAGAGGAGACAGCAGCAGATGCTTATGCTTTCTGCATAGCATCGCCTCACTCCACCTGATTTTAGCACCCCTGTCGTAGGCAGTTCCTGGCTCTTGCCAACATCACTTATACATTTATCTCTCTGCTTTCCTTTCTCTGAAGCTGGGAGGTGCCTCCCACTTCCAGTTGCCCAGAAGTGGACGGGAGTTAACACCCCAAGGGCAACCTTCAACCAATAGGGCCAGGGGTCAGTGGGTACATGCCAGGCTCCCCAGACAATTTGGAGTTGCTCCCCGCAGTAACTGACAATACATGTCAAAATTTAAAATGTGCAGACCCTTTATAGGACAGCACTTGTAGGACTTTGTCCCAAGTCAATATTCCAACTAGATTGAAAAGGTAGTATACAAAAAATGTCTATCAAATGCTGTCAATAACAGCAAAATTAAATAAGTTAAACAAATAAGTAAACGAGATGCCTGTATGTCCATCAATAGACATTCAGTTTTAAAGTTAATGGTCCATTCATATGATGAAATATTACGCCATTAACTTTAAATGTATTGACAAGGGAAAGTGAGCATAATATACTGCATGAAACATACTGTAAAACAGTGTGATTCCATTTTGAGAGAGAGAGAGAGCACTATTATATAGCTTGAGGTAGAAGACATAGATAGATAGATTGATAGATAGATCGATAGATAGATAGATAGATAGATAGATAGATAGATAGATAGATAGATAGATAGATAGACAGATGATAGATAGATGATGATAGACAGATGATAGATAGATGATAGATGATAGATAGATAGATAGATAGATAGATAGATAGATAGATGATGAAGATAGGTAGAGATATACGATAGAGATAGATGATATGTATGATGATGATGATGATGATGATGATGATAGATAGATAGATAGATAGATAGATAGATAGATAGATAGATGTTTTCTTTGTGTGTGTGTGTGTGTTTATATACATTATAATATGCATTCATATGTGTCTTTTACCTCAAGCTATGACCATTATCTTGGCTGGTGAATACCCTCCTATTCCCTTCCTTGCAGCCATGGTCTAAACAAGAAAAATTCTACCAAACCAAGAGGAATCCTTATTTAGTGGTGCTGTCAAAGTGGCCTTTGAATAGCACATTCATTCCGTACTCTTGAATTCAGCCAGCAAAGAGAAGGGGAGTGAGGGAGAGAAGAAAAAGAAAAAGCTGAGTGTTTGTGTAAGCATTTTGTAGACTCTGAGCTCAATAAGGCAGGTGTGTTGTGTGGGCTGTGTCAAGACCACAGGGGCAAAAGAAGCAGTTAGAGCACTAATTAAAACGTGCCAAATAGCTGGAGCTCCGTCAGATCCAGCTGCAGAAACCCAGAGGTCAAAGTGCTTAAGGATGCATTAAATGCGGATTTTTCCATAATTATTTAAATATGTGTTAATGAGTGCTAGGAACACAGTCAGAGCATGTCCATTAAAGGATTAAAAAGAAAAGAAAATTGAAAAGGAGTAGCTGGAACTGCAGGAAAAGCACTCATTTGGGGGTCAAAATCCCCCAAATTTCTATTTCGGCTGTAGTCCCACTAGTCAGAGCAAGTCACCCAACCTCACTGGGCTTCATTTTCTCATTAGAAAATGAAGGGTAAGGTGGAATCGATTGCTTGATTCCCCAGCTACAAAACTCCCTCATCATCTAAACCTGCCAATCCCCTGTATTTACTTTAGTCAGAAAACAAGAATGGTCTAAGGAAAGGGGGCTTACAAGAAGAGTATGAAACTTCTGTGTGCTTTCTTAGCTCTAGGAGTAGAGAAAAGACACAGTTTTTTAACCAAAAGAGTCAAAATACAAATGAGCCACTCAGGAAACACAGAGAAAATTTGGATGGAGGGGGTGAAGGTGATGTTCAAATACTTATGCCATGAACCCCTGATCCTCTTGTCCTACCCCGAGTGGAAGTCCATCAAAGCGTCAGCTTAGTCTAGAGTCTCTGGTGAAGGGAAGCATTTATGTCATTTTCTAGGAGTAGAGAAAATAGAGGAATGACATTTCCATCATTGTTCTTCCCCAGGCAAGAAAAGAAAAAAGAAAAAGAAAAAGAAACCCAGTCCAAGACTTTGCTTCATACCACGCCATTGACACCTAGCCTTTGATGGGAACCTCTACTTCCAAAATAAAGAAAGTAGTGATTTCGGGGTATATTTTTGCCTACGTTTGTGAGGATGTTTTGGGCCTTTCATCTCCTTTGAAGGCGTGTCACCTAATTATGCCTCTTTCATCCGTATATTCCCCAGTCAGAACGTGCCAGTCCCCTCCACGGCGATTGGTTATGACTGAGGGGGGTTCCACGTTCCAGCTGGTGCGGAGAGCCTGGGCATTTGTGAATACCTGAATCAACTCCTTTAATCCGAAAACAAACTCCTCCTGAAAGAAATAGCCTGAAAAGGCCTTTCATACAGTGTTTTCCAACTCACTGGCTCACGGTCTCTTTGGATTTCACCGTGCTTCCTGTACTAATGGTTTCGGAATGCACTCCCAATTGTGGCTTTGCTGGTCTACCGAGGTCCCGGGCGTTAAAAGGGAAGAAGGAAAAAAGTAACACAGCAGATGCTTATAGGCATTGCCAGGACTGGATAGGTCGAAAATGAAAGGAACTACATGTGGGTGAGAGTGCTATGTTCTTTCTACAACTTTTAAAAGACACGCCTCTCTAGGTCATGCTTTAAAAACAAAGTTACAGTCACACACAGGAACACGTGGGATTAATCTGCCAGATTGAAAGCAGATCGCTTGCATTCACATTGGAGGTTCATAAATACAAGGCTTGATTACACTATTCTAATAAACAGATTTTGTTTTTTGGTTTGTTTTTTTTTTTTTTGAAAAATCGACAACATGAATTTTTAAAAATTCTGTATTGTTGAGATTATGGCGGGTTTATTAAAAGAGTGTAAAACTGACCTGGAAGCTGACACCTGGTCTCACGAGCGGATGGATGATACACTGGATTAAGAGCCCTGGATTTAGGGTTAAGATTCAAGTGGACCTTCACTTATCAACCGTATAAACTTCCCTAACCTGTTTATCTACTGTCTATGCCTCTGTGTCCTGATCTCCAAGGTGAAAGGGTTAGGTTAAGTCTGAGGACTTTTTCTTCAACAAATCTAAGTCATCTTTTTCAGAATGAGTGTCCCAGACCCACATCCACTTGAATCCTCATTCTGTCCTCTCCTGCCATCCAGTGATCATTGACAGGGTCCAATCCAGTTGCTATTGATGCATAACAGATTACTCCAAAATTCAGAGGCATAAAACAACAGCCCTTTTATTTTGTTCACGATTTTGTGGGTCAGGAATTTAGGGAGGGCTCAGATGGACAATTATCACTTGTGGGCTTTCATGAGGGTGCTGTCAGGTGTCGGTTTGGGCTGCAGGCAGCTGAAGGCTTGACTTGGCTAGACGTCCAAGGCCTTCCATTTACATGGCTGGTTTTCGATGCTGGCTGTTGGCTGTGACTTCAGCTGCAGCTATTGCCCAGAATTCCCACGCATGGCCTCTCCAGCATAATGGTCTCAGGGCAGTCAGATTTCTTATTTGGTGGCTGGTTTCTCTCAGAGCAAGAGTTTCGAGAGAACCAGGGGGAAGCCTCATAGCCTACGGTGACCAGGCCCTAGACGCGATGCAGTGCTGCTTCCATTCTATATTTTTTGGTGGTCACAAAGCCACCAGATTCAAGGGAAAGGGACATGGATCCCACCTCTCAGTAGACAGAAAGGCAAGTCATGTCGTGGAAAGGCACGTGGGCATGAGAGGCCATCTCTGCCAACCGCAGGCTGCCTCAGGATCCAGGAACCAGAGGTTGGAAATCTCTAATGTCTAGATTTGATTTGATTTTTAATGTGCTTTCCTGTTAAAAAAGGAAAACTCTCTAAAGGGCAATATTTCTTTGTTCAGAATCTTCCTTTTTATAAAGAGCTTTATTGAGGTATAATAGGTATACAATAGCAATTGCTATTAAAATTTGACAGCAAGTGTTATGGTCTGGAACTCCTTTCACTTTACTACTGGAAAAGAAGGATTTATGGTCTTCCTTTTCTTATGTTGATGTTGGAGCCAACATTTATTGGTTGTAAATGTTAAAAATATAAACCTGTGGTAGAACTCCACAGACTGTGCATTTTATCCATTACGGACAAGTCCATGGTTACACCTGGTCAAGCACTGAAGTTTACATTTCCAACACCCAAAATACACTTTAGTTATAACAAGCATTGCTTCAGGAGGTTTGACAGCTCTGTGGCTGTGTCTCAGGAAGAACATGGATCACGGGTATTTGCCCAAACCATCCTTTCCCTGGGATGCTGTTGTGTTCACTTGGCCGGGCAGGACTGGCGGGGGAAGAGCAGACATGGGTGTGGAGCGGTGGCCTCTGAAGCCAAACCAGCTGGCCCTGCTCCCCGGGAGGGACATCCTCACAGGCATCCTCGGGGCAGCTGCTTCAAGTAAATCCTCGCTGGAGACTGGAGAGCAGAAGAGGGAGAAGTGAGAGGAAGAAGAAGGGGTCTGGATGAGCCAGCATTGGAGAGCGCAGAGGAGCTGGGACTGGCCATGAAGTCAGTGGAAAACTTAAAACCTGTCGGCACATCTTCCACCGAAGGAGAAGTCTAACCTCCACTCCCTCGTACAAGCCTTTGTGGCTGAATCCTGAATCCTCTGCAGACTGGGCCCTATGTCACCTGGGAGGTGCATTAGGAAAGGCCAGGCAGCCTCCCTCTTGGGACCCGTGCTCTGGCAGCCTTTGACTGACACATAAGATGTCCAGATGTCCAGTCATCCTACAGTCAACGTGTAGACAGAGACAGGAGCAGAGGGTGAAGGGGAAAGAGAGAAGAAAGAGATAGAGAAAGGAGAGAAACAGAGAGACAGACAGGCCCAACAGGTCTAGCCCCGCACTATTTTGCCTTCCCAGCCCGGGCACCAGACTTGTGAGTAAAGAATCTTGGAGACGACCCAGATCGGCCCCCAACGAAAGGCAACTGCATGAGAGACGACTCTGAGTGAGAACTGCTAGCCGAGTCCAGTCAACCCAAAGATTTGGGAACAAAATAAATAACCGCTGTTGCATTATGTTACTGTTTGAGGAGGATGTAGTTTGTTACCAGGCTAGAGAAAACGGCACAGAGCCCACGCCCTTGTCGGAGCTACTGAATTTCTCTGAGCTTCAGGGTTTCCGTCAGTAAAATGAAAATCGTACCGCAGACCTCTGAGGATTCCTGTGAGAACCAAAGGAAACAGCTAGAAAAGCATCAGTGTCGTGCCCGCTGTGCAGTGCCCAGTGCTGGATCCACCCACATCTGCCTCCATCCACCCAGCCCCCATCTCACTCCAGCTTTCCATCAGGCTTCATTGTACTCCGTCTGGTTTACCACCAGGAATAATTTCCTTCCTGTCCTTCTTCCCTTTTTCTATGTCACCTCCTTTTCTGCTTCTTGTAAAGACATTCGTCATTGGATTTAGGGCCCACTTCAAATCCAGGATGATGTCATCTTGAGATCCTTAGTTACATCTGCAAAGACACTTCGTCCAAATAAGGTCCCACTCACCAGTATCAGGGGTCAGAATGTGGACATATCTTTTGGGGGAGGGGGGGGTCACACTCAATCCATTTTTACGTAAAGGCGGTGTGGTAAAAGAGCAAAGGTAAGTCCATCAGCTCCAGGCTTGAATTCCAGCTCTGCTGCTTCCAGCTGGGTGACTGTCACCTCTCTAAGCCTCAGTTTCTCCACCTGTAAAATGGATCATCCCACAGGTCTCAATGAGGATTAACTGAGATAGCACATAGAAAGCCCCTAGCACTGAACTTGGCCACACAGCAGGGCCCCAATAACTGACACCCAGCATTATTTTAACATAGCAGTTAGTGGCCAGCCACACTCCACCCAACCACCAGACAGCAATGTCACTATTCCGGGACTTGAAGGACAACAGAAATGTGTTTAAAGGGGCAACGTGTGTCCTTTTCTGCATAGCAGACTGTGCGAACCAGGGGAGGATCCAAGGAAGGGGCTTCCTGGCTGAGAGGTGACCTGTCGTTAACCCTTCGTGCCCCACCAGCCACGCAGGCGGGCTCTCCTGGCATCCCTTCCCTCCCATTCTCTTGTTTAGCTGGGTTGTGAGTGCCAGCCCAGACGACAGCACTTGCAACGTTCCCATGGTGTCAGCCAAGGGTGAACCTCCCCCACACACTCGGAAGATAGAATTTTGGAAGGCACACTTGTGGCACTTTGGGATAGCGATGGCTGCCTTCTGAAAGACAAATGCCCCCCAACAAACGCCTCTTGCCAGGCCCCTCTCCGGCTTCCCCACTCTCTCCCACTCCCAGGCCCCCAACAGGCCAGCAGCAAATGAGGGTCTTGTTGGACCACTCACCCCGCTGCCGGCAAGCTCTGCGGCGGACTGAACTGGACGACCTCCGCGGTTCCCCGCCGACAACCCGCGCCCGGCGCCAGCGCTGGACTGGGCCAGGGGCCTCCAAGCAAGCCTGGATTAGAGGTTTGGGGTTTGGAATGTCCGCTTTCGGATAAAATCAGATTTTTTTTTTTTTTAAAGAAGACCATTTCAGAGACAAGGTCTGAGAAACAAAACAGCTTTTTAGCTCTTTCTCTGAAATGACATCAGCGGCCACCACAAAGCCCGAATCGGCCCCACTGCTTTCAGCATTGGGATGTATCATTTCCCCTCCAAAATACCAATGGTTCATCCCGGATCCCAGCCGACTTGGAGCCGGCTCCTCGGTGGGAAGCGGCTGCACTTTCCCACCCATGCTCCAGGAGGGCCTGGTAATTGGAAAAGTGTAAGCTGCAGATGAACTGGGTGCCCAGGCCAGGAAATGGTTTCATGGCGGTGAGTGTGTCCTTGCTGTGCATCCCTCTCAATCGTGCCATCCACGTGGGCGTTTGAGTCCTGGGATGCCGGGAACGATCTTGCCGGAGACCAGCTGCTCCCTCGTCCCTCCTGCCCCAGACCTAGGCTCTGAGGTCCTCTGTCCGCTCCCCCCGCAGCCCCATCCCGACTCCCCGCTCTGACCCAACTCACACGTCTGTGTTTTTTTTTTTAATTGCATGGAAACTGGAGAATATTTTCAAGATGGATTTTTGTTCAATTGAAGCAGCAACCCAATTGCACTTAAATTTGTTTATTATCACACAAAAATACACATAGGAAAAAAGAAAGACCAGCAAGGAATACAATGGCATATTAACAATCTGGTTGTCTGCGGCTGATGAATTATTTTTTCTTAATTCCTTCTAGTTCTGTAAATTTTCAAAATTTTACTTTGGCAACACATAAACGTTATTTATTAAAACCCACCAACTGAATCTTGTCTCAAGGCCAAAAGGAGCTACTTAAGGGAGTGGAAAGTCAGTCTTTATGGATAGCCAAGGGCCCCCGGGGACTGATTTCTTTGAAGAGGCACTTTAAAAAAAAAAAAAACTCAGAATAATCTGCATAGTTTGAAACGTCTCTCCCTCTGGGATCATTATTCCTTCATTAGTTAACGTGATTTACTGAGTCACAGGAAATTTCGTCGCTGGAGCAAAGAAATTTCCCAAGCACGTAGCGGGTGTCTGCCCTGGCCTGACAGGCGGCCGCGCTGCTGCCCTGGACAGGCGTGTAGTCTAACCCAGCCCACGAGGAGCCGGGTCCCTCGTTCACTCAGCAAACATTTATTGGGCCCATACTATGTGCACAATGTGGGGGTTGCTGGGGACACTGTAGAGTACGAATGAGACCAAGCTCCCTGTTTCCATGGCGTTCACATTCATGGCGAAGGGAAAGAACGAGGAACAGAGAAAATGCTCAGAAAACTCAGAGGACGGTGCCGCCAGTGACGGTGCCGCCTGTGATGGCTGGAGGGGCGTACGTGTCAGGGAGGGTGTTGTGGGTTGAATTGTGTGACCTCCTACCCCAAATTTATATGTCAAAGTTCTCATAGCCTGGTACCTCGGAACGTGACCGTATTTGGAAATAGGATGGTCGAAAATATAATTTGTCAAGATGAGGTCATTAGGGTGGGCCCTAATCCAGTATGGCGGACGTCCTTATCAAAAGGGGCATTTGGGCAGAGACAAACAGGCATAAAGGGAAAATAATGTGACAATGAAGGCGGAGGTCAGAGTGATGCGTCTACAAGCCAAGGGACGCCAATGACTGCCAGTGGCCACCAGAAGCTAGAGGAGAGGCCTAAAACAGATTCTCTCTCACTACCTCAGAAGGAACGCACCCTGCTGACACCTTGGTTTGGGACTTCTGGCCTCCAGAGCTGTGAGATGCTGTTGTTTAAGCTCCTGGTAGGTGCTTTGTTATAGTGGCTCCAGGACACCAAGCCAGAGCGTTTCAGAGAGGAGGGGACACTTAAGCCTCAAAGGAGAGATACTAGGGTTTGTCGTGCTGAACTCTGTCTGAGGGTCAGTCAGGGTCGCACCACCATCAAAGCAGACCCCCACCCCCGGGGTCCTGCTTCTATCAGCTTCCAGCTTCAGATTTAACATCAGGAGTGACTGCCTTGCATTCCCAGAGTATGCGACGGAAACTAGAAAAGCAGGTGTCTGGATTTGTTAGCATTGCTAGTGGGAGGCAGGCCCTAATCCCGCAAAGTCTCACAAGGTGGGTATGGCAGTAACCACAGCTGGCCAGCAAAATTCACTCCTCCTTTGCCTTTGGTAACAAAAATCTCTAATATCATTCAGGCACATAGTCGCTGTATCAATTACCTATGGCTGTTGCCCAAATATTACACACAGGACATACTTATACTAAAAAGTTATCCATTCTTTATCTGACATTCAAATCTAACTAGGCATCCTGTTTTCTGTCTTGCTCTTGATTTTACTTCAAATCTGGCAACCTTAGCTAAGTGGCCACATTGGATCAGGTGCCTCCAAAGTGAACATGTCCCAGCCCCCTGCCCTAGTTCCCTTCAAGCAGTGACTAAAGGTACTGTTTGGAGGAAACCCTCCTGGCTCAGTGATGGACAGACATGCAGCTGACTGTGGAAGCCGGGATGATGGCCCACTCACGGTCCCAAAGGCAGGTATTCCCAGCATGAAGCCAGATGCTCCAAGCCAGTCTCTCCAGAGACGTCACGAAGAGCTCAGTTCGATTCTTTTTTAGCTAGATGTGTGTACCCAGAGTGTGCAGGGACACCCCAGCCTGTGCCATCCTGGCAGAGCCTCTGTCTGGACCATGAGCGCCGGCAGAAGCTGCAGAGCCACACTCAGGAAGCCGCAGTGCGCCGCCCCAGTGGGCAGCCCAGCCCCACACAGCCTGGGACTGGGGCTCGTGCAGACCTTGGGCACATCGCCAAGAGAGGATGGAGCTCTCTTCTTGCAGAAGGCTGCCAGGCCGTGACTCCTGACTGGAAGACAGCAACCCACAGCCCTCAATTTGCAGACCCGCCTCATTCCACGGCAGTCTATAAAACCAGCCCAGGGCCCCACCTGAACAGAAGGCATTTTGAACTATATCGTCTGGGAAAAGCCAAGGGATGAGATGATTCATGCCCTTTTGACCACCTCTCTCTGTCCATGTCAAACACATTCTGATTCATGAAGACATGTGTGTGTGAGGCTAGAGAGAGGAACCTCAGAGCGAATGGAAACTCTCTCCTTCTGGAGCCACGAGCCACTCCCCAGACCCAGGCCCCCACTATTTATTCACTCATCAAGTATTTACTAAGTTCCTACTATGAACCAGAGGCTGCTCTGAGTACTGAGACCACAGCAGTGAACAAAACACATAGAAATCCCTTTCCTGAAGATAAGAGGCTTTCCTGAATACCTACTATGTGCCAGGAACTGTCTTTAATGATCCAGAGTCAAATAAGAGAAGGTCTCCACCCTTATTCTTGTATTCATTGATTCACTGCTCCTGACAATCTATCATGTGTCAAAGAGTCTGCTAGATTGTGCAGGAGACTAAAAGCAAGAGAGACCTTAAAAGTCTGATTAGAAAAAGACATGTATTTTTAAAAGAAATCTAAACAATAAGATAAGTTCTCCAATAAAAGGGAAGTACAAAGTGCTTTAGGAATGCATGAGAGAAGGAGAGACAAACAGCCTCGGATGAGAGAATTAGAGAATACTTTGCAAAGGGCATGGGTTTTGAAGGATAAATAGGAGTTCGCCAGGCACAGAGGCTTGAGAGAGAGCTGTATGTTTCTAGAATAGCAAGCAGCCAATACAAGTAGAACATGAGATGGTGAAGATCAAGATGAGGCTGGGAGCTATGTGGAATCCAGCTTTAAAGAACCTCATATTCATTTATTCCTAAAATTTTCATTGAGTGCCTTCTATGTACAGGCACGGAGGACTGAAAACCCCAGCTTTAAAGGACCTTGTTTCTAGTAGAGAAAATAGACAAGATCTGCTGACTCCCAGGGGAGCCCCTAGGAAAGACAATTTTAAAGACCCTCCTTGCTTGGGGACTGAGGCCCAGCTGCTGGGTGAGCCCATCTGTCCAGGGGGAAAAGAGCCAGAAGCCCCTCTGGCATCACTGCAGGGGAAAGCAAGAAGAGCACAGCCCGTTTATTTTCATTTTTGAGGTTGAAAACGCTCAGTTTCTAGGCCCTTCCATTCAGCATGGCTGTTCCTTTAAAAAGAAAAGGAAGTGTGGTCCTGGCAGTTAACTGGAGCAATAAAAAATAAATCTCTGTAATTGTTGTGGAGACAGAAAGCAAAACAAACCGGACTTAAGTACATTGTAAGAAAATGTCAGCGTGGAGGGCCGGCCATTAGCATGTGAAATCATTTATCTCCCTGGAGTCCCCGCTGGATGGGGACCAGCGCATTTGATTTTCTGCATTCCTCCTTCTGGGGTTTCTTGGAATGTCAGACAACTGCATTTTTTTTTCTCTTTTTTCCTGAAAAGGACGGGTGGTTTCAAAGATGGTGATGGGGAAAGCTTCAGCAACAAGCCTGAAGGAAGGCAACTGGTTCCCTGGAGTCCTGGAGCCCCACCAGCCTCCGCGGCGGTGAGTAGGGCTATGCGTGTGCGCACGCAGACGCCACCTGGATGCCTTTGAAAACAGTTAGGTCCCCTCCGACGTCATCCAAAGAGAGCATCCACATCATGTCTACAGCACAGAAATAAAACGGGGTACTCCTACATTCCAGGGTCGACCGACCTTCGTTTTCAGAAATAATAATAATCCTCCCTCTTTGTGCCACTTGCCACAGAAAAAGACTTCATAGCTCTGAGTAAGTGTCCAAAAGGACCTGGACTTGAGAGCAGAAGTGCATAACCAGAGTTGACATTTGTGGAGCACCTTCTGGGTGCTCATCCCCCAAACAGCCCTGATTTGCTGGAGATGGTCCCCATTCACATCAGACGCCTCTGATGGAAACTCTCAGAAGGTTCTTACTGGGATGATTGAGTGAATTGGGGCATGAGGTTGCCCATCTCCCAGATGAGGAAACTGAGTCTCAGAGAATAACGTCACTTGCCCAAGTCATAGCTGGGATTTGAACCCAAACCTGAGTGAGTCCAACGCTGTTATTTTAATCATAGCCATCTCCTAACACAACAGACGATGTGGGTTTGCATGTAGACAAGATGCGAAACACAGACATGGCCACTTGGTTTGAGTCTCCAGTGTCTGCCTGCCATGATCATAGTAAATCAGACTTCTTTTTGGGGTGAACCTGATTTCTATCTTGAACGTTCTATGGGAATTTAAGTTAAGACCCAAAGATAAGCCATGCGCTTAACTTAAAGAGGCCTAAATTGTTTTCTCATCAGCACCATCTGCCCAGCAGTCGGGTGCCTCTCCCCAACTATGTCTTGGGTTTCGAATTCCAGGTTTATCCTGTGAAGGTTAATGATGTCGCAGGTGCTGGGCTGATGAGCAGGGACCAGTTCTTTCCTGATGATGTGCGCAGGAGGAGACAAAAGCAATTTCCTTTCTCCTTCTGTCTAAAAATGCATTCTGGGGAGACCCTTTTTGCCTCCAGCGCCTTTTACGGGGGCTCAGGTTATCGAGGCACCAAAGGGGATGCGCTGGGCTTGTCCCAGTAAATCAGAAATCTGGACACTAAGTGCATGGAGGGGGAGAGCCAGCCCTCTCAGCCTTGAGCTCTTAAGTGAGGCCCATTAACTGGCAGGGAATGACACATGGTCAGGGATTAGCGGGTTTACAGCCTCTAAACAGCTCTAAGCGGGAGACGAGAAGAGCTCCAGCTGCCCTGCTGGGGTAAGGGAGGCCAGCGGGCACGGGGTATGCGTCCGCCAGTCCCACCTGGCCCCTCCACTCGCCAGCTGTGTAACCATGGGCTTAGCCTCTCACAGCCTCCTCTGCACAATGGGAATTCATCAGTAAATCATATCATTGATGGTATGCCGACACTCCCGCCTTCCCTCGAGAGGACTCTTCCTGACCCCAGAAAACAAGAACGATTACCTGACTTTTTCCCCATTTCTTCATGGCCAAAAAAAAAAAAAAAAAGTTTCTCCTTCATTTGCGAGGCCTCTAAGGGAGGTGATTCCTTTTGAACCCGTGAAACGTGGTTGAATATCTCCCAGATTACAGTGGTGGCCCCAGTTTCCATGAAAAGCAGCTTATCTTGCACTGGATCAAAGGCCCGTGCACACCTTCGCAAGGGAACGGCAATGAGGTTCCATCTCACGTCAGCTGCCATCAACTAGCCAGGCCTTCCCAGGGTTTCTGAGACTCTACCAGTGGAGGAGTGCGGCAAGCGATTGACCATGTCTGCCATGGATGGTGGTGGTGGGAGTGATGGTTGAGTGCTCTGAGCTTACTATGCTTGATCTAGACCTTGGGCCAACAGAGGAAAGAATTCAGCATGCATGTGTGTGAATAGGAAGTACCGTGCATCTGGAAGAACCATGACCAGAAGAACTAACATTCATTGCACTGTTCTAACAGTTCGACACATTTAATCCTTCATCAGCCCCATGAGGTAGGGCTGTTACTAGCCCATTTTTACAGATGAGGACTAGGAAACAAAGAGATTGAGTCATTTGCTCAGTAAAAGGATGGAGTGAAGGAAACCTGCACCTGTAACCATTTACTTCCCTGACTTTTGTGTGTTGGGAGGAAAGGCTCTGGGCTTTAAATGGACAAACCTGGGTTCGATTCCCAGCGCTGCTGTTTGTCAGAGAAGTAATTAAGTGTTCTCAAAGAACAAGCTTGTCTAGCCCCAAATGCAGGTGATTGTTAATATTTCCATTTTATCATCTTGGGTTCCGAGGAGGAAAGTGATCTGTCCAAGGTCACACAGCTTGGAAGAAAAGAAATCAAGACTAGGATGTAGGGCTTTTGTCTGCACTAACTGATGCTCTTTCCTCTACATCAGATGAAAAGGTGACTCTTACCTTGTGCGTCCAGGGACATGAAATCAAAACCAGTCCCAAGAATGAGCCAGAAAACCAAGCAATGCTACCCTTCTCCCTAAATACGGAGCTCCTGTTCCATATAACTGCAGCTTCCCAAAATGTCCTCCCTGTGTATGGACTTCCATGATTTCCAGTGGCTGTCAGGACAGATGTAGACACCCTGGACCACACCAGCACAGCTGGTCGATGGTATTCCCAGCCCAGTTGGAAAAAGGAACTAGCACAAACCTCAAGAGAGAGGCTGTTCTCATGAAATCCACAGCCTGGTTGGGCTGCCGAGACTGGGAAGGGAAGTTCAGTCTAATTTCACATTCTCTTATCTGCTGTCTTGCTTGGCCCTGTCTCCAGCTAGTCTTCAGCCCCACGAGAAAGGATCTGGCACGGAACTGGAGATAACACACGCGGATTGAATAAAGGAGTGAATAAAAACTGAATCCCAAGGTCTTTACCTAGAGCCCATCGTCCTGGCCTCTTGACTCATGTTTAGGGCGTCATGACAAATCTCTTTGCCAGAGGAATGTAGCTGCTGGGGTCTCCTAAGAGCTGTCTCTGCAACTGGGAGGGGGTCATCTCTTGATGCTGCCATTCCTGGATGGTTTCCTGTTGTTTCCAAGCACCCCCAAATCTGAGCGTTGGGAACTTTTTTTTGGCACACGGTGATCCCCAGAGCTCATGGCTGACCTCTACTGCAGCACTCACACCCTCAGAAGCCAGGGCGCCTGTCACAGCCTTTGTAAAAGGGCCTCTTTCTGAGCAGGACAAACCACAGGCACCTGTGTAAGTAAAATGTGAAAATCCCCGGTGCCAAAAACCACCATTGCAAAAAGGTGCCCACGCTACGATGCACACACATCCTTGCAGACATTTCCTCATTCTTATGGATTTAAACTGTAAATAGGTAAAATATTAACCTTCGCTTAGTTCCAAAAATCAAAACTTTTCGAAAAATGTACACTTGGGAGATTCACTTTCTCCATTATCCCCTCACTCATTTCTACTCCTTATAGGTAATCAGTCTCCTTAATTATTTCTGGTTTATCCTTCCTGTGTTTATTTTTGCGGGAAATAGTTTATTTTTAAATATACATACATACATACATACAGACAGACAGACAGACATACATACATACATACATACATGTACGTGTGTGTTTCTATGTGTGTATAAGAAACAAAAAATATATATATATTAGATGCAAAATCTGCCATGTTATATGTTCTGTTTTACATTTAAGTTTTTGGAAGTTTTTTGCTTGCTATTGCATTTTGGATATCATACCATATCAGTGCATATCAAACTTTCTCCTTCCCTGTTACAGCTCTGATGGTGTGGATGTAGCAGAGTTTATTCAACCAGATCTCCTAGGTATAGGCATTTTGGTAACTTCCAATATTTTGCAATGACAAGTCATGCTGCACTGAATGATCTATACATGTTTACTTTCTCTTTAGGAACAGTATTTTCTATGAGGTACAAGCTTGTGTATTTTACATTGTTGAATATTGTATATTTAAGAACACAGACTCTGGGACTTCACTGTGGCTCTGCCACCTGTCTGACATATTCTTAACAAATCATCCGACCTCTCAGTGGTGCCTCTGTCTCATTCTTAAGTGTGGATGATCACTAGTTTTCTCTCCACAAGGTCGTTGTGAGGATTAAATGAGCGAAGTGTGCAAAAAAAATGCTTAGAACAGTGCCTGGCGCATAGGAAATACTCAGCAAATTTTGCTGTGTGCATTCAATTAGGGTCTCCCAAAAAAAAAAAAAAAGTCTTCAATTATAGTGTTTGCCAATTTCCATTGTGTCAATGCAGTAAGACCTCACTTAATTTCGTCAATAGGTTCTTTAAGTGAAACGATGTATAATGAAACCAGTTTTATCACAGGCTAATTGATATAAACAAGAGTTAAGTTTCTACAGCATCCCTTCAACGTTAGAATGAAATAACATTGGATGAAATGCTATTCGAGGACCTGCTACGCTCCCATATGGCTAATTTCAAGCTAAATCTCCAGTCGTCACTGAACACAGATTTGGGAAGCACACAGTCTGCACTTTGATCCAGTGCGAGTCAGTCTGAGCACATCTCCCCCGTGCCCTCCAACCTCTTGACCTGTTGTGCATACGCTGGCTGCTCAACGGCCTACGCTGGCGGCTGAGACTTTGCTTGAAGCCTCACCCTTGCCTGGCTTCCTTTCTTTTTATTCCCACATCTTTGCTCCTCTACCTGTCTTTTCTGAAAACTTTCCTGATAAACCCCTTTCACAGACATCCTAGGCCAGAGTCTGCATCTCAGGATATCCTTTTCTAAAACACATTGAGGTTTGGGAGTTTCTGGCATCATGATACTCAATGAGCTTGCTAGTTCTTTTTTATTAACTGTGCTATAACCTTCTCTGAGGTTTCATCTACGTCTGCGCCCCAAGGTGTGTCTGTTCCTGTGTCCTGACTCATGCAGCAAGGTCTCCTCCACTGACTCAGCAATCCCATTTCCTGCCCACAACCTTCTAGAGCTCTTGCACTTTTGACACAATGGAGACCAGCCCACCCCTGATTCACCAGTTCATTTTTCTGTCACATCCTGTACTTTCCCTCAGGATTTTTCTGTTCCCTTTCTGACCAGGGCCAACACCAACCAGTCTTCAGCACCAGAGCACAGAAATGAGGCTGGGCAGACTCCAATACGATTCCAAAAAAAAAAAACAGGCAAATGCGGAAGGTCAGGAGGTCCTGGACCCTTCTCTTGCTTCAGTCAAATGCTCTGTGTTGAGATGTACATGGTCTATGAGTTCCTTTCCCGATTCTCCCAAAAAGGCCATGGCAGGGGACCAGATGGCATCCCATGTGGTAGAAACATGAACAGATCATCCGCCAATAAGTGTAATCGTTCTGGAACCAGTTTAGAATATTCGTGTATTCTGTACTTTTTTCCCAAGTAAATAAGGTAGAAACGCATCAGAAGAGTCAAAAGTTTCTATAAAAATCCAGACCACAGGCAGAGAATACTGGATCCTGGGCTGACGTGGCTCTCCCTTACCAACAATTTCTCCATCAGCTGAGCATGGTTCACTACTTAAGAGAAGACTCCTTAGTATCTGAAGTTGGCTTCCATAATGAGAGAACTGACAGGGGCTGCCAAAAAAATGACCACTTTCAATATCCAGTGACATAAAAACAGCTAAATCAACAAAGGAATAACAAGATACCAGGTTGCAAAACAAGTTGGAAAAACTTTTCTAAGAGCTATCCTGAACTCTACATGACCATCAACCTACAGAAATCCTTCCCTTTGTCTCTGAAAACATTTGACTGAGGATGACTTCTCAAATTCCATATGGCTAAATTGTAGGCTTAGAAACCTGTTTTATGGTGAAATTTAGTTTTTGTTGTTCTTACTGCTTTTTACAGAACTCGGGAGAATATAGCATCTTAAATATCTAAGACGAGATAACATTTTCACGTCAGTCATGAAATCATCACAGCACTCTATCCAATGCCAGATGTGAACCGTTGTACAGATAAAGCGATTGTGGTTTTTGTTCGTGCAGAACTATGTGAATCAGAATATTCTCAGGCAGAATTCTAAACTTAAATTGATTGTCTCCTATTAGGATAATTTTTCAATTAAAAAAAAAAAAACAAGAAGAAATTCAAAATATCAGGCCTATCTAACAAAAGCTGAAATGAGAGTCCAGACATTGGGGGGTGACCGTGAGCATTGTGAACATTCAATCTAGAACATACGAATCCCAAATTACTCTTTTCTCCATGGCCTGACATTTTACACTCAAAATGGTAGAAGAGGGATTCATTTCATCTTCATTTCCTTCCAAAGTCTCTTCCAGATCAATGAATGAAGGGTGGTGAATACGAACACATACTTTGGACTCAAAAACCTGAGAGTACATCCTCTGTCTGCTGCTTCCAAGACGCACAAGGTGTGGAAAGTGGGTTGCCTTCACCCCGTCAGCCTCGGCTGGTATCTCACATGGTTGCTGTGAAGGTGATAAGGCAAAAGGCACAGAAAAGCGCTCACTGTTATCATCTGCTTATAGACAAGCTCAGTACATGACAACGATGATTGTTCTTGTTTTCTCCATTCGTCCCCTATTTGAAATAGATTAATTATTTAAAACATTGAGTTCGTGTCTCCATAGCTTTGGAATAATGCAAAATAATTCTACATTATGTATGCACACATATGAACACACGTGCGCACGCGCGAGCGCACACACACACACACACACACACACACACATCTTTAGAAGAATAATTTTCTCCAAATCACATTTTAAAGGCCTGTGTGATTTGGGCAAGGATACTTGCTGCCGCTTTCCCAGCAAATAAAGTTGTCCAAATCTGTTTACTCTCAAATTTATATAAAGAGCTTCATTAGCAACAGCCATGGATTAAATGGCTGCCACATGGCACTCAGAGACAGTCTTAGGATGTTGGTTTACCTAATTTTGCAGAGTGATTTGTTTTTAATGAATTATGCACACTGATCATAGGCTCTGCTCAAAGCCTCATTTACTCTGGAAATTCCTGAAATTGCTATTCATTTTTCCAAGTGCTTTTTTGTCCCTTGAAAGTTCACAAACATCCTTGGAAAAAAAGAAGTATTAACATACATATTTTTGTAGATTAAGAAACACAGATGACTTGATAGAAAGCAGGTTTGGGGTAAAATATTCATGACAATGAATAGGCTCAGCTCTCTGGCTTTCTTTTGTAATCTATGGAAACCCTAACAGCAAAGACACTTTGATTAAAGAAATTCACAGTAAATTCAAGAGTGCTCAAGGACCGGGGTCTTAAACTTCTCCGGAATAACTCCTGGTACTGAAAATATGGTAGGGGTTTAATAAATATGGGCAAATGAATTAATAAAATCACATTTCCAAACAAGATCTTCAGGAAGTCAAGTAAGGAATTGACCCTTTTCTTAGGCATCGTGTCCATGGAGCCTGCTGTCTAAATGGTTCAGATCCACTCTGCGACTTTGCTGTAGAAAAATGGGTTTTCCTTCTGGTAGATCAGACGACAGCAAGATTTCTGGATAGTGTCTTCTGCATGGCTTGCAGCTAGGAGATGTGGCATGCAGTGTAGACAGGGCAGGTTTAATACTAACCAGCATTCACAGAGAGATGAGAAAACAACCAGTGTTCCAGGTGTATCCCTGCCTCAAAGACCACAAGACCAAGGTATCCGGAACTCCAGAAGTGGGCGCACTTGGCCAGAAATAAGAATGATATGGACTCGATTGTTCCATCCGTGAACATTGTTGAACTCCCACTGTGGACAGGCACAGACGCAGTTTAGATGTTCAGGGAAAGTTACTTTCCCTCTGGGTCTCGGTTTTCTCATCTGTAAAATGGGGATTTTGAAAACCCAGTGTTGGGGTGATACCTACCAACTGCTTAGAATAGCACCTAAGGGAGCCCAGTAAGAAATAGCTATCAAGGGCTAGTTCAAGTTCCACCAGGTGTTACCTGGGAACGCTTAGGCATATCACCAAAACTCCCTGAATGTGAACTTGCTGCTTTTACAAGATGGGTATGAGGAAGCTTCCCTCACACTGTGCCGGTGAGGTTGATGGAACCACATGCCTCTCTGGATAAGATATTGGCTCTCTTTCCTTTGGCTGCCACCACCCTGGCCCAAACCACTCCCCACCCCTTGGATTAAACAGCAACCTCTTAATCCATTGTCCAGCACGTACCCTTTCTCCTAACCCACCTCTCTCTCACCGCCCCGGTCTGTTGTTCTCCACGCAGCAGCAGAGGTGACTGCAGATGGGATGAGGTCTCCACGCCGAAGCTCCCAACGGCTCTCAGTCCTTCCTAGGCGGAAGTGAAACACACACCACCGCCTACAAGGCACAAAGTGGGCTGCCCCCTGATGCCCACCCTTACTCCTCAACCACTCCAGCTGCTTCCTACCTCAGTCTAGAGTGTTCTTCACCTGGCCAATTCTGCACCCTTCGTTTCTCAATTTAAAGGCAGCTTTCTAAGAGAAGCCATCTCTGCCCTCAGTAATCTCCCTTTCATAAGTCTCACAACTTCCTTCCGTTTCTCACATGTATCTAACCACAGCTCATGTCCTCACACTGAGAGGGGCAATTATGTGATGGATGCCCAGCTCCTTTGCTGGACTGGAAGCACCTGAGACGAGGACTGTGCCTACTGGTTGACTGCAGCATCGCAGCCCTTGCCCACACATGGTAGGTGCACAATACGCATGCGCTAAATGGGCAGGTGGAAAGGTGAATGGAGAGGTATATTAATAAGTAACCAAAGATGCCCAGCAGAGTACATGGCACACAGGAAGAGCTCAGAAAATGCCAGCTCCATTACTCTACAACTTCCCTTCCTATGAATCCCCAGTAGCTAAAAGAAAGAACCAGAACTTGAACCACATCTCTGTCTCAGAATGTCTCTTTTGTCTATCTGTTTCCCAAGTGCTTAGAACAGTGCCTGACACATAGTGAGTGCTCAGTAATCTTGTGGAACAGAACGAATCTCACGTGCTTGGCACCATATCCACTCAAAGTTATGCAATGCATACTAAGTGTCTGTCAGTTGGGAAGGCAAGCATATTTATAATGAGAATCCAAATGAGTTATACTCTATCTAGACGTTGTTTCTAAAAGTGTGAACCACTGACACACTCTGCAAGATCAAAATGATATTCGTGATAATATTAAGACATTATTTGCCTTTTTTAGTGTTGATCTTTGGACTGATGATTCAAATGCAGCAGGAACTAAAACTGCTGGGACCTTATGGTAAATTAAGGCAATGACACCAACTGAACTATAGTTAGTGTATTCTTCCCTCCCATGAACTCACAATAAAAACTCTAAAGCCAGTTTCATTTAAGAATGTCTTAGATAAAGCGTGAAAATTATTAATTTTATTAAGTTTCAACCCTCATATGCATATCTTTTTAATACTCTATGTGATGAAATGGAAAGTAACACTTCTGCTATGCACAGAAGTACAACGGTTGACTAAGGAAAAGCACATGGACAGTTGTCTGAGTTGTGAGCTAAACAAGTTTTTTTTTTTGTATTCACCACTACAAACTTGGCAGCTGCCTAATTCTTAAAGCTTCTCTAATGATATGGGTGAAGATACTAATGAATGCCATTTTTAAAATATTGTATAATCGAATGTGTCAACATTTGGAATATTTGAGCCAACATTTGCCAAGTGACCAGTGCGCAATATTATAAAATCATCCATGGGTCAAAGATCCATTTAAAGTGTGGAACGGCCAATGGATTCTAATGTTAACAGAGTATGAAAAATTCACTGATACAATTTCATATTCTGCTTTGCAACTAGCCTCTAAGAAACCGTTACTTTTTGAATTTTAGTGTAGTATCAAAGAAGACAAGCTACAATTATCTGGAAACGCTTATCAAAATACTCCTCCCTTCTCTAACTACATATCTGTGTGTGGTTGATTTTCTTCATACACTGCATTTCGATCAAAACATATTTCAACAGATTGAAGTCGAAAGCAGACATTAAAGAGATTATGCCAGACATTAAAGAGATTCGCAAAAATGTAAAGCAATGCAACTCTTCTCACTGATTTCTTTTGAAGGACATATTGTTATGTTTCATTTTAAATTGACTTATTTAGGTTATGGATTTATTATTGTTGTCTTTAAATAAATGAGTAAATATTCTAAATGTTTCTCGGTTTTAAATTCTAATACAGTGAATATTAATAGACATAACCCACATAGACCAGACTCTTTGGGGCTTCCAGTAATTTTTAAGATTGCAAAGGGGTCCTGAGACCAAAAAGTGTGAGAACCACTGCTTAAACTAAGTGATTCTTGAAATTTCCCCCCAAACTAAATTCTACCTGGGAATAATTTTCAAGAGAGCTGGAGAAGTTTAGATGTCTGCTCACACAGCCTTTAAGTTCTTAGAGAAAAACCTTCTACAGGACTAATCTTGCTCTAGGGATCTTAATTTCTCAAGTATTTCACAGGCTTATCAAAATTATTTGCAGAGATTTTGAGAACTATAAGAAGGGATAAGACAAAATGAGCCCATTGTTTAAATAGGGAAAATAGAGGTAGGAAGTTGATACCGGCCAAAGAGCAGATCTGGCCATATCTATCCTGTTACTGAGTGAGGAAGAACCCACTTCCCAAGAGCCTGTGAGGCCAGGGAAATGGTGCAAGACCCAGCTTTTCTCATGATACATCCATGGCTTGGCCCGTGGTCTCGGCTACAGTCATCATGGGAATAGCTTGTAGTATTCTGGCCCCCGTTCATTTCCGTCACCACTGACAGCAAGAATTATCCAAGTGGGTGGAAAAAGAAAATGAGAGCAATTTCAGAAACACAACATCAGACGTAAACAAGAGGCCAGTCACCCTCCTATTTGCTTCTCTCCCGATTTATTTCCAACATCGTGTTGCTCATCCAAGGAGTGCTCGATACCCAGGCTTTGAAATGCTGGGATGATTTAAAGGGACAGCCTGGGGCCCCTTGCACTGCAGTCTGCAAAACTCCACCTCCCTGAACAGACCCCATTACAGCCCTGCTCAATTTCCCACACAGGGCACTGAAAAATGATGCCGAACACCAGACCGCAAGGGGCTTTTTATCTTAGCTGTCAGCCTGAAATACATTCAGAACTCAAAGCAATTATGGAAACATTTGGGTCTCCTGAACTTTTCTCTGCTGGGTTTCTCTTGCAAATAAAATGAAATGAAGCTTAGTTCTTTTGGGATTAATATAAACAAAGATCATAAAGGCATCTAGTGAACAG
>NW_011888947.1:1221803-1225133 GCF_000151845.1 Pteropus vampyrus
TTCTCTGCTGGGTTTCTCTTGCAAATAAAATGAAATGAAGCTTAGTTCTTTTGGGATTAATATAAACAAAGATCATAAAGGCATCTAGTGAACAGAGTTGGGGGACAGAGATTACAGGCTATGAATGAACTTCATTTGCATTTGACACAACGGTGTCCTGCATCATGAGAGAGTAGGGATTTGGGGGGAGGGCCTTGCCATGAAAATGGTTAATTCTTTTAATTACGGCCCAGAAAAATGTTGTTTCAGTTCCCCCCACCCCATCTCGCTCTGTCAATCTACAACTCCAAGGCCCTGAATAGTATCAAATGCAAATGTCCTTTAAAAAAAAAAAAAAGTAGGTGGTCAGGGGGTCTGAAGGGAAGAAGGGATTTTTGAAGTATGCACTAAGTCAACAGACCCGTGAGCTGTGGGACAGTAAAATTTCACAGCCAGGCTTTGATCTGAATTTCAGAAAAATGAAGCCATAAATGTAGAATGTTTTACGAACCCCCAAATAAGAAACTCTTTGTCTTTTATCTAAAATGTCTACTGAGAAAAATCAGAAGATTATCTAAATGTCGAGCTCATTATATTTTATTTGTGGCGGGGTAAAAAGAGAGAACAAAAATATTTACCGAGGTTTATTTTAACTCTAAATAAACTAAATGTCGTTTAAAAAAAAATTTTTTTTTTTTGCAAATATGTTTCAATGGGCAAATCCATCAACCCAAATAGGTAGAAATGAATGCATTTTCTTGCCGAAATTGACACTTCCCCTCTGAGGCTGCCATGACCTCGATGGAAGTTTTGTCTGTTGCCAGCTCCGCAGGTGAAAATGCACCCTCCACCGTTGCTACCTGCTCACTGTGTCTTGGATGATATTCCTGGATGCCTTGGTTGCACACTGAGAAGAGTGCACAAATGAACTTGAGGTCCCCTTCTTTTTAAAGAGGGAGTAGGAGAGAGAAAGAATATTCTAAACAAAGTGCCTAGTAAATACCCATCTCCTTAAAGAAGCGGGGCAATCCTCACTCTCTGACAAAGACAGGAGCTGGGGAGCTACCTGCCTGCTCAGCTGTGTCTCATCTGAGCCAGGAGGCGGGAAAGGAAGAAGCTGCCAGGTGAGCCTCCAGTGGTAGATAGATGGATTCTGGTCTCAGCTCTACAACTCTGGAGAAGCTACCTCATCTCTCCACACTTCAGCCTCCTCACCTGAGGAAGGAATGCTAAGGGTGCCCACCTCAATGCCTTCGCATCAGGTGAGGTCGTGCAGGGGGCAGTACCTGGTGCGCAGAGGTGTTCACTCAACAACAGAGAGGGACCCCTTGCTGAGATATTGTCCTCCGGAGCAACGGTCCATCTCAGCTTTCCTTGACATCCATCTAGGATGCGGAAATAGGTGTCATGAGCTGCCAGGGTGTGAGCCTGCTCTCCTCAGAAAGCAAAGCCACTTTTCAGTGAGATTGCTCGGGGAAAACAGGGGTTTGTCTACGCAGAAAACGCTATAAACGGACACAGCGCCTGCTCAATCTGCTTTCCCACCGCACAGAGCTCCATTCCTGGAGAATGACTCGGTGCCAAGATGTTTTTAACAGAAATAACCCTGTTATTCACAGCCACCCTGCGTAGCAGACAGCCATCAGGAAAATCTTATCTACAGAGGAGGAAACAGGCTGGGAGCACCTGGTGACTTGTCCTGGCTCTACCCAAGCTGAGTCTCAAATGCAAATCTTGGGGTCCCAAACCCCATTTCAAAATCCTCAGGGTTTCGATTGCTTTCTTTCCCTAAAATGTTGTGGTCTCCTCCTTGGTGAAGATGAAAGCACCCATTTTCTGAAAAGTCTTGTATGTCTGGTGTTTAATGGTTCTTCTATTTTGCCAAATAATGGGAACTTATTAATTATCATGTCTTTACTTGATATCCTTTCAATATCATGTGATAATACCAGACATTGGAAGTGGTACTGTGGTATTTTTCTTTTATTTTAAATTAAATATTAATAATAAAAAAGAACCATCATTGAGAATCCCTTGCAGTCACTGAATTCTTTACTCAACTGTGACTATTTTTTACTGTAAGAGTGCTTATATTTCTGCTCTTGTGTTAACTTGGATATTATCTGATATTCTGTTACTCTCAAGTCTTCAAGGAACCAACAATCTAGTAATAATG
This sequence comes from Pteropus vampyrus, assembly GCF_000151845.1. Classification (NCBI taxonomy): domain Eukaryota; kingdom Metazoa; phylum Chordata; class Mammalia; order Chiroptera; family Pteropodidae; genus Pteropus; species Pteropus vampyrus. Next base: position 1,223,959 of record NW_011888947.1, read on the forward strand.
ATAACTGACGCACACGCGATAGATAACATCACAATCGAAAAACCGTCAGTACCTTACATATATCATGTCTTTTACCCTCTTTGAACCCAGTGCCTGTTCTTGTGTGTGTCACTTAGTGGATGCTTAAGAAAACATCTGATTCTTTTCACTGGAGTTCAGTCCTCACTGGACAGGTGCCACTGTGCCCATTTTACAGGCGAACAAACCGAGGGTAGAAGAGTTATATAACTTCCCCAGGGTCATGCAGCCAGTATTTAAGCCCCAAGGACATGTTCTTTCTTTCTGTATGGCTTGCTGCCTGTTGCTGCCTGTAAAGCTAGCAAAGAAGTGATGGGGGGAGGTGGGAGCAGACCCCAAGGAAGATGAAACTACTACTAGAAAATGGCAAACAGAGAAAGGATTGTCTGAACAGATTACTCAGAAGAGGAGGGGATGCTTATTCCCAGGTACCTCCTCCTCTGCACACTTGAGCCAGAGCATATAAAATATGCAAACTTGGCTTTGAGATTGGAGAGGGGCATACCTGAAAGCTCTGGGATTTTTCAGTGCTACTGGGTTCAGGATCAATGCCTCTCTTGTGATAAACTCACCTGCATGGAGCCCTCCCAGCCCAGATGCACCTGGCTTTCATCTCCCCACTGACTCCAACCACCCTCAGGACATCCCCTGTGAAGACCTGTCCGCCTTAGATCCTCTGCTGGTGTTACTTTGCAGTTTTCTTCATTTGTCCCACCTGCCAGGGTAGGTTGCTTCCTTCCACCTCTTTTCTCAAAGCGTTTTGCCTCTGGGTCACTCAACAAAAGTTATGGGTTGTTTCCAGGTGCTCTAGTCCTGCAGGTCATAATATACCAGTGGGTCACAAAGTCAGTGTAATGGGTGATAACCATCTTTTAAAAAGTAAAACATGATAGGATAGGACAGGACAGGACAGGATAGAATAGAATAGAATAGGGGACATTTCGCATGGTAAGAAGAGGACTTATTTTTGAAACATTTCAGTCTGGTGTGTGTGCATTCATCTGTGTGTGCATGCATGAGTGTGTGTCTGAGTGTGTATCTTGGACACACATTAGTCAGGGAATATGCTATGCTGTTGTAATAAAGAGACTCAAAATATCATGGCTCAACAAGATGGAATTTTATTTCCCTCTCCTGCACCCATCCAGAGGTAGGCA
>NW_011888947.1:1225183-1234403 GCF_000151845.1 Pteropus vampyrus
CTACGCAGAAAACGCTATAAACGGACACAGCGCCTGCTCAATCTGCTTTCCCACCGCACAGAGCTCCATTCCTGGAGAATGACTCGGTGCCAAGATGTTTTTAACAGAAATAACCCTGTTATTCACAGCCACCCTGCGTAGCAGACAGCCATCAGGAAAATCTTATCTACAGAGGAGGAAACAGGCTGGGAGCACCTGGCGACTTGTCCTGGCTCTACCCAAGCTGAGTCTCAAATGCAAATCTTGGGGTCCCAAATCCCATTTCAAAATCCTCAGGGTTTCGATTGCTTTCTTTCCCTAAAATGTTGTGGTCTCCTCCTTGGTGAAGATGAAAGCACCCATTTTCTGAAAAGTCTTGTATGTCTTGTGTTTAATGGTTCTTCTATTTTGCCAAATAATGGGAACTTATTAATTATCATGTCTTTACTTGATATCCTTTCAATATCATGTGATAATACCAGACATTGGAAGTGGTACTGTGGTATTTTTCTTTTATTTTAAATTAAATATTAATAATAAAAAAGAACCATCAGTGAGAATCCCTTGCAGTCACTGAATTCTTTACACAACTGTGACTATTTTTACTGTAAAAGTGCTTATATTTCTGCTCTTGTGTTAACTTGGATATTATCTGATATTTTGTTACTCTCAAATCTTCAAGGAACCAACAATCTAGTAATAATGATAACTGACGCACACGCGATAGATAACATCACAATCGAAAAATCGTCAGTACCTTACATATATCATGTCTTTTACCCTCTTTGAATCCAGTGCCTGTTCTTGTGTGTGTCACTTAGTGGATGCTTAAGAAAACATCTGATTCTTTTCACTGGAGTTCAGTCCTCACTGGACAGGTGCCACTGTGCCCATTTTACAGGCGAACAAATCGAGGGTAGAAGAGTTATATAACTTCCCCAGGGTCATGTAGCCAGTATTTAAGCCCCAAGGACATGTTCTTTCTTTCTGTGTGGCTTGCTGCCTGTTGCTGCCTGTAAAGCTAGCAAAGAAGTGATGGGGGGAGGTGGGAGCAGACCCCAAGGAAGATGAAACTACTACTATAAAATGGCAAACAGAGAAAGGGTTGTCTGAACAGATTACTCAGAAGAGGAGGGGATGCTTATTCCCAGGTACCTCCTCCTCTGCACACTTGAGCCAGAGCATATAAAATATGCCAACTTGGCTTTGAGATTGGAGAGGGGCATACCTGAAAGCTCTGGGATTCTTCAGTGCTACTGGGTTCAAGGTCAATGCCTCTCTTGTGATGAACTCACCTGCATGGAGCCCTCCCAGCCCAGATGCACCTGGCTTTCATCTCCCCACTGACTCCATCCACCCTCAGGACATCCCCTGTGAAGACCTGTCCGCCTTAGATCCTCTGCTGGTGTTACTTTGCATTTTTCTTCATTTGTCCCACCTGCCAGGGTAGGTTGCTTCCTTCCACCTCTTTTCTCAAAGTGTTTTGCCTCTGGGTCACTCAACAAAAGTTGTGGGTTGTTTCCAGGTGCTCTAGTCCTGCAGGTCATAATATACCAGTGGGTCACGAAGTCAGTGTAATGGGTGATAACCATCTTTTAAAAAGTAAAACATGATAGGATAGGACAGGATAGGACAGGATAGAATAGAATAGGGGATATTTCGCATGGTAAGAAGAGGACTTATTTTTGAAACATTTCAGTCTGGTGTGTGTGCGTGTGTGTGCATTCATCTGTGTGTGCATGCATGAGTGTGTGTCTGAGTGTGTATCTTGGACACACATTAGTCAGGGAATATGCTATGCTGTTGTAATAAAAAGACTCAAAATATCATGGCTCAACAAGATGGAATTTTATTTCCCTCTCCTGCACCCATCCAGAGGTAGGCAGGTGGCCAGGGATACTGGATGGCTCTGATCTGTGGGATAATCTAGGCACCCAGATTTTTCCCATCTTATTCCTCCTACCCTGAGTGTTACCCACATCAGCATGGCCTGGGCTGGCTCACACCCTCAGGGCTGTATACAGCTTATGAGAGAGCGATGAGGAGAGAGAGGAAGGCAAACATTTTCCTTTTCTAAGGAAGTGACCAGATCTTCGCATATGCTCCCTCTCACATCCTATTGGCCAGAACTTAGTCTCAAAGTCACACCTATTAGCCAGGAGAGAATGATGGGAAATGTAGTCTTTCAGCCAAGGAGCCAGGTACCCACTAAAACTTGTGAGGTTCTATTACTAAAAGCAAGAAGGAGAGAATGAAGGCCACTTAGCATTCTCACCACCATGGAAAACCAAGAAAAATGACTTCTTATTGTGGATGTGTTTTAATTTTTTGAAAGCCACTGCCTTATGATACTTTCTTGCGTCCTTTATCAAAATCCCCAGGATCCTCCGATCTGGTGAGAGGGCATGATCTGAACTTCAGGAAAGTTAGGTTGTTGTCCTGCCTAGCACTTACTGATTACGTGTACTTACGCAGACCCATGACCTCCTTGCTCCTCAGTGTTTTCAGCAATAAGATGGGGGCGTGGTGCCCAGCTCCCTAATTCACAGGGCTCTTCAGAGTCTGAAATGAGATCAGGAATGTGAATTATCTCAGAAAGGTGAAGGACATCCTCAAAAAGAAAGACAGGATTATTCTCTTCAGCTTCTCCCCTCTGCTGCTAGTTACCCACACACCCTTGGGTGAGTTTCTTCTCCTCCAGATCTCAGCTTTCATCTAACACAGGAGAGAATTGGATCTGGTGGTCTCCAAGGTCTAACATTTTAGAATCTCCCTTTCCCGTCCCTACCCTGAATCTTCCCTATCTGGCCCAAAGCTAGTTAACTATTAGTGTAATCAAATGAGCTAGAATATTATCAGAATGTTGTTGTCTTTACCATGAATGCATTGTAGATGAGAATATGAAGCCTCTATTGAGCGACATGTTTGTGTTTCAATATTATCACAATAAGGCCTGGTTCACAGCTGTTTGCTGATGTGGAATCACCAAGGGGAGAAAAATGGAAGACTTAAAAAAAAATCCGATTGTTAGGGGACTGTGATGGAGGACCGAATTTCCAGCATCTAAACCTCAGATGGTGTTTGAAAAGATAGAGATTGGAAAGGGATGGCTTTTTAAACAGAATGACCATGTGTTAAGAATGCTGTCTTGCCAACCCATTTCTACCTATCTCCAAGGTCACCCACCAAAGCCGGTCCCAGATCAGTTAAGCAAAGAGCCATCAACAAACATTTTCAACAAAAGGCAATGACTTTGGTTTCTATGCCATATCTTATACCTTGAATTTGAGCTTTTGACATGCTGTTCTTGAAATGTACAACTTTTAGCTAATTAGAAGGCTAAAAAATGCAACTTAATGAATTCAAGACTTGTTTATACTAACCTGCCAAGGCATTTGGCAATGAAAAAGTGTGATTTGGTGAACATCTGATTACAAGCCGTGTGGAATTCCATATGCAGAGAGACTGGGTTGGATCGGATTTTTATTGAACTATTGTCTAGAATGTGAACTAATTTCCGACTACCTCATAAGGACTTCTAAGCAAGGTTGACAAAGGATTTATCATAATTATTGCTCTGGCCAGCACCATGATTATAAGTGATACATGTGTAAATTTTGTTTATAAAGTTTCCGAGTCACAATTAAAACATGCTGTAATTTTTCTCCCTTTTCTCTTTTTTCCTCCTAGTGATGACTTGCCTTAAAAAAACGTCCCCTTTTTCTCCCTCAAATTAATACCTGCCAGAGACTTCCTTTGGATAGAACAGACTCCCAGCACATACCCACACACATTCTCATGAAGCTTTTGATCTGCCATTTTTTTCAAACCCGCCCCTTAGAAAGTAGTTTAGCTATCAATACTTTACATAACCCTTCTTTTCAAAACCACAAACTGAAAGTAATTTGCAAATGCCATTCAATGCTCTATTCTTTTTCTTGCTTAGCACCAAGCAATTTTAAAATCATAGAGTACGGTGAGGACATGTCTAAAAAAGGAACAAAATGGGGTTCAGTAAGATAGAAAGAAAAAAGGAGAATATGTTAAGAGCAGAGATGAAAAATACTACCAAAAAAATACGTACCGTTTGTCGGGCATGAAGTTCTACATGCGTCAACTAGAGCAAACTTAGTTATGACGTTATTCAAAACTTCCATACATATGTGTTGTTTTTGTCTGAGCTCTCCGTCTAAAGAGTGTTTCAAAATCTCCCACTAGTGAACACTTGATGATTTACCTATTTCTCCTCATACTACTGTCTAGTGTAGATTTATCGATAGAACCATTATGAAATTGTAAAATTTTTTTAGGCAACAAATAACTTTAAAAAATGTATAAGAAAAGCAAACCCAGGAAGAGGAAGTGATATCCATAAAGTAAGACATCACTAGTGACCCGGACCTGACACACCTGAGCCCCCTATGGGCAGCACTTGGCATCCAACTTCAGTACCACAGCTCCCTGACCACATTTGATTGGTCCACGGCCTCAGATCAAGAACAGCAGATCCATCGGCTTCTCGGTGGCCAACGATGCAACTCGACGCAGGTGGATGGGCTGGACCAATCAGAAGCCCTCTCTTAGGAAGGTGGACTAGGCTATACTCCTGCGCGAGGCATCAGCAGAGGGCGCTGCAGCACACGGGGGCAGTAAAGAGGGATACTGGGCTCTAAGGCATCTTTCCCTGGACCACAAAATGTGTGACTGTGGGATTGTGTTTCCTTAGTGTGGAATCGTATGGTTGGTTTAGGTTTTCACGTTAGAAATCCTGAGGGTTCTGGAAAGCCAAAGCCATGAGGAAGCAGAAACCATAAGGCAAAGAAAGATACTAGCAGTAGAGAGAAGGATGGCAGAAACGGAAAGCACCCAGGTCCTAGTCCTAGCACTACAGACATCTACAGAGAGACCCACAGTATCCCAGAGCCCGCAGCTGGCTCTGACTTCCCTAGGCGGCGCCTTCCAGCCCCCTCCTGTCCTAAGTCATATATAGCTGCATAAGGAATGCTTTTTCATAAAGTGTTCCCAGTGAACCACAGCTCCCTATACCAACACACTGAACCTGCTCACAGATCAGCTGTGGAGACCCAACTTGTGGGTCTTGCCTTCCCCCACACCATGCATGCTCTTCTACCCACCAATCCCATGGCCCCAGGGACACCCAAGAAGAGTATCAAGGGACTCAGCTACCTGAAAGGGCATGACATCACATTGAGAGGCAAAAAGAAAAAAAAAAGAAAGAAAAAGAGATGTGAGTTACATAAAGTACAGTGTTTACCTAAAACATCTGGTAAAATGGGTATGGTCGTCCTGACAGCCGTGAAATCCTCTACCTGAGCGGTACCTCCCAGGAATGCAGCCACCAGCATTCTTCACTGACTTTCCTTTGTCTTCCTGGCTCACCGTGCGATCTACCTTATGGTGTAATCTTGTAGGTCAGCACCAACTCTCACCAAGCAAACCTTCTTCTGTCTGAAATGCACCCAGGATTGTTCCACTGTTGTCTAGCTTCTGATAGGAGGTAATGTGTATAAGGCACTGGGACTCGTTTCCTCTAATGTAAATGACAATATTAAGAGTCTCTACTTATGCATGAGGACTCAGTAAATGGGAGCCTTCACCAGCCATGATTCAAAATGAGCTACTGCTTAAAAGATTATGAACTGCAAATTCAGTGATTATTTCTCTGTATGTCAATCCCTTCCCCCCCGACACACACACAACACACACACACACACACACACACACACACACACACACACACACCCCTAAGTGGTCAGGCTCTATGAAGGTAGGGGTTCTGTCTGTTTAGTTCAACATCAAATATCAAGTGCCCAGGAGAGGGCTCGACACACATTAAGAGATCAGTAAATATTTGCTGAATAAATGGATGAATAAGAAATGAATATATGCCTTTTGCAAGGTATCATCTGTCATATACTAGCTTTGAACGATGTAAATAGATGTCATGTGGGTCTACAGGGGATTCTATAGTCAAATCGATTTGAGAAATGTCTTCTTTTTTTATTTGAAAAGGATGCCTCTGTTTTTTTCCAGCTTTATTGAGCTATAAATGACACAACATTGTGTCACTTAAAGGACACAACATGCTGATTTGATACATTTAAGTTATTACAAAATGATGAGCACCTTAGCATTGGCTAGTACCTCCATTCCATCACACAGGTAACATCTCTCCCTCCTGGAGAGACTATTTCATATCTCCTCCCTTAGAAACGTTCAAGCACATGATACAATCTTGTTAGCTATAATGCCATGCTGTGCATTAGATCCCCAAATATGTTAATCTTCTAACCGAAGTCTGTGTCCTTTTACCACAGGGCTTCGCTGAGCCTTTCCTATGCTAAGGAGCATTTTGAATCTTTCTGGATTTTTCTGGAACATCTCTCAGGGGAGATTATTTCATAGGACACGCTTTGAGGGATGAGCTAACTCTAGAGGCATCTTGAAAATACTCTGTGTTTCCATCTGACAAATGCTGGTGTCTCCCAAGTGATCAGTCAGCACTGCTCACCAAATGCATGCTCTGTAAGCTCTTGGACCTTGGATGAGTGGGACAGAAGGATTGGCCTGAAAGCCTTGAGAAATTTAATTTTAAAGAGAGTAAAGGGGGAGTTAGAGATCATGTAGCTTTTCCCTTTCGTTCTTCATTAGAAAACAGCGCAAAAGGGTGAGCTCTGAGCCCAATTGCCTGCTTTCACATCCCCACTCCACTGCTTCTTAGCTGAGTGACCTTAAGGCAGTCACTTAACCTCTCTGAACCTCACTTTCCTTATCTGTAAAACGGAGATACCCACCGTGCCAGTCACACAGATTGCTGTAGGGATTTCCTGTATGGGCAACCACAGAATGCATTTGTCACTTATAAAACACTCCATGAATGAATATTAGCTGTTATAGTCGCTTTTCTTTGTTGCATTTTGCTGAGACTAGGGACAAAGCTGAGGCTGAGGGGCCTCGTGGTTTTGCATTTGAATTTCTAAGCCAAATGACCTGAGTTCAAGTCTTCACTTTGCAACTAACCAACTGTGCAACCTTTAACAAGTTATTTAACCTCCGTGTGCCTCAGTTCATTTATGCCTCAAATGGGGAGAACAGTAGCACCCAGCTCATGGGGTTGTTGTTAAACTTCGATGAGTTAATATTTTAAATGTACTTAACGCAGTGCCTGGCACAAGGTTTATGCTCAGTGAGCATTGCTGTGATTGTATCCTCTTGCTCTCTTCTGAACACACCGGAAAGCTGTTTGGATGATGTCTGCGGGCTTTATTCTCCCATAAATGATGCTTTTCCCAGGATACTCCCTCCCTGAGACCTAGAGCCACGCCTCTCACTTTTCTATACTCCAGCACCTGGCCCGGTGCTGGCTTGAGACGGGTACTCAGGTGGGACTAGATGACTGAGCACGTTTTCCTCAGGGTCTACTAGTTGCTCTGTTCCCATGGGCCCCTGGCCATGCTTGCCAGCAGACAGACTTGCCATACTCATGCAGAGCCTGTCATCAAAGACTCAGGCCCAGAGGAGCACGGTGCTCAGTACCGGGCAGCTTGCTGAGTGAGTGGCACTGTCTATAGTTGCCAATGCCCCTGATGAAAGTCCCTGAGATTGAGGGTGCTGAGTCCCCATCCCAGAACTTCCAGCAGTGAGAGATGAACCTGACCTTTCCTCCCCAATGTCCTGCTGTCTGGGCCAAGTCTGAGAAGCCAGAGGACAGAGCGTGGCCCTCTAGGACCTGAGCTGGGAGCATCCACTCTGACACCTGTTGGCGCTGGCACTTTCTGCTAGAAGAACAAGGAGAGCAGCTGTCAGTGACATGCCAGGTTCTAACTGGTGGCTGGGCGTCCTCAACAGTTGAAGGATCATCTCCAGGTGGAATACATCTTAGGACTGGCCCACCAAGGGGCCAGGAGGCTGGGGCTGGCACTCACAACTCCTGTCCCCCATTGATTGGGGGCTGCTCCTGGGGGCATTGGCTCTGTGGCCCTTTGGCTTATCCTGCGTGTGGGCAAAGAATTCCTCAGACAGTCCAAGAAATGCAGGCAGCCGTTGACATGTGTGGGACTGCCTGCCTCTGACTTCCAGGTATATTCTGCCCGGTCTTGCTCAGCATGCTCACTGGGAAGGGCCTCAGCCTCCCACAGTGGTAAACCACTAATAGACAAACCCTTTATTGCCTTTCTCGCTTCTCTGTCTCGCGCCCAAACAGACGTGCACAAGTCCATGGCTCAGGCTCTGCTCCAGGGAGTCCCAGACTAAGACAGGGCTGAACTCGTGGCCTTTGGGAAGCCGGGCTCTGCATCCACAGGTCCGCTCTGGATGCAAGGTTCCCCTCGGATCGCAGCAGAAGGTGGTCTTGAGCAAGGAAGTCACTTGATCACATTTCTTCATTTGTAAAATGATTGTAATAATGGTACCTCCCTCATGGTGTCAATCTCAGGATTGAGTCCTAATATAGAAAAGACTTAGACTATGCACATCAAGAGACCAGGTAGCACACACACACAAAAGCTGCTATTTTTATGTACACTTTGCCCAGTTTCTTAGCCAGTCGAAGCCTCAGTTTGCACGTCTGTAAATAACCAGTGACAAGTGCCACTTGCTGAGGACCTGCACAGAGCAGGGACTCAGTAAATACCAGCTGTTGTTATAAGAACGCTTACTGATAGTAATATTGAGCTTTGTATCATGTATGACCAACATCCAGCAGCGCCCTGTAATGCTGGCTGAATAACAGCGAACCATGGGACTGAGCAGAAGCAGCTTAGAGGCTGCACAGATTTTCTGCCTCTTCTGTTCCACACAGATGCCAAAGCAGAGAGTCTTTGCAGTGAGCCATCACTCCCAAGTGTCCCCATTAGTGCAGGGGCTATGGCCAAATTGCTCAGGGCACCTGGAGGTGAAGCTCTTCAAGTAACCTACTGCCTACTGGGCATCGGCTCAGAGCGCTTTGGCCTCGGTGGAGCCATTGCTGCTAGTCAATGAGCTTGAGGCAGCTCTGGGTGCTGAGCGGGCAAGACCCCTGGCAGAGGTCATGCTAAGAAGGGGTGATGGGAGCCTCTCCACCTAGGGACACAGGCTATAGGAAGACGGCACTCTTCACAATGTAAAGCTGCCCCCACAGGGGGCCCACATGCAGGGGCCATGCTCCAGGTCCTGTTACATCAGTTCTGTCAAAAAGACCCATTCCTCTATTGGGCAGCTGCCCCAGGAACCCAGGATTCTG
>NW_011888947.1:1235413-1241828 GCF_000151845.1 Pteropus vampyrus
ATACATTTTTATCAGCTTTTTAAAAATGAAAGTTAAAAGTCTAATGGGATTGCTGAGTAGAGATTGAACGGTTCCAGGGGAGGAAGTAATATGGGATAAAAAGGGGGTGTTCAGTTTCAAAGGCTTCAAAATGGAACTTTGGAGAAGGTTCGCATAGAAAGCACTTGTCTCGGAGTGCCAGATTTTATTATGGATATCTGGTCAAAAAGAGAAGTGAAAATGTCAAGTAGAACAAGAAATTAGAGTGACCGAGGACTTTCATGGTGGGAGGAAATATTTAACTAAGTGCATTATTCATTTTTCATTGATTTAAATGCCAGGGGCTTTACTCAGAGTGTGGTGCTGGCAGTGGCGCCCAGGCCAGGCAAAGCTACGCAGTCTCCCGTCTTTCCCTTCTGTAATCTCCGTTAAAGAGTTTTGGTCTTCTGGGGTCTTCTGGCTGAAAGCAAATATTCCGTCTCCTCTAGGGAAACTCCGCCTCTTGCTTGACAGAAAACTGGAAATGGTAACCTAATAGAACTTGCGTTTCTCTGGTTACCAGGATTTAGTGAGCCTTTAATCTCCATTGAATTACCCAGTCCCCTGGGATTGGGTGGGAGATCGTTGAGTCAGTGAAAAGTTCACTGTGGTTTTGACCTGGGCCTGCTATTTCTTGTGTCTCCATCAGGGACTCTGTGAGCAAGCCGTTCTTGAAATCAGACAGAAATGCCTTCCTTTTTTTCCTGACGGTGACATTCAACAGTGATTTCTCCTTCTTATTTGATGTGTTTCAAAATGCTGTAGTTACTGCAAACTATTTTCCTAATTGATCCGGAATGCAGACTAATTCCCGTGCCCTGAATTGGTTTATGTGTCCCAAATTTGGAAATTGTTTTATACATTTAAGACTAGGCTTGAGAGGACTGCAATTAATAAATAGACCAAAAAAAGAAAAAAGAGTAGAGGAAGACTGTGAACTCTGACCCGATTATAAAGGTTTTTTTTTAAAATCCTACAAATATTGCAGTAATAATCATGATAATGATAACAAAAATAGAAGCAAACATTTATCGAGACATGACCTTCCAGGTACTATACTGAGTATTTTACATGCACAAGGCTTTGTAATTTTCTAATTTTCTGTGTGACAGGCACAAATACGTTCACAGGGGAGCACAGAAGTGAGGTGGCTTGCTCAAGTCAACAAAGACAATAAAGGTGGACCCAGAACAACGTTCTCTTTGATGAGATTCACCATCATCTGAGTCATACTGGGTATAGAATTTATAGGTACCCAGAGGCGCTCTTTCATGCAATAACTGATGTCGCAACTTTGAGCCAAGGGACCACCATACCAAAAGCGTCTAGTTGAGTACAGAGTAACCACCAGCACTCAATTTCTTCTTTCCACTTATCCACCCCAGAGACCTGTTCCATAGCTCACTTCAGATGTTGGACACACCACTTGCATTCATATCCCATTGGCCAGAAGTTAGTCATATGCCTGTGCATGGGAGGCTGGGAAATGTAGTCCTTAGTTGAGTAGCTGCCTACTCAGCTAGAACACTGGGATTCTAATACAAAAGGAAAGGGAAAGAGGATACTAGATGACAACTAGCTGTGTCTGCCACGATCTTATTCATTATGGTGTCCCCAGCATCTATCCTAATCTCTAGTACCTAAGTCTTGAATAAATAAACTCACTTGTCACAGGTTGCCCATCTCTGATAAGAACCCCAGCCATTATTCCAAGCTTCTGGAAGTCGTAACCTTAGTTATAACCATTCTCTTATCAGCAAAGGTAAGGCGAATGTTGGTATCCCCATTTACAGTTGAAGGTGTGATATCCATGCTCCCCTACTTCCCTATCAATAGGACTCAACTTTACCCAGGATAATTATGTAGCCATCATTCTTCCCTACAGAAGAATTCTAAGCAGTGTATGTAGATGCTCTCCCCTCCAGGAAGTGGAGCTTAATCTCACCTTTGAGGATAAGCTGAACCTTAGTGCCTTCCAACGAATGGAGAATAATAGGAGCCTTACAGTGAAGAAACCTGGCAGACACTATGTTAACCAGGTGATCGAGGTCAGCATCACCAGTGTTAAATAACATGGATATGATGCCCTCTGTCCCCATATTATGTAATGAGAAGGGCATTTCATCTCTGTGGTATTTTCCCTCCAAACACGTAACTCTGGTCTAATCATGAGAAAAATCCAAGTTGACAGACAAACTCAAGTTGACGGCCATTCTACAAAACATCCGACCAGTCCTCTTAAAAACTGTTAAGGTTATGAAAAATGAGGAAAGTCTGAGAAATTGTCACAGCCAGTAGAGGCTACAGAGATATGAAGACTAACGGCAATATGGGATCCTGGGACAGAAAAGGACCTTACTGGGAAAAATGGTGAAATCCAAATAGAATCTGGAGTTTAGTTAACAATAATGTACCGATGTTAATTTCTTACTTTTGAAAATGTACCGTAGTTATAGAAAATAAGAGGAAACTCGGTAAAGAGTATACAGGAATGCTCTGTACTATCTCCGCAACTTTCCTATAAGTCTAAAATTATTCCAAAATAAAACATCTATTAAAATTAAAAATACCCAGCATTCCTTGCAGTTAGTGGTGGCCAAATGACCCTTTACTGGCCAATGAGATGCGAACAGATGTCTGTCCACAGACTTGGTTTCTGGGAAAGCTATTATGTGCGTGCATAGTGTTTTAAAAAAAAATCTTGGCACACACCTCATTCCCTTTCTCTTATCACCTCCTCCATGTCTGAAATGCAGGCTTAATGCATGAGCTAAGGACAGGAGGGCAGTAAGCCAAAAGGAGACCCAGTTCTTAATGAGTTCCTTCAGCAACTACAGTATGCTGGACTGTCCATCTTCATAATTCTCGTCACATGAGAAAAATCAAGCCTCATAACTTGACCTCATTTGGTCAACCACTGGGTCAAGTTGACTCTGATATGCAGCCGAGTTCATCCTTAGTTTATATTAGGTAGAACCATAGGAAGTTGCCAATACGTGATTGTTTCGACCTACAAATATGGCAATTTTACAAAGTTTGACCTGCAACGAGTAATTTTTTTTTTTCAAAATGTCATTGAACCATCTTAATCAACTGTGAATCTAAATAACAAGAAGTAACAAACTGTCACTCTCCCATGTTTTTTCTGGAGTATTTTGCCACACAGGAATCTTTTAAATAGTGTGTTTTACCTGGTGTTCTATCACTTCTCGAGGCTTCAGATCATTTAGTAAAAGTGATTCTCAACCTCTCGCTATTGCATGCATTTGATGGCATTAAAAATCACACTATTAGTATTTACAAAAAATACTTATTTCCTAGTAATTTCACTCCTAGGTATATATACTCCAAAGAATTAAAAACACGGACTCAAACAAATATTTGAACATGAATATTCATAGAAGTGCTATTCACAATAGCCAAAAAATGGAAACAACTCAAATGTCCAGAAATCAATGATGGATAAACCAGATGTGATCTGTCCTTACAGTGGAATATTATTCAGCCATACAAAGGAAGCAAACACTGACACATGCCACAACGTGGATTAACCCTGAAAACATCACGCTAAGTTAAAGAAGCCAGACACAAAAGACCACGTATGTTTGATTCCATTTGTATGAAATGTCCAACATAGGTAAACCAAGAGAGAACAGAATGCAGATCGGTGGTTGCCAGGAGCTAGATTAGGGCGAATGGGAGATGACTACTTAATAAATAGGGGCGGTGATGAAAATATTTTGGAACTTAATAGAGATGGTGGTTGCACAACATTATGAAGCTACTAAATGCCACTGAATTGCACACTTTGAAATGATTAATTTTATGTTTTGTGAATGTCACCCTTGATTAAAAATTTTTTTCTTCAATATTTTTAAATACATGATAAAACCAAAATAATAACCATACGAGATGACTTATAATTGAGATAAAAGAAAATAAGATCAAGCTAGCCAAGGGCTAAAGCCCTCTGTGCAGAGTTTGCGTCCCAGTGTTCCAGTTACCTATCGCTACATAATAAACCACTCCAAAATGTAGTGGCTGAAAACAATGACAACATTTATTTTGTTTGCAAATCTGTGCTTGTGCAGGGTTCAGCGGGGATGTTTCATCTCTGCTCCTCCGCTCAGCATCACTGAGGACTTCTCGAGGTGGAGGCTGGAATCTTCTGAAGACCCTCTGGCACCCCCGGCTAATGCTTGATGTGGGCCAGGACCTCTAACGGGGCTGGGATCAGGACACCTACACACGGTCTTTGCATGCACCCAGTATGGTGACTGGGTTCTAAAGAGGAGCGTCCCCAGAGGTCCAGGTGAACGCTGCATCACCTTTCATGACTTAGCCTCGACTGTCACACAGCATGGCTCACTCGACAGTCGCAGTAATGTCTGACACATCTGTCATGTTCTAGGTCTTTATACTCTTGCATATAAAGGACTGAAATGGATGGGAAGTACCAGAAAAAAAGCCTAGTTAATAATGAATGTGTAACAAGGAATTTAACGGTAGCTTGGGGTTGATGATGGAGACGGTCCCTGGGTTTTCACCATAGAACTTAGAAATCACTTCTCTGCACTTAAGCTGATGTTAAAGATCACAGGGAAACATCCAGGAAACATCACACGCCATCATTTGAATGGTAAAACTCTCTCTCATCAGCAACCTCCCATTTACAGTTGTAACGAACAATCTCTAGGCTCATTTTTGCCCAGAGATATTTAGTTGACTTCACATACACTGCAAACTGACTTAAAACATTAAACACATCTGTGTTTACCCAATCAATAACTTTTCTCTTCCAAAGAAGAGAGAGGGAGAAAGAAGAAAAAAAATCTACCTAAAGTTGTTTGGGTTGAATGTCAGCGTTTCTCGTCTTAGGGATGAAAACCGCTTCCTCTTAAGGCCAGACTTCCTTGAAACACACCCTTAGGTCAGCTAGTAAACGTTCAGGAAGGAGAAACTCCCACTGCTCAGTCTCAGCCCATAATTCAGCCTCTTTCTGAGGCACCCTCACATGTAAGGTAGGCGCCTCCCTCCACCAGGATCCCCAGATTTCTGTAACCTCCTGAGTGGGACCCCACAAATCTTTGGGGAGCTGGGTTAATGAAGAGGTGGAGAACTGTGTAGTACCACCCTGGGTTGCCTTGACCTGCAAATGCTGAGCAAATCCCATGCTGCCCAGAACCACCAGCCTTCCTGTTCCCATCACCCCCTCTTTCCAAGTCTCTCTTCACCTTTAACTTCCATATGTGCATTTTTCGCAGAATGCTTCTGAAGGCCAATGTACGTAGGAAGAGAGAGAAGTCAAAGCCTACTGCTCTCAGTACCTATTAAAGAAAACACGATCCACTTTATACTATTTGGTGGAGAGGTGAGAGGTCAAACAGCTCTGATCTACAGTCCGCCCTCTCTGGCTCCCTCCTTCTAGCGCAGAAAACACAAAGCAACGATCTCCCACGCGTAAACCAACCTCCTAATGAAAACAGAAATGTTAAAGCCGATGTGTTACTTGTTTCTCATTATGCCATAAAGACCTTGACTCTCAATCCGTTGGTGATATACATTGTGTCAGCCCTTAATCTTTATTAGAGAGGTATTTGCAAATCTATGAGCGCAAAGCTTACACGGAGCTCTTGAAAGATTAAAGCGCTGCCATAGCCAAGTGGCTTGTGTCTGTGCTTATCATTACTAGGCCCCACGGAATGGGGCTGACTGCTGAGCACATGGAGGCCCTCATGCAAGACTGGCAAGCTGCTTGAAGATTAAAAGCATGCTGTTCGGGTGCCTTCACTCCCCTCCTTGCTTCAGTGGGATGACTTGTCCCCCAGCCTTATCTGGAATGATTGTACTTCCTGAGGGAGATGCACACCCGAGGCCAATGCTAGCTCTAGGATGGGTTCATTTTTCCAGAAAAGAAAATGAAGGCAGGATCTCATTTCTACCCCTGTGGTGCCTCCCAGTGGAGGGGTCACGATTCAACCTGCCCCACATGGTTATCCTCAATGTTTGCAACAGTCCTCTTGCCAGCTTCCAGGGGTATTTCTCACCTCCATCTTTACTTCCCAGGTTGGAGGTCGGAGAGGCTGCAGGCAACTCAAGCCACTAGGTGCTGGGCCATTGAGCCTCCAACTATATCATCCACTCAGAGCGAAGTCTGCCCTGAGCTCTGTGGTACCAATGCTGAGCTCAGCACGCAGTGGAGAAAGGTGAGCAAGGCAGATGCTGTCCTGGACACCAGAGTCCATGATCTAGTGAGTCAAACTGTACAAGCCACATGGAGATTCACTCAGGAGCTGTTGAGTAAGTAGGAGCCTGACCAGCCAGGGAAAGAGC
The DNA here is from genome assembly GCF_000151845.1 of Pteropus vampyrus. Classification (NCBI taxonomy): domain Eukaryota; kingdom Metazoa; phylum Chordata; class Mammalia; order Chiroptera; family Pteropodidae; genus Pteropus; species Pteropus vampyrus. The sequence goes on from NW_011888947.1 coordinate 1,241,765, forward strand.
TGGGTGCTACAGGCCACAGGAACAGGGAGAAACATCGATCTCTTTAAGTCTTTATGCCAGCTTT
>NW_011888947.1:1244298-1256619 GCF_000151845.1 Pteropus vampyrus
AGCACATACTCTTGTGTCTCACTTTGTTCCCTCGGTGTATTTGTGTGGAACATCCTTTTTGCTGCGTACATCGAGATTGAATGCTGTGCTCCTGTGTGCTGTGCCCCGTTTGTTCACCCTTTCCATCATGGTAGGGCATTTGGGCTTTTTCCAGGGTGGGCTGTTAGGAATGAACCTGTCGTGAACATTTGAATACAAGTCTTTGTGTAGATATGTCTTCATTCCCCTTAGGTACGTGCAAGGAATGAAATGGTTGGATCGTATAAGCGTGCACTTAATTTTATGAGGGATTGTCACACCGATTACCAAAGTCGCTGTGTTACACTCTAAAGTGTTACACTCTATAAAGTCTTCGTCTCTGGCGACTATGCTATCAGGCCAGTCTGAGATGCCCGGATCTTAGTCCTTCCTCTGCCACTATCTTAGGCTAATGACTTAATTTCTTAGGATGATGCTGCCTTCCTCTGTGATACGGCACATTTAAGCCGATCTCAGACTAATTGAATCTGAGTTTCTGGGTGTCCAGAGGTGCCCCATATTTCCCTGATGCTCTAAAATTGGTCTAATGTGCTTGAGTTAAGGCTGAGAGCTGCTCCTTCAATGGATAGAAACACATCCACAAACACCTGGCTTGGAATCTCAGCTCTGATGCTTGAATCTCAGCTCTGGCGCTTGAATCTCCCAGTTGTGGGGCCTCGAATGAATTCCTTAGCTCTCTGAGCCTCAGTTTTCCTATCTGTAAAGTGGGGAGCCTTGACTGGGATTCAGATTTAGCCAAGCAGTCTGGTGGGCAAGAGGCCACGGGCTTTTATTCACGTGGGTTGAGATGCATGAGGGAGCAGCCTGAGAAGACACTGTTCTTATGGCACTTGGAATTCAGACTAGAGAAAGAGAAAAATCAGTGCCATGGGAGGACCACTCCCAATCCGGCCCATGGGTGGGGCCACGTGCAGAGGGTTCTTGTCCCATTGTATCTCTGGGAGTCTTGACTGGTTCTGTCCTTCCCCCACCCCTGGGTGCCCAAGGGCCTTGCCTTCAAGGAAGAAAACAGTCTGTTGGACAATCGGTTACTTTCAAGCTTTGAAATCAAAAGACTTACACTCAAACCTCAGCCCTGCTGTGTGACCTTGGGCAAGTTAATCAATGTCTCTGGGCTCCTTTCTTCATTTGCATGAAACAGGAATGATGAGAAAACCTCTAAGGTCATTGCAAGGATAAAAAGGAGGCATTATATACATTCAATAAATATCATTATCTTGAATTGTACTGGTTTTAATGAAACAGATGTTAAGGGTTTTGAAGGAACATGGGAAAATGAAGAAATCAAGAGAAAAATAGTTTCAACTTTTCAGAAAACACCCAAATGCTCTCAGACAAAATCTATTTTCCAGCTGTGATAGCACCACCCCCAGTCTTCCAGTCTCAGTAAAAAAAAAAAAAACTGCAATGAACCCTAAAAACTGCATCCAGGGTTGTCAGTGCTAAGATGTGCTCCCAGCCTCCGGGAAGGCAGACTCAATCCAGTCTGACCACACCTGGGGTGTTTTCCTGGGTGCTCAGGATTGTCTAGACATGGCCTTGCCGTGTCCAAGCATGCGAAACTCTGTTGTGGGGCCTGATGGCTCCATTTGGCAGCAAGCTGGGCTGAGCGATTGGCGCCAGGACTGCAAGGATGACGAAGTGCTGAAATCTCCCTGAGACGGTGTCATATCAGATTGTGCGGCTGCCAGCTCTGGGCTCCACGCTCAACAAGCGCGTCCTCAGCAACTGATGGAGAGATAGGAGAGCAGACGTGATAGCCATCAGACTGGGGAGCTGGCCAAGAAGGGTCCTAGAGGCTGAGCGAGTCGTGCCTCCCCAGGTGAGCCAGTGTGGGTGGTAGGAAGGAGCACTGGACTGGGAGGAAGGCCTCAGATTCTGTTCATGTCACTAACCAGGTGATAAGAGAAATAGCTAAATAATAAATAATGGAGGCCCAGATGTCATATTCAATGTGCAGACCTTGCTTGCATCCTGACTTAGATAGATAGATGAATGGATGGATGGACGGATGAATGGACGGATGGATGAATGGAGGGAGGGAGGGAGGGAGGGAGAGAGGGAAGGAGGAAGAGAGGGAGGGATGGATAAATGGATGGATGGATGGATGGATAGATGAATGGAGGGATGGATGGATAGATGGATTAAGGGATGGATAGATGGATGGATGGAGAGATGGATAGATATAGATAAATAGGTAGATAATACAGATAGGATAAGTGAATGGATAGATGATAGATAGATAGATAGATAGATAGATAGATAGATAGATAGATAGATAAAATAGATAATGATAGATGAATAGATAGATGAGAGAGAATAAAGATAGATAATAGACAGATAGACATGGATGCATAGATAGGTAGAAAGATAGTAACAGATATGTGGGTGGATAGGTAGATATAGACAACAAATGATGCGATTGATAAAGATATAGAAATTAGGAAAATCTGAGCAATAATTGTATATTTAATTATTTTGCAAAGTTATGGTTTACTTGTTAAGTGTGAAAATGGCACTGTACAGAGAATAAGCCTGGCCAATCAAAAATCTTTCATAAATTTAATATAGATATGTTGAAGAGAGAGAGGCTTCCACTTACCTCTTGGATCTCTAGGACCCAACAAAGAGCAGAAAAGAGAGAAATAAAACAAGATCATCACTTAGGGCAGGTTTGTTGTCCAGGCGCTCACCTTGGTTTAGGGGCATAAAGATGAACAAGGCGGGGCTTACACTTTCAGCTGCCACTGTCCAATACAGAACCCACCAGCCACATGCAGCTATTTAAAACCAGATGAAATTAAAAATTCAGTTTCTTAGTCATACCAGCCACATTTCGAGTGCTCTAACAGCCACATGTAACGACCACCTGAAACAGCACGGTTCTAGAATATTCCATGGTGCAGAAAGTTCTCCTGGACAGCGCTGTTCTAGGGAGTCACGGGCTGAGCATAGGCGCAGTATTATCAGGGCAATGACCCAAGAGCCGTTGCAAGTCAAGATGGGAGCGAGGACGATGAGCACCGTGTGTGTGGCAGGGGTAGTGCAGATGAGACTCAGACTTTATACTCCATTTCCCTCCAGGACCTCAGGGAGAGTCCTGTGCTCACAGGACTTGTGTCTAGTGTAGAAAGCAGGCATTAACCAGCTACTTCATTATGTTCATTTATACATGAAGGTAGCTTCTTGTTAACCAGCCCACTAGTGACTTTAACTTCCCAAGTTAAGGTTACTGTAAGAGGGAGACTCCGGGTCTTCATCTGGCATTTCCTCTTCAACCCGTGTTTCAGTGTGTGTCTCACTATCTCTCCCCAAGTTTCCATTCCCAGACGCCCATTTAGTTATACCCAGCATACAACACAGGTCAGCAATGCCACTGATTTCCCTCTGGTGGCCAACAACCATAAATAGCCTGAGCCTACAGCCCAATTACGGCTCACCACTAACAACTCCAGACCCTTCCACCCACTAGCCTAGACCCAAGCCCTGACACCCCGATGGTCTACTTTCTGTCCACGAATCCAATTCCCAAACGACCTAGATCTAAACCACAGCATTTCATCGTCTCAGTATTTGCTGGTGACAGGAGGAAACCAAGGACGGTCCTTTCTACAAAGAGCAACTGTGATGCTGAGTCTTCTTTGCTCAGCGTGAACTCAGTAGCCACATCCTTGGTTTCCGATCAACCTCAAATCTCATGTTTATTTTGGCTACATGTTTATTCTAGACTTGATGGAAGCTGGCTGCCTTAAATGACTTTTATGATATCCGGGTTCCAAATGGCTATTGGTAAAAAAAAAAAAATTATTGGGAAGATGGTATGATTTTGGACAAGCCAGACTCTCTGTGACTCAGTTTCTCCATTCGCTGGATTGGTATGGGTCTGGAAGAAGTAATATAAATGTCTGTCACAATACTAATATGGTGGGAGGAGGGAAAGACAAGGTTTGTTGGGGCTGGAAGCTGTTGATAAAATAGATCAAATAGAGTCTCCAGGAAGGTCTGTTGGGGTGGGGGTGGGGAACAGAATGACCTCCAGCAGCTGGATGTTCTGTGATACAGGTGCAGCTGTCTAGTCTGAGACCATGGTCCTGGGCAGCAGGTGGCAGTCAGGGACCAGGAGCTCCAGCCAGCCCAGGAGTGAGAGGGCAGCCTCCCGAGGCAGCAAGGTTTGATGCATCTGGCAGGGTCTTCTGTGATGCTGAATTAAGGGACAGGTATTCAGAGCCTAGAAGGACTGAGATAAGTCCAACAGAGCCCCAAGTCTGGGACAGATAGAGAGTCAGGCCAGAACATGGGCCCACAGTAACGGGCAGAAAGACACACACCCAAACCAGAACCCTGGTGGAACTGTGGTCACACATGTTACAGAAAGCTCTGAACTAGCAGCACATGTTAAAAGGACTATTGCTACATTTGTTTAATAATGACAATAACAGCGAAAGTTAACTAAACACAACCAAGGATTCTGTTTTTTGTGTGTTGTTGTTGTTGTTGTTTTTTAATTAACTATGAGTCTAGGTACCTGCAACAGTATAGTGCGGGACACTGGATATGAAACAAGGAAACCCATCTGGGGCCGCCAACTGGCTGAAACGACTTTTGTTAAGGGCATCATGGTTACATCCAGGAAATTCTTTTTTTAAGTACCTATCTTTTGACTAAATTTCTTCTTCAAGAAATTTACCCTGGGAAACATGCTCACAAATGTGCCAAAATAACTGTACAAAGATTTTCACTGTAGCACCATTTGTCATAGGGGATTGGTTAAATAAGCTACAATCCAACAGAAAACTGTCCAGCCATTAAAGAGCAAAGAGCTGTGTGAATAAGCGAATGCCCAAAGTCTAGCACTAAGTGAAGAAGAAGTAATAAGACAAGAAGGAAGGTCCATTCCCATTTTTTATTGAAAAAAATAAAAAATAATATACGCCGGACATGCAAATATGCTCCACAGTCTCTGAATGTGGTCTTCCTGAGAGTGAGACCTGATTATGCCTTTACATTATACCTTTAATGTTATTTGAATTTAAAAAAAAAATAACTGTATGTCACTTCTTTTTTTTAAAAAAAAAGGAACATGTTTAAATAAAATATGAGTGGATAAAAATGATTAGTACAAAATTACAATTTAAAACCACAGAGAGTTGAATAAAAAATTTTTAAAGTAAAATCTGCTTTACATCTGTGATGCTCAAATTTTTTACAAATACGTATGAATTTTGCTGGGGGGGAATTCTTTAAATAAAATAAACTACCAAAAATTTTTCTGAAATTCAGCTGCTAGTACTTTGTAAACCTTTGGAGAAGTTTATTTTATTATTATTCTCCTGGATGCAGTTTCCCCGTCTGCTAACAATGAGGTATAGTAAATATTTGCATTCTCTTCACTCCAGAAAGAGCAAAAAGAACATTCCAGATGCCCTCTCTAAGTGCTTTGAATCTAATTTAAGTAAAGAAGTGCACCATATATTATCAGAGTTGATAACATATGTGTTACTTTGCCTTCTAATTATTTTTTTGAAAAATGATTAAGCAGGTTCCGGTTGGACCCTCTTCTGAGTCGCAGGTGGCCACTTTCTCACTGTGTCCTCACAGGGTGGAAGGGGCCGGGAATCTCTCTGGGCTCTCTTTCGTAAGGGCACTAATCCCATTCATGGGGGCTTTGTTCTTATGTTCTAATCATCTCCCAAAGGCCCCACTTTCTACTGTCATCACATTGGGGATTAGTATTTCAAAATATGAATTTTGGGGAGATACAATATTCAGACCACAACACCAACTTTTAACTCTGCTTTCCTCTCTGTTGCCTCTGCTCTAGGCAGGACCTGCCCTCATGGAGGCAGGATGACTGCCTGAGTACCAGGCTTGTATTCTATCTCCCCAAGCTCCCCAGCCAAACAGAAAAATTCCTTTCCCAATGGTCCATGACCACTGTGTCTCTCTGATTTATGTGGGCCCCATATCTGTCCCTGACCTCAGCACTGTGGCAACAGGAGGATATGGCTGGCCAGCTTGAAACCCCAGGCCACTCTGGACACAGACATAAAGTACCCCCATCCAAAACTAAATGAACTGAGTGTGGAGGAGGGCTGGTGCCCATGGAAAATCACGGTGCTGTTGTCAGGAGACAGGAAAACAGATACTGAGCAGGCAAAACAACAGATGTCAATCTTGTCCCTGAGGCAGGAGCACACCACACTGCACTCCCTCAGACTTCTGAATGTGTGTGGGGTGTGTACTTGCTCACTCTTCTATGTGTTAGAAGCGTCTGCTGGATACTGCTTGGGGGCCATCAACATTTATTTCCACCTTATGTATCATAAGGCTACAAGACAGAGAACTACATTTCTCCCAGACCCCAGGCTTTCAGAGTTCCACGTGCAACATGTGCTCCATTGATGAGAAACTCTCATGCCAGGTTTGGAAGGCAGAAGCCACCCTCATTTCTCTGGCAGCCACAGGGGATGTGTGGGCTTTGGCAAATGTAAGTTCTTGTAGTCATTTCTGTTTCCTTTCCAGCCACTGAGCTCAGGACTGCAAGGCAGCCCTGTCAACAATGGTTTCTCACAGTTTTCTGACCTATGGGCAATAGCACCAACTCGTTGAGTCTTTGAATTACACTTATAGTGACCTGAAAGCTGGATACGGCCTCTCCTGACTTCACTCCCACAGGTTTTCTGAAGGTTTTATAAACACATAATTCCCTGCATCCAGTCCCTTTCCTTTGAAATATCTAGTATGGCATGTTTTCCTCACTGGAAATATAACAGTCAGTTTTCCTGACTGTTATATTGTACTTTGGTGGAAATTTTTAAGATGGTCTAATTGATCCAGATTTCTCTTTTTTTCTGATGAGAGGCCCAGAGGGGAAAACAACCTTCCCTGTTCACCAGGTTGCAGAATTTTTCCCTAAACCTGCACTGCTGTTACCATAACTACAAGCCACATGTGGCTACTTCAATTTAAATGAACTAAAACTAACTCAGATTTAAAATTCAGTTCCTCAACTGTTCTCACCACATTTCAAGTGCTCAGTGCCACTTGTGGCCAGTGACCACCATCTGGGAAAGCACGTATATGCCATATTATAGAACATTTGTGGCCAGTAACTACCATCTGGGAAAGCACGTATATGCCATATTATAGAATATTACAGAACATTCTTTTGGACAATGTGGTTCTAAGCAATCATAATATAAACAAACCCGTGCCACTTTCCACATTAATTTTCTTCTTACTAAATTTTTTACTAATTTTTTTACTAATTTTTTACTAATTTTCTTCTTTCCAGTAGCACTAGAAAGATCGAAATCATTTATTTGTATTACAAATGGAGAAAATGAGACCCAGAATCAAATAGTGATTCAAGATTACCCAGTGACCCGACAAGACCAAATCTCCACTAATCTGAGTAGTTCAAATCAAAACTGTTTATATTCATATCAAATAAAAACACTAATAGTCAAAAGAATGGTAAGAGAAAAGAAAAGAAAGCAAGTGGTTATTCTTATAGACCAATGGCTTTGATTTTTCAATGAATTCAACTAACTGCTTTTTAAATAATATGGTATTTTATTCTATTCCCCAGATAAACTGTGTTTTGCATCTGATTCAGAGCCGAGATTCTAAGTAGAACTTTAAATGTGATCTGTGGTAACACATTCTCTAAGAGCCAAGTCATCGAGCCAGGGTTCATTCTGTGAATCACAGAATACGTCTGTTTTCTACAAGCTGGTCACTGGGGGGATATGATCCCTTTGATAAAAGGTCTTAACCAAGAAGATTTCTCAAATCACCGTGGGAATGTTTTTTTGCAAGGAACCATGAGTATTTTGAAGGTAGAAGGAATTATTTCTTAGAGAAATTTTCCTCTTTATGTCTTCTTGAAAAAAAAAGTGCAGGCTCTGACCACCTGGGTGTCCAGGGGAAGCCCCACTCAGAGGCAGTGAAGAATATCGTGGGATACAGTGTCTGGAGTCTGCGAAATCAAAGAGCGAATTGCACACTGAAGGAAAGCAATGTGCTTTTCTTCAACATAAGGTTTCCTCCCCCGAAACGGCATCAGAGACTGCTGGAAGCTGGGCATCATTCCAAAGGTTAGAGACGGGGCCAAAACATATCATTTTAGCCTTTTCTGATGGCCATTTCTGTCTCTGAAATGTTAAATACTGTCTCACCACAGTTGCAAAAGTCCATCCCTCAAACAGAGCCTGGCGGCAGAACATTCGCCATCTATTTGGCGTCCCCAAACCATAACGTCCCAACTCCTTACTAGGCTTCTGTGATCTGACCCAGCCCTCCTCTCCAAGCTCGTATCAAGCTAACTCTTTTTATCTCAAAATGGCCGCTCTGGCAACTCGTTTGACATTATACAGCTGACTCCTCCTAACAACCCTGGGAGGTGAGGTTCACAATTTTCAATTTTCAGCTGAGGTAATAAGGCTCAAGCAGGTTAGGTGACTTGCCCAGGTCACACAGCTGGGAAATGACAGATCTGTAGCACCAACCTGGGTCTCCTGATTTTAAATCCAGCGCTGTGCCACTCAGCCAAAACATCAGAGAGAAACAACCCCCTGGAACCTCGTGAGCCTTGTCATCATGACCTACAACATATGGCAGTGACCGAGTCAGGAGAGGAAACGTTTATCTATATTTGTCCTACAGTCAAGTCAGCTGCCTCGTCCTAGGGCAGTGGCTATACCATCTGAGTAGACACAACAAACTTTTAATAACTCTACACAGCTCTAAACCAGAAGTATATTTTTATTCTGTGAGTCAGCCACTTATTTGTCAATAGAGGCCAGTAAAGGGAAAGGCCCAGGAGCCATTTATAAACAGACGATGGCCCTGGAGACATCCCGGGGGAAACCAAACTACTTAGGAATGTGCTTGTCCTGGAAAACAATGCCAGGAGAACATACGAGCTGCTGAGGGCTGTCTGGGAAATGGGTTTCTGGGGAGTGCCAAAGGCAGAAGGGGTACTCAGAGGTGGACAGGATGATAACAGAGCACTTGAACCTCAGGCAGATCCATAACCCAGCTCCACTTAGGAACCATGGGGGCAAAGTGACTCACTCTTCCAAGCCTCAGCTTCACCATCTGTGAATCGGGGATGAGGATGCCAGCCTTGAGGGGGCTTCGTGAAGATCAGAGATGAGTTACACGATGAGCAGTGCGCGAATGTCATCTATGATGGTGGTGAGGATGCCGGGGGGTGACTGTGATGATGGGGCGATGGGAAGGGGGATTTGTTCAGTATTCATTCTCTAAAAAATGAACTGCATTAACTGAACACCTACTGTGTGCCAGGTGCTTACCATGTGTTGAGAAAGGAGGAGGAAGAAGCCTGTGTAAATGCAGCCCCTCTATAAAGAGAAAGGAATGGAGGAACAAGAGCTCTGTCTCACTGAGACACTGTCTGGCAGCATCTACCAAAGCTAAAAATGCATACACTCCATGACTAGCAATTCCTTTTCTGAGTATATACCAAATAGAAATGAGGGTTTACGTTCTTCAAGAAAGCATGTGAAAGAATGCTCATAGCAACTTTACTCTCCATCATCAAGAACTGCAAACAACCCAAGCTTCTAGAATGAACAGATTGTGGTATATTCATATAGGGGAAAGGTTTGTAGTATATTCATGTGGGGGAATATGACATGGCAATGAAAAAGAAAAACCACCACCACACACAACCACATAGATGAGCCTCACATATTTTTTAAAAAGAGTAAGATAAAATCATAGAAATGTCAAAACTAAAAAGTATCTAAGAGGTCACACTGTGATCCAAGGGTTGCAAACTCAAAAGTCTACAAGGACCAGGAAGATAGTAAAAGTGGCTGACATGGGCCATATGTAAGGCAATAGACACTAGGCTGCTCAGATTGCTTCCAAGGTGTGTGTTTTAAAATATTGTTGAACCAAAGAAAACAGCCAAAGCTTGCATGCCCCTGGCCATAGGCTGCAAGTCTGTGCTCTCTGTATGCAAACATTCGTGTCACAGTTGGGAGACACAAAAGGACCTGCCCAAGCTGGCACAGCTAAGTGATAGAAAGTAGACTAAGAAATATCCCAGAGTGAGGTTTTTTTCCCCACCAAACACAGCAAAATGGGCAGCAGGCTGCAGTGGAAGGACCCAGATTAAGAAGTTAAAAGATATGGTCCTATTCCTGGCTCCAACTGAAAGTCCCAAAACTCTTAGGGTAAGTCATTTAACCTCACTCGGTGTCTCAGTTTCTTTATCGAGTGGATAATGATTCTTAAGAGTATGAAGACTCCAACTTACTCACATCTTTGCCATCCCCTGAGAATGCCCCATTCATGGCAAATATTCAGTAAATGTTGCTTGGTCAGATTGATTAATCAATCAATTAATCACTCTTGATCATATCAAAGGGATGCTCTGAGAAAGAAATGGTAAATATGAAAGCACTTAGTAAGCTTATCCAAATGCAAGGTGCTAGCTGGAACGGTCTGTCACAGGAAGTCAGTTGTTAGCAATGATGAAGCTGAGGAAACTCAAGGTTCATATACTTGAACTAAGAATGCAGTTTCTCTCTCCAAAGTACTTCGCCATCACAAGGCAGTTAGACTGGTCTAATATCTGTTTGCAGACATCCTGTCTTCTAGACACCGAACTGTGCAATATGTGCTTTTATTATGTAATTTTAGCAGATGTAGTTCATCAGGGCCCTTTTGGTTGAAGGTGACAAAAGTATAGCATGATCTGGCTTAAGTAAAGTGGTTTAAGAATTTATCAGCTCTTTTAATCAAATATTAGGTGCAGAGTGAGCCTTAGAGACCTAAATGCCTTCTTTCTCTGTCTCCCTCGTTCTCTCTTTCCATCCTTCTGCTCTTTTGTCTTCGAAGAAAAAAGAAAACACTACATTGAAACTCTACTCCTTGTCATAATCAGATGGTGTGGAAAAGAATCAAAAAGGGGAAAACCTCACTGGGTGACTCTCAGGTCAGCTCCATCCACCAACCCACAGGCTGGAACCACAGTCACAGACACCTCCAGGTGCCCATCCTTTCTCAGAGAAAAAGTATTCACCTACCAGCTCCAGTGAGAAAAATCCTGCCGTGGGCTCTGATTGGCTCATAGGAGTCACGTGTCTGAGGCTGGGCCAATCACTGTGGTCCAGGGGTGGAGTCCAAAAACTGCTGGAGGATTCTCTGGGCTACCCGCTGAAATTATTTATGATACCTCAAAGATTTGTGGTTTTCTTTTTAGTCTCTACCCAACCACCTGTTTTATATCCCTTTATGGCTCCAAAAAGATGTTGAGTGAGTAGGGGATCAAGAAGAGAGTAGAAGGAGGAAGGGAGAGGAAGAGAGAGTAGAAATGGTGGCCGGAGGAGTACAGAGGAGCTGATTAAATTTTTCATAATAATTAGTGTTTAAGGGCACTCTCACATTTCTCATCTTTTGCTCTTCAACTAAAACCTTGAGAGGTGAGATAATCCTCCCCAATCATCTCCAGGGGAGACAAACAGATTGCAGAGAGGTGATGTGACTTTGCCTGTGTTCTCTTGTGAGATTATGAAGATGAGGAAAAAAGACCCAAGCGTTCTTACTGCCTCCCCTGCACTGCAACCTACACATCAGCCATTCCCCGACTGTGGTGCGCACCATCGCACAGACCACTCACTGAATATTTTCCTTAAATCAACTCTCACTTTTTACTTCAATAATTTTTAAAAGTAAAGTTTATAGGATTGCTGTCAATGGAAAACTCTATATCTCTTGATAAGAAGACTATAGCTAAAAGTCGATACAATTAAAAAACAAAGCAATGTTGTTCAGCTTCGCTAGACATCGTTACCTGCCCAAGGCTCCACATGGAGGCCCTGATCTGTTTTCCTTAAATAAGATTAGCAGGTGTTAGAAGTTAACACCAATGACTCTCCTGAATGTAATCAGATGGTGTGGAAGAGAATGGAAAAGGGAAAAGCTTTCTCACTGGGTCCTTCAATGACAGGTATGTAATGTGCATCTGAGCACCACCTAAAAATGAAATATGGGAAAGCATGTTTATTTTAGCTGTGTGTTCACTTTCACGGTATCTGATTTTTCCTGCCCCTCATTCCTCTTGGGTCTTAGTACATGATGGAACAGGGTCCTGCCACTGCAACACTTGATATCTTTAAATTAAAAAAAAAAAAGTAGGGGAGGCGGGGTAGGGAGGGGAGGAGGAGGAAGAGGAGGAGAGAGAGAGCATGTGCGATGAGCAATAGCTGTGGACCTTACAGTTGCTGCTAACTGCCCTGGTGTGTG
>NW_011888947.1:1257765-1260190 GCF_000151845.1 Pteropus vampyrus
GAAAATGGAGGGAAATGAATCACTGACAGGAATATTGTATGTCATTTAGGAATTTACTGTCAATTTGTCATCAAGGTATTGTGGATTTTTTAAGAGTCCTTCCTTATGCTTTAGAGAGATATACTGAAACATTAAAGGATAAAATGATATGAAGTCTGGGATTTGTTTCAAAATCAAGATTGGTGTTGAACTGATAATTGCTGAAGCTTGGCAAGTAGTAAGTACACGAGGGCATTCTCTACTCTATGTCTTCAACTTTTCATCATAAAAAGCTTAAAATAATTCGGACTTTATAACAAATTAGAAGTCACTCTAAGTTGTGTTCGCCTAAAATGTGGGAGACCAGTCCTCAAATGTCTTCCAGGCTGCCCTTCTCTGGAAGGAATCAAGGTGGAAAAATAAATGGTGTTCATTATTCTTGTCACTCACTGGGCCAATGACAAGGCTCTTGGACAAATAGGCTGTGAGACACTGGTCCAGGATTTGGGGGAGAGGTCCTGACAGGTCTTTGAAAGAGGCAGGTTTTGCCCATTTTACAGCCCACTGAGAATTCATAGTTCTCTAATTGTGAACCAAACATGAACATTTTTTCAGCTTGGGAGCTCATTTATGTTTGGCAAAAGGCGACATCTCATTTCAAAGCTGGGAAGGGAAGACGTTAAAAGATTTAAAATCCAACTCCAAAAGCTCCTTGGACATCGAATAGGTTTTTTGAAACAAGGTTTTGATGAGTTAAGAGCAAATGAATCAGAAACATATGGATTAAATTCCCCTTAAAATCCACTTGGGCTTAAAAATGAAGGAGAAAGGGGCTTGGCAAATACCTTTTCAGTTTTATCAAACCCCAAGCATTTCACAAACAGTGTGAGATGCTCAGCAAATCCAAAATGCAGCTGAATTTGTCCAGTGGTAATAGCAGGACTAAAGGAAGGATCCCACTGAACAAGTGGGATGGGTATTTGCTTCTCCTCCAACCAACAAGCACAGGTCCCCTCTGTCACACCAGAAAGCTGGAAGCTGGAAACTCTAGCTAATAGTGCCTTAAAATGGTTCTGGTCTTTGCAGTCGCCCTGTTCTTGATAACTGCATTAGCGGAAATTTAAAGAAATTGCAAATGGCAGCATTTACATTTTGTGCTGGTCCCTACCCCCAATGAGAGACACCCCCAAAATTCCCATGGCAGCCATCTACAGGAAACCAGAATGGCTTCCACCAGAAGGTAATGTGAGTCCCACTCTATGTGCCTGAGATGGGGCCCCTGCTGCCGTCTCTGAACAAAAGCCAAGTACCTGTTCCTTAAGAATCAATGTCTGGACTCTAGAACGAGGTTCTGCAGTCAGGCTTATGTGACAGGGTCTCCTCTGAGCTCAAATGACAGAAACTGAACTGTCCTCAGCCCCTTTTTAATAAGATGAAAAAACTGTGTTCAGGGAGCACAGAGCCCTGCCAGGGGTCACCTGTAGAGACACACTGCAGTAAGGCCAGTGATGGGACCAAGCTTCCTGATTCCTAGGCCACATAAGCTGTATCTCAAGATCAGGTATTACGCAACTCCGGGAAAACCTTCTGGAGCATAACTCAGAATTCTTGTGGACGGTGTCCCTGGAGTAGTACAAAGAATGCATTGGCAGCAAACACATTTCTAGAATAAGCACCAAGTTTCTTTGTCATGTCAGTGCTATCTAAAGGGTAGCACCCATTCCATCCCTATGCACTGAGAATCTGTCGAGGAGATGGATGAGAATGGCAGTAAGAGAATGGACTCTGGAGCCAAACTACCTGGGTTTGCCTCTCAGCTCTACCACTTAGAGCTGTGTGATGTGGGCCAGGCTACCTAACCTCTCTGTTTGCCCACGTGGCTCATCTATAAAGTGAGGATAATAATAGTGTCTATCCCAGAGCGTTGGAAGGATTGCATGAGTTTCTGCCTGTAAGGCTGTTGGCATTGGTCTGGCCTAGAGTAAGTGCTCAATCAGTGCTCACTGTGGTGATTATTATGCTGTGCCAGTCACTGCACATAAATATGACCTCATCCCACTTAATCTTCACCACAGCCTTGATGTTATTACCCCATTTGAGGGATGAGAAATCTGAGGCTCCAACAGGCTGAATAACTTGCTAACGAGTAGCAAAGCCAGATCTCCAGTCCAGTTAGGGCTGGCTCCCAGGCCACCTGGAACCCAGAAGGCACCTCTTTCTTCCCCAAGGTATGCAGCTTGGCAAGCAGAGGAGAGGTTGGTTTTCAGGCTCAGCTCAGCCTCTCTACCAGTTCTGTGCAGGGAGCAAGCTGCACCACCAATCGCCATGGCCCTGAGCAGGTAGAGAGATGAAGGAGGGGAGACTGCATTCCAGCGCAGCATCCAGGGCCCTGTCCTGAGCTCCAGTGTCAGCCCTGCACCTCCTAACAGGTTAACTGATTGAACCT
>NW_011888947.1:1260240-1262589 GCF_000151845.1 Pteropus vampyrus
TCAGTGCTCACTGTGGTGATTATTATGCTGTGCCAGTCACTGCACATAAATATGACCTCATCCCACTTAATCTTCACCACAGCCTTGATGTTATTACCCCATTGGAGGGATGAGAAATCTGAGGCTCCAACAGGCTGAATAACTTGCTAACGAGTAGCAAAGCCAGATCTCTAGTCCAGTTAGGGCTGGCTCCCAGGCCACCTGGAACCCAGAAGGCACCTCTTTCTTCCCCAAGGTATGCAGCTTGGCAAGCAGAGGAGAGGTTGGTTTTCAGGCTCAGCTCAGCCTCTCTACCAGTTCTGTGCAGGGAGCAAGCTGCACCACCAATCGCCATGGCCCTGAGCAGGTAGAGAGATGAAGGAGGGGAGACTGCATTCCAGCGCAGCATCCAGGGCCCTGTCCTGAGCTCCAGTGTCAGCCCTGCACCTCCTAACAGGTTAACTGATTGAACCTCAATCCCCTGATCTGTAAAATGGGCCTGATGTGAGCACTTACCTCACAAGCCTGGGAAAAAATAAATGACAGAGATCTGTAATGCTGTCACTTGGCAGGAGTCCCAGCACATGCTAATTGCCCGATAATTGTGAAGCGCTCATGACTGTGTTGTCACTGCCAACGGATGCCCCAGCCTCCGCCTCCAGAAGTACAAATGTCTCCATAACATGCAGAGGCTGTTTCCTGTCTACAACTCACCCCCCACGGCACACCTGGGCACCCAGCATCATACCTACCAGAGCCTGCCCAGTATCAAGGCATGGAAACACGAAGAAATGCCAGGGCTCCCCTTATCTCCACTGATGCTCTGGGTTCGCCTTCACAGGGAAGCCAAGTGTTTGTCCGTGAACATGAATATGGCTGCATCTAGTCATGCTTCAAGATCTGATACCAAATGGATCTCTGCTATTCTAAGATATTGCCAAAAACAGGGTCATGTTTTCAGCCCAGCATGATGGATACAAACTGAACTTCCCTCAACTTCAGTATTTTCATCTGCAAAATGGAGCCAATAATACCTGTTTCTAAAGGGTAGTATTGAGTGCTCAATAAATGGTATTCCCGTCCCTGGAGGCACTACTCCCATGCCCAATCCAGCTTCATACCAAAAGCCAAGAAAACTGTAGGTCAACCCATAAGCAACAGGCAAAGTGATGAGCCCATCCCCTGGGCTCACAGAAGATGAAAAGACTTGCTTCTCTATGTCAAGATCACAAACCTATTACACTTTTAAGACCCAAAGAGGAGGCCCAGGCCCTTTGAAGCCAACGTAAATACAACTGTTTAACAGCTTATGTTAACTATCCAATAGGAACCGAGTTGCTAGATGGATTCACGTTGCCAGCAATCTCTTTTAGTGACATGGGGTATTTGTTAGAAATCGGGATTTTACTAAATGTCCTGTGGTCGCCTCCGCTTTGTTTCTTAACAGGGCTGTCTTTATGTGAGTTTTCTTTGGCTTCCCAATAGAAGAGTAACAGATTCCTTTTGAAGTTTTTTATTGATGAATGAGCCGCTATAAATAACCCTCCATGGCAGCCGCCCGATCTCTGAAGTTTATTCTGGAATAATAGTAGCAGTGGGAATGAAGGGCAATTTACGGCAGCGTGTCATGAAATAGTTTAATGGGCTTCATACTGTTTAACTTAATCTTTACAGATGTAAAAACAGAAATACAATTATTTTAACAACTATTATTACATATTGCTTTGCTAATGAAAACAAAGACATGGGCAGCCCTCTGAGACACTGAGAAGATCTTATGAAATTGAAAGGAAGAGCAAGTGCTGGATGCTGGCAGGATCCCCCTCGATTAGGGGATAGATGAAGAGGCATTGATGGAAATTCTTGATCTCCCCAAAAGTCTCTTTCTGCCTCTCAACTTTGCCACATGCGCACACTCGTCATTGCCATGTGGTCATACTGAAGGCAGCTTCTCTGAGCTGATTTCAAGCTCAGCTCTGCGGTATGAATTATGGGGCCCATGGAGAATTTCTGTTGCTGGGAAAGACAACCGCTTGCTTTTAATGGAGCTCGAAGGACTTTTCCTGTTTCTCACAGTCCTCAGCTGGACTCCGCCTCCTCGTTCCTATCCCATCCCCCATCCTCACAACTCCAGCTTCCAGGGAGCACCCTTCTCACCAGAGGGGATGGAGACACAACTCACTAGAAAACCTATAAATCCAGAGGTCGAGTCTGCGGTTTGAAGTTCTCCCTGGCTCTCTGGGAAGTCTCGTAGATTAAAAATGGAACCCCTAGGTCTCATCCACGGTGATGTAAAGACTGCCCTCCTCTTTGATTCTTCAGGGAGGTCCTTGCCTACAGAGTCACTCCAGAGGCAAAAAAAAAAAAAAA
>NW_011888947.1:1263554-1282750 GCF_000151845.1 Pteropus vampyrus
TGATCTTCTAGACCAGTGAACCAAAAAAAAAGTAATTTAACAATTTTTTAGTAGCCACATTTAAAAAAATTAAAAAGAAACATTTATGAGACCTTGGAAAGTGACTAAGCTCGTGAAACCTGCTACCTCACCTGTAAATGAGGGAAAGTTAGAGTCTCTCACTCACAGGGACTCTGGAAAAGTAAATGAGTAATAATACAGGTAAAGTGCTTGGAATAGTCTCCAGCAGAGACCAAGTAATCAACAAATACGAAAATAATCATTAGCCCCTCCTGGATCTTCTCACTCTTTGATTAACTTAAGTTTTTACTGCAAAGTCTTGTTCATTTACACAGAAAGGGTTCACATAGAGCTCACAGAATCTTTGTAACATAGGCTGAAAAATAAATTCTAGGCTGAGCTCCCTGAACCATCCTGCTGACCACCAAGGCAACCGCGAGCTCCCCTAGGATTGGAAGGCTTCAGATCAGGAAGTGGCTGTCACAGCTTCAGGCTCCAGGACCGCTGTTGTGATCCTCAGCATTGAGGCCACACCACATCCTCCTCTTTGCCCACCTGCCTCCTAAGGTTCACACCTGTCCATCTGGTGGCGGGCCCCACCCTAGCATACAGAGTCGAGTAGGGATTTCTTTATTTTTGCATTAGCTGGTGCATGTCAATTTTCTTCTCTAGTTTTTCCCACCTGAACATAAGCGCCTCGAGGGCAGGACTTGGGTCTGGTTCCTCTATATATTCCGAAAGCGTGTCACAGGCCTGGCGGTTAATGAGCACTCACTATTTGTTAGATGGAGAATGACAAAGTATTCTGATTTCAAAGGCCACTTGGTACAAGTCATGTTTTTGATCATGGAAAAATAGAAACCCTCCTACTCCTTTATGCAGATCCCTAAATGCTTGTGCTTCCTTTATCCTGAGCTAAAACATGTGTTAACATTTGCGAAATTCTAGCATATGTAGCATTGAAGATGGTATGAAAGAGAACAGGAGTTTTAGGAACAACTGGCTTCAATTTTTGACCCAGATTCTTCCTTACTATGTGCTATCGGTCGAGTCCACTAACCCCTACCTTGATTTCTATTCATCAAGTGGGAAGACTCTAATCTCTCAAGGTTGTGGAAATGATTAAATGAGATAATGTATGCCAAAAATTATGCGCTCAATACCTTCTCCCAAGAGGGCAATGAGAGGTGAAGACATAAGCCTTGAGTAATGTCAACAGCTGCTCTGCTTCATTCAGCCCGAATCTACTTTTTCGTTTCTTTATGCCAAGAGGTTTTTCTAAATAATCTGGGCACTTGACCTTGAGTTTTCCCTTACTTATATCAAAACCACTGGTTCTTGAGTTCAGCTGCACACTAAAATTATATGAGAAGGTTTCTAAAATATCATCTGGGGTTGCGATGCAGCCATCAATATTTTTTTAAAGCCCTCCCTGGTGATTCCAGTGCTTAGTTCAGGCAGAGATCCACCAGTCTAAATAGATAACAAAAGTCAAGTTTTTAGCAACTTTCATAAATGCTGAAAGAATGGAAGCCAACATGAAAATGGAACTTAGTTTTGGGCATGGCTTGAATAGAGAAGCCAGTCTGGCCCTCCCATGACAATGAGGAAGAGGACAGTGAGGTCACTGATTGGACCTGTCAATCAGTGGTCATTTAGTGAGGATCTCCGTCCCCCTTCCCTGGTACCAGACATCAGGACAGGGGTCAGAAAGAACCGCAGTGCTGGGAGTATGCTCCAGGACTGATTCTGAAATTGACTAGCCACGTGCCTTAAGACAAGGCACCGGTCCTTTTTGAGCTTGTGTGAATGGTGATTGTGGTAACACCTACTTCATATGAGGGTGGTTGAAATTAGATGAGAAAATGAATACAAAAAAGTTTGCCTAAAATAAGTCTCTTTCACCTCCCTGTACATTTCTTTGCACCATCTAATCTATAATTATTTCAAAATTTAAAAAGTTTAAATCAATCAATCAATCAATCAATCAATCTCTTTTCTACTCATCTCTATATTGCTAAGCTGTCATAAATTAAAGTAGAAAGATTGTGCCTTACAAAGTTCTCTGTCTCCAGTACTATGAGAGTACACTGTACAAGGAATGTTGAAAAGTTCTTTGGTGATGATGATGTTGATGATGATGATGATGATGATGATGATGGTGATGATGATGGTGATGATGATGGTGATGATGATGGTGATGATGATGGTATCGGTAGCACTGATGAAGTAAAAAAGTATACATACCTATATATATATATACACGTATGTATAGTCAACATATATATAGTCAACGATATACATATAGTCGACAAGGAAATACCAAAATATATTGGAAATACCAGCCATAATCTTTTGGAGGTAGGATTATTACAGGTGATTATGAGATTAAGGTTCGTTCTCTTTTTAATACTTTTCTACATACTCCACATTTCTTGCATGAACGCATATAACTTCTGTAGTGGATGTTTTAGTGGAGGGCAGCTTTACAAAAAAGAAAGATGATGGAGGTCACGAAGAGAAGCTGAGAGTCCATTCTGACCAACCAGAAATTATGTATACATATGGATAGATGAAAAGAAAAAATAAAAGATCAACGAACAACTTTAAACCATTCCTTTATCCCTTACAAATCCACTTGGTGGCTTTGAGACCTCACTGCTATGGCTCTCAATTTTGACTGCAGAGCAGACTCTCCTAAGAAGCTTTTAGAAACACATCATCCAGTCTCACCACAGGCCAACTGAATGGGAGTCCCTGGGGATAAGACATGGGTACCGGGGGTAGGCAAGAGCCAGGTCATCCTGCAGCAGAGGAGTGGGCACCGTGGCCTCCTGGGTTTGTTCTCACCTTGCGTGTAAATCCAGTGACACTAGAACAAACAGCAGAGACAAAAAATGAAATGACTAGATATAGATTTATTTCTCTTTAATCCCCATTTCCTCATGTCATCGAGCGGCCCTTATTCAGACCAGACGCTGGGCTGTCCTGACAATGTCTCCCCCCGCCCCACCGCATCCTTGTCCTATAACCTCACACTCACTGAGGCAAAGGAGAAGTCACTTTGAGTGTACTCAGGGCACCAGTGAGAGCTCAACATGAATTATTCATCACACCACCCCCATCATGCTCTCAAGATGGAGCCCCCAGTGCCGACTTGAAGTCCAAAAATGTGGGAAAGTTTATTTCTCCAAAACATTCCTGATTTGTAATGTGCTTTCTAAAAATGTTCTAACTGACCAAGCCCCTGCTATATTTAGCCACAACATTTAAAGAAATGTTCCTTACACTTTATAAGGCGGGCTTTGAAAAGCATGAGTTTAGGAAAAACTGCTCCCCAGTTTGGTCCCTTTCTCCCCAGGAGAGGGGTGGAGACTCTCCTTGGCCTTAAGGAATGGTCTTGGTATTGGGGGCATAAATAAGGAGTTTTATTCATTCCCAAGGCCCTTGATTTCACAATGCCTAGATGGCCAGCCCTGGGAGCCCCTTCTAAGCTCCTGGGAAAAGCAAGAAAAAACCGAAGGGACTTTGCTCTCTTCAGCCTGTGAAAATCAACTCTCCCGAGGTTTTCCTAGGATCCCCTGCCATGGGTAGCTTCTTATTTTGCTTTTGGTTTCGTGTTCAAATGGTTGGATCATCTCAAGAGCTGTAACACTGCAATGAACAGATGAAAATGGACACCAGCCCACTCGGGGTGGGAGAACTGAAGAAGTCAGCCCCCAGGAGTCTTCTGTTACCTCCAGAATTATAGAACGTGAGCAAGAGTTGTTGGTTTATGATTTTGTTACCAAACTAAGAAGTCACAAATGGACTCTTAAAACAAAAGTGTTTAGATTAGAGGCTGTGTCTGTATACAGCGATAAGATCTCCCATTACTGAAAGCTTTCTGTGTGCCAGGTATTCGTATATATTAACTAATTTAATTCTGACTATGGCCCTATACAGGAAGAGTCATGATTATCCCCATTTCATGGATGAGAACTGGGGCAGACACGGTCCTATAAATTTATACCTATCATTTAATTTACTCCTTACAATAGCTCAGTGAAGCAGTTACTAATATTATCCCCACTTATACAGATGAGAAAGTTAAGGCACAGAAGAGTTAAGTTACTTTACCAATGTCACACAGCAAGCAAAAGGAGAGCTGGGTCATTAGCCTCTGTCTGGTGGGCTCCAAGGCCACACATATAACAAGGTCAATGTACACCTCCCCACTCCCACCTGAGTATCAAATTGCTGCATGGTAATGAATCAATAAGTCATGAACAAGAGGAGTGTGTCTACAGAGACTTGGAAAAGAGTAGTAGATGGTGACCTGCCTGGGAAAGATTTGTGATGCCCAGATGCTGGAGGGGCATGATATTTATAATATTTTACATTGCACATTATGAAGATCTGAGTCATGTCTTAAAGTTCCTGTTGTACAAGGTGGCATGATCTTGTGAACACCAGAGTGTCTTCCCTTCACCCTTCCAAGAGGGTCTGACTTAGACGCTGCCCAAGGCCAAGACTCTTCTAACTTTGCACCCTACTTCCTCTGGACTTGGGCTGGAGGACACACTCACCAGTGTGTGGTCCATGTGTTCTGGACGGGTCAGGTGGCATCAGCCACATTCAGGACACCACCGAGTATGGGATAGCTTTGTTTTAGGTGCTCAACAAACTGATAACAAATCCGTGTACAGTCAGTCATTCACAGTCCCTGGCAACTCAGCAAGACCTTCCCAGGTACAAAGCTATGAAGGCAGAGTCTGTATGGCCACGGGCAGGCTCAGCCTGCCCACTTAAGAGGGTCTCAGATTAGGGTTTGGAGCCACCTTCTCTTAGAAGCTTGCCAGATGGGAGCATCCAATCTCCTAGAAGTCCAGATGTAGACAACAGTATTCTCTGAGATATCCTAGTGTGGGCTCTTAGACATCAATTGTGTGGTCAGGGCAGCTGCAACCAACTAGCCCCTGTGTTCTGACCACCTCTGTCTGCCCCACTTCCAGCTGGGTGTGTTCTCAGTCCCTGTTCTCCCCTGCAGGCTGACCGCTGTGGACTACATTATCTAGGCCCCCTATAGGCTTGACTTCTTCCAGGTTCAGCCAATCAGAGGTATCAACATGAGGCTGGAGGCAGGGAGAGGAGAGAGGCTGATTGTTTCTTCTTGGCTCCTGCCTGTGCCAGCCCTGTGGCTACATTCACCCTGGGTGTTCCCCTCCCCTGAATCACTCCCACCATAACTAGCCCCTACACCCTTGTCTTTCCCAGTGGACCATCTAAATGGGTTTCTGTTTCCTGCCAGAACCCTGATTCTTGTGCCTGATGGAAAAAGGACACTGGCACCAAATCTTCACTCTGCCACCTCCCCTTTGCCCTCCCTCCTCACTGTCAGGGTCAATAAAGACACTTGACTTGACTATGTACCCCCAGGACTTATGACAGGTCCTCTAGCTCCCTCCCTCCAGCCACCTCCCAGGGGAGAACTATATTTCGTGCTCTGTCTCATCTGCCTACCATGGTATAGACCCTGGGCTTGAATCCATATCCGACCCATGAGCCCAGGGCAATTGGCATTTGGACACCATTGAAGAGACATACCCCCCAGTTCAGCCCAGGCCTTTTACTTCCTATCACCCTACTCTAGGTCACTGGACACATCTATGGTATCTGCCTGATCCTCAGATCCCCAATTTTGAGGCCTCCAGGTAAGGACAAGTATAGTAGAGAACTTGTCACTTGGTTATTTAGGCATTTTTAGAAAAACTGCTCAAAAGGTGAATCAAGAGAATTACTTTTCCAATAAACTAATGCTCTTTAATTTTAATAATGAACTTTGCTTATTATCATGTATATTTTCAACTCTATGAAATAAGCCCAACTTCGTGGAAGCAAGACTCCATGTATATGGGAAGTCCACCAAGTCCTGGCTCCCACTCTAGCTGGTTCCTGGAAACGTCACCCGCTTTTGTGATGTTAACATTAGTCTTCCAATGTCCATACAGATGGGCCCTGGTCTTCGGCTGTAACAATAACATCATGTGTGGTTAATGCTTTAACCCACACATAGATATACAGTGGCCACTCGCCTGAAATGGTAGAGACCACACATGGCCTCCTTTTCAGAGAGACACAATTATATCCCAAAATGGCTAACTATGACCTGTTGAAGTTCTAGAAAATTTTATGGGGCATTTGAGACCCAGAGGCTATGAGCCTCTACAAGAGCCCACAAATATCCAAAGCCAGACAAAGCGAAGGCCTTTGCAAAGTTCTCTCATCTTTGTAAAATCATGGAAATGAAGGTCTCATTTTAGTATGTCTTCCAAGATTCTTTCATAAACTCTTGGTTAGTTGCACTATAATAGTGCAAAAGCCAAATTATCCCTGGCTTAAGCGGTACAGAAAAACAAAATCCTTCCCAAAGTATCAATACTCGGGTTGTTTTGAAAGAATGCAACACTAGATTTGAGACTATCTGTCCCACCTATACGCAAAAAAGACGAATTTCTGAGCATCCATGTAAACTAAACATATGTATACGCACATACATGCATGTATACATATATATACATACCCACATACATACACATTACTTATTTATCATTATGCATACACCTCCCATATCCCCCATTATGGTCATTGTACTCGTGTGTGTGTGTGTGTGTGTGTGTGTGTGTGTGTGTGTGCGCATGTGCGTGAGAGAGAGAGACAGAGACAGAGAAAGATCAGGACTTGAACCAAACATCATTTACAGAAAACAGAATCTGTTCACTTTGTTTAGATGAGAGCACAGAAGCATACCTTCAGACTGCCTAAGAGTAGAATAATATGGTTAATTCTGGTTTACCCTAAATATTGTTTTAATTAAAAGTAGAATCCATTTCTTGGTCTCAATGATCCCTAATTTGGAACCATGATTAAATCTGGAACATTAAAAAGGCTATTTGGATTGCTAAGACCCAAAGCTCCTCTTTCTCTTCAGTAGGAAGAAATATACATAAAATTGTATAGAACACATAGAAAATGGCCCACATAGAAAATTTCTCTTGGTTTTCCTAAACCAGATGAATGTGTGAATGAATTTGGATATAATTGTATCTGTTAGAATTTCTCTTTATGTATGGATAAACCCTCTTACAAAGTAGATACACACTTCTACCTTTTTTCTGTGACAAAAAAATAATGTTTATATTATACCTGTAACTGTAAAATACCATCCCTTTAAAATGGCAGTATTTGATTTTTGGCTTCTCCAGAAAATAGCCATCATAAATTAACAAAATATACAAGATATCAAATCAAACACACACACACACACACACACACACACACACACACACACACACACAGGAAAAATTCAAAATGTACCCTATACAGCAGAATTTTTATCTTACTTTTTCACATTCAGGCAGTATCCACTGGTCCTGGGCTTTTCTGCTCCAGCTCCTAGAGCCCCCTCGAGATGCTGATTGTGTCCCAAATATAATCCTAGTCTCCTCTTATTACACTGTTTGTTTATTCCCCCCAGTAATCCACTGAACCAGTCATTGAGAGATTAATGAAAAAACAACTTTATTCACAGACACTGAGACTTTGAGATAACAAAATAGCCAATGACAACCCTTCCACCACGTTTTAAGTTAATCAGAGTGAGCCTAGATCTCAGCAATGGGATGTCATCAAAGTTCTTAAAGTCAAGGGCACTCTGCAGCTCACTGAAGTGTTCCCACCAGCCTGATAGAAAGCTGTCAAGGAAACATTTATGAGTCAGTAGCACATGGCTTTCAGGATGAATTCTCAGAAAGTCAACTCTGTGCCTAGTAATTATTATTATGCTTGTCCTAAATGTCCTTTCCAACATATTAACCAATCGTCTCTCTCATTGTAAAGTTTGTGTTCATTTTTATATAAATCCTAGAAACTATTTAAAAAGTTATTTTGAAGACCTATCTCAGCCCACCTCCACGAACTCATGACTTATTGTGCTTTTCCCGCATCAGATAAAATTAACTCGGCGGTTCAGGAAATCAAGTTCCAGAACCCTTAAGACAACCCCAAGAGGTTAGATGCATTTCCCAAAAGTTCCAAGATGAACAGGATTGTGAAAATCTCAATTTTCTTAACCAGATCTTTGTTGCAGACCCCTGCCATGTGGCCCACCCCTCCCACCAGACTTCTGGTCACCTCCATAGGGGGCTTATTTACCTGCAGGCTCTGGGTCTGCTTGGTAGGGGCTGGAATGAGGAGGGGGTTCTGGGTTGCAGACTAGGATGCAGTCACCAGAGAATGTCTGAAAGAATCCTCCCACCATGCCTCATATGCTTGGGGGTGCAGAGAGCTGCCTCCAGTAGATACCAGCAGATTCCCTTACTCTTCCCAGCACCAACCCATCTCTCCCTGTATCTTCTCTTCATGTGTTTGTTTCCTCCGACATCTTTTGATGAATAGTAGTCCTTCATTACACAATTCTGGAAAATGGAGCAACAATCAACTCTAGATCTCGAAAACAAACATGGAAATCGAAAATCCTGTGTTGTCTGAGACATCGCCCCTCCCCTTCACACACCTCCGGCCTCCCCTGAAATCTTTGATCCCTTAAAAACAAAAGCAAAAAGATAAGATGACTGCTATCGTTGGTAACATGCATTGGAGAACATATGTATCGACTAATGAGCTAGAATAATGTAACACGATGCTATATTACATAGAGTGCACGTTCTTAACAGAAGTTGTTAATATAAACGTTTTCACAGGGCAATTTTTATAGTAAAAAGAGTCAAGTATTTAGTGAAAGAAGAGAGCATGTTCCTTTTACTGTCTAGAAAGGAAAAAAAGAGAAAATTTTTCTATTTAAAATAAAAGTGTAGTTTCTCATCTTTCACCTGGACATCGGTCATAAATCCTCACCAGGCCCTAGATCTGCCAAAGAACCTGAAAAACGGGTCATCCGCCAGGGTGGGAGTGGAGGGGGGGAGGGGCACATCTCGACTGTGAACACCCATCACTCAGATGGGTCAAAGCCAAGGCCTGAGTCACAGCGACAATCCAGCCGGCAAAGGTCAGATGGTGGCTTTCAGATTGAAACAACCACAATGTGTCTGTCCTGCTCTTGGGTTGTCTGGGCCCTCGGGTGCCCCAAACACACAGGACCTGTAGTGGGTGGCTGTAGATCCCGCCATTAGATTGACCTAAGGTCAAGGAATTCCCCTGCTCCCACAGTAAGAGGTCTGAGATGCTGAAGTCCCAGCTGGGCAGAGTCTTTTCAACCCCAAGCCGCTCCTGGTTCTGGGGAGATCCCCTTGGAGGAGGCAGGTGAGCTTGCCCACCTGCGCGCAGAAGTTGGAAACATTTCCCAGGATCCACACCTCAGCCGAGGAAAAGATCATTCTTTGAAAAGTGACTCCTACCACCAGCGGTGGGAGCCGTGGCGGCTCACGAGAGAGAAGCTCTGACCAGGGCGAGGGAAAGAACAGCGCCGCTGTTCGCTTTACTGGAAGTGAAGCACAGTGTCAGGGAGCTGCAGAGGGAAGTAGGAAAGGAAAGGGATTCCGAGCTGGTAAAAGCCGCCCTGGACGTGTGGGTCGAGCATCAGAGAAGCGTTGAACGGGGGACGGAGGCTAGTGGAGGTGGCCAGAAGCGAGGTACCCAGACAGCCGCCAGGCCCCTGCTTGGCGCCTCTCAGGAGCTCAGCCCCTTCAGCCGGCTTATGGACCTGTCGTCCCGCCAGGATACTGTCTATGCTGAAGCTCTTGGACTTGCCGGAGCCCTTCGGAGAGCTGCGAGAGACAGGGCGTAAAGGGGACCCCGGACCATCCACCGTGCGCGCTGGCTGGCCCACGACCACCGCCGCTGCGCCCTGGACGGCGTCCCCCGCAGCCTCCTCTGGGGACGCCGGCTCCGGCCAGAGGCAGGGTGCCGGCGTAGAAGAGCCTTCCGGGAGGGGCCACGGGTGTGCCGGCGCTCCCTCGCGGCTGGGGGTCGCGGGGCCCGGAGGCCCTCCCCCGCTCCCCGCCTGGGGCTGCGCTTCTGCGCCGCGCTGGTGCGTCTCGGCACGGGCCCGCTTGGCCTCCGAGGCCCCGGGGCCGGGCTTGGGCTTCCTTTTCCGGCGCCGGTAGTTGCCATTCTCGAACATATCCAGGCAGCGAGGGTCCAGCGTCCAGTAGCTGCCTTTGCCCGGCCTCCCTTTCTCGCGCGGCACCTTGACGAAGCAGTCGTTGAGGGAGAGGTTGTGCCGGATGCTGTTCTGCCAGCCCTGCCGATTGTCGTGGTAGAAGGGGAAGCGGTCCATTATGAACTGGTAGATGCCGTTGAGCGTGACCCTCTGCTCGGGCGCGTCCTGGATTGCCATGGCTATGAGCGCAATGTAGCTGTAGGGCGGCTTCTGAGGGGGCTCCGCCCGGCCCGAGGCAGCAAGAGCGGCTGCGGGGGCGAAGGCCAGAGGCAGCCCGGGTCTCTCGGGGCCGTACAGATAGAGCATGGGCGAGGCAGCCAGGGCAGGCAGCTGGGAACCAAAGAGGTGGCTCATGGCGAGTGGGAGCCGGCGCTGCGCTCCCTGCGACGCAGGCGACCGGGAGGCTTAGGGTCTGCGCCCTGCGCCGCAAGGGCCCTCCTGGGGAGCCGGCCGTAAGTCTGCCTCCCACTCTGCCGCTCTCCCCGGCCGCTCCGCGCTCTGTCCCTTCTTCATGGCTTTAAAAATGTTAAATAATTGTTGTAAGTTTGCTATTATATGTTGACTTAGCGCTGGAAAATAAATTGTCTATGATAAACAGTCGTTGTGTTCTCAGCCCACCCACATTAATTAAAATTTCATTGCTGAAAAACTCCAAGCTTTTCCCTCCACGTGTCTTTTTGATACCAGCCAATCGGTTTCGGGGCTATTCCTTCATTTGTTTATAGAATTAGTCTGTTGATAAGTCCGCCCACCCAAGTTGAATCAAGCTGTGTTTATTTGGAAAAATTTCCGGGCACCCAATATATAAACGCACTGATCTGATGTTTGAAATATCACGTCCACCCCTTGACGCTGTAAGCACACACAGTCAGCGAGGCAGGATGTGGACCTCGGTGGCTGGGAGCGGGGTCTGCCGGGCCAGGAAGGAGAGGTGGAGATGGTGGGGGGCAGGGAACAGGGATGAGTTTTACCGCTGGCTTGAGGGAGCCCCGAAATACCAGGGCCTCCCACGAAAAGGTTTCTTCTCCCAGGCTTAATAGGAGATGTAGAGATGGCACCGTCTCGCAAAATGCCTTCTGAAGTCTTTGAAAGCTTTACATTTGTTGGGGGGAGAGGCGAGCTCTAACTAAGAGGTTTGGGAGTCTGTTGAGAAAAGGATGCAGTCCTTGGAAAGATTCGGACACGCCCCGAAGGAGTCAGAGCGGGGCCCTAGCATCCCAAAGGCAGCAAGCTCGGACCTCCAGGGCTCCCTGGGGACACCGGGAAAAGGACTCCAGGAGCCCAACCTTTCCTGAAGCCAACCCATCAGGCGCAGGGGAGCTGGAGAGGGCATGGGTTACCTGGTCCACAGCTCAGTTCAGGAAAGTTTCAAAACGAACCCGATTGGAAAGTTCATGGGGGGAGAAACTAAAGTCTTTCTGATGGGGCTGAGGTTCCAAGCAAGACACGCCATAAAAGGGGAATTTGGCAGCTGGCGCGGGAGAGCTGGTATTTGTGAATGCGGGTCTCTTGCTTTATATTCTGCGCTTTCCTGTTTATAACAAGGAGGGGGGTTATAACAACTTTACAAGTGCACACAGCTGGCTCGTGATTACATTAAGCATTTGGAAAGCCTGCTTGCTCTCCGACGACCCACCCACTCACCCTGGGGTGCAAGTACCCCCCCATCTTATTTTACATTTAGCCACGTCAGGGTTTGAATCAAAAACCCTGGATGATGCCTATTCAGAAGGAGGTGTCTCTGCTCTCACTCCACTGCATTGCGGGGGGAGGGGACATGTAGCGTGACCAGTTCCTGTTTACGATCTCTGCTGAATATTTTTTAAAAGAAAAAAAAAAAAAAAAGCACTCCGGATAACTGAATTAGCTTTCATTGAGTAAATCGGTCGCGATGCCAAAGAGAAGGAGTGGTGGGGAGGCAGGTGGGTGTAGAAATGGCCCAAGCCTGGTTCCCAGCGGGAATGGGAAGAGAAGCACTAAGCGTGCATTGGGGTGGGGTGGGGGTGGGGCTGCCGCTGCTGCTGTCGCAGAGAGGCGACAACTGCTGCAGATCGGTTTAGAGGGCTCAGGAGAATCTCACTCCAAAATGGAGTCCAGAAAGTAACTCCTGTGTTTGGGGGTTTCGGATAGCCCACTGCGGAGCGAATACATTTGAAATACCGAAAAAGACGTGGCAAGCAGGGTCGGAAAACCAGTTTGGGTGCAGGCGCAGCTTGAGGCAGCAGCGCCAGGCTAGGCCCTGGGACACCTTCAGGCCTCCGTCCAGGGCGCTGCACTTCTAACTTAGGCCAACTGTTCAGCCCAGCCTTCCTGGGCCTAGGTCTGGAGGATGGCCTTCTTGCCCGGAGACGGGCGGGATGCTGTCCTCTCTCTGGATCTCTGGCTCTCACCAGAGCACCCCTTTCAACCTTGGAGTTAGAAAAGAGCCTTAATGCCTGCGCATTTGCAACCCGCGGGCCTCACAGCTCCCGAAATCCCCCAACTTCTCCAGACCAACGCGCCCCAGCAAGCTCAAGTTTGTATACAGCTGGGTCTCCGGCCTCAGCGCCTGCTCTAACAGACCCAGAGCAAGAGAGAAACGGGTGTCACTATGCACCTCCTCCCATTTCTGCACCCGGGGCCCTTCCTGGTGCTTCGCGGCACCCGGAGTCCAGCGCGCACATCCCTGCCTCTTCCCGAAGGGCACACCCGCCGCGACGCTTCTTCTAAACTCTAAAGGCAAATCCGGGCTTGGATTCATACAGTAATAACCACCACCCAATTTGGGCATGGGCCGGACTCGGGCGGAGACACGCGCGGCTAGTGGGCGGGCACTGATAGTAAACGGGGTGGGGGGTAGGGGTTAAGAAAAAAGAAAACCCAAGTTCTAGTCGCGGTCTGGAGAGGCGCATCCAGCCCCGCGCATTTGCAGAAGTTTGCAACGTCTCCCAGGGGTTCCAGTTGTAAAGCTCCGGCCCGGCACTCCAACCCGCTCCCTCGCGGGGATGGAGCCTAGGCTCCCAGGTGAAGAGTTTTGAAACTTGAGCCTAGGAGGAGCTGCGATAGGAAGGATCGCGCCGGGGCTTATTTCCGGGGATCGCATGGCACAAGACCCTAGCGTCCCAGAGCCAATGCGCCCTCGTGCGGAAGCTCTGCCGGGTGAGGACCGAGCGGAGGTCCGGGGGCGGGGGTAAAGGGTGGCCGCCGAGTCCGGGAGACAGCCGTGGGTGTCCCAGAGAGCCAGATAGAGATTGAAAGTTCCCTGAAGGTTCATAAGTCTTCAGATCCCAGAAAAGCGCATTCATCTCTGAAGTCAGTGCGGGCTCTTCTACCAGCCAGCAGGAAAGCCCTGAGATGGCCGGATGCTGCGGGAAGGACCTCGGAGCTTCCAACCCTGGGGCCCCAGCGGAAATCGGGTTCAGCGTGAGATGAGGGCAGACGGTACCATTACCAGCCCCAACCTTTCGGGAGTAAGCCTTTTCCTTGGGCACGCTGGGCGGAGGCCAGGCACCAGCCAGAACCAAAGAGGCCTCTGAAAAAAGAGGCTGAAGGGGAGAGATGAGCTTTAATCACTGCCTGCTCGCCAACAGGAGCATCTACCCTTCTTTGCTCTGCTAGTAAATAAAAGAAGCACAGTTAATGATGATGTGGGTCATCTCTCCAAATATATACTTTCCTTAATAAGTGTGAAAACAGTTAACGATAATCCTACCATATATGCAATATGTTTGAGAAGAATGAGGGCAAAAATAAGCAGGACTTAGCCAGGTCACCTCACTGACATCCTAAAAAACATTGGAGAAGTTGATGATAATAAGGATACTATTAATAAGTAAAATGTACTAGAGGCTACTATGTGCTGGCACTGTTCTAAGTGTTTTCCTTGTGTCAGGTCATTCCATCCTCATAACAACCCTAAGAAACAGAAATCTTTATCGTTCCCATTCTGTAGACTGGGAAACTGAGGCCAGGAAGTTACCTCATCTCGGGTCCCCCACTGGGAAGTGTTATAACACCATAAAAACAATCACATTATAATAGCTGCTATATGCGGCCTCTAAGGGCCGTGTGGAAGTTCTCTTGAGGGCCCTCACAAAATCTATGAAAGAGGGGGGACTTGCCCATTTTACAGATAGTGAAACTGAGGCAGGGCACAGAACACCCTAAGACATCGGAGGCAGTAAATAGCAGAAATGTGAGCAGAACGCACACAATTTCCTCCAAAGGTGGGTTCTCTGAGATCTGACAACCTCAGGTGTTACAGAGACTCAACGAGATGTGCCTGGAGTGAGTAAAGGGAATGGGGCCCTCTAGAGAGGAGAGGTATGGGGCACCCCCCCCCCACAAGCTAGGAGAGTTGAGGCATGATAAGTAGGAAACCCAGAGTCCTCACTTACCTCCTACCAAAACCCAGAAGATGTTCTCCTCCCCTCCTTTCCTCTCCTACTTCGAAAGGATGAAAAGGGGGTAGAGCAGGGTCTTCTACGGCTTCTCTGCCGTGGGGGT
This sequence comes from Pteropus vampyrus, assembly GCF_000151845.1. Taxonomy (NCBI): domain Eukaryota; kingdom Metazoa; phylum Chordata; class Mammalia; order Chiroptera; family Pteropodidae; genus Pteropus; species Pteropus vampyrus. The sequence goes on from NW_011888947.1 coordinate 1,278,199, forward strand.
GGATGGGAACCTTTGGCCATTCGCCTCATGCTGAATGAAGCCCGGAAAGCAGGGCAGGAGTTTCCTAATTACTGATTTCTTTAGAGCTCACCTTGTTCCTAGAAGTGATTTAAAGGGTCTAAACAGGGGAAGGTAGGGCATGTGCACTGTTCTGCCCAAGCAGTTTAGCCTGATATAAGCAGTTGAGTTCCAGGATTCCTTTCTCTTCTGTCATCCAGGTAAACCCTACCAACTAACAGGGAGTCCTTACTATGGAGTCAGCGAGTCCAACATGTGTTGGACTCATTTATCTTAACAATGGCCTTATTGGATGATCCTGTTGTTTTTCAGTTGAGAAATGAGCCCAGAGAGCTTGAGGTAGCTTGCCCAAGGTCACACAAACCCTCGGCTGGCTTGTGCAGAGGGCCTGAGCTGGTGAATGTGGATTCAGCTGAGAGGGAAAGGCTCCATTGGGGAGCCCGCCTGCAAAAATAACAGAGAGGCAGAGAGAGCCCAGAGGGGCTGCTGGGAAAGGGAAGGCCCAGAGCCAAGGGCCATTGAGCCAGGGGTCAGAGGGCACTCTCTGGCCTCTATGACCTTCCAGCCTGGGTGGGCATAGACTGAGCACAAAGCTGTACCCCAGGCTGAGGAGGCGAGGGATGCCTTCCCAATGCTCCCCAACTCTAGTCACTTAAAGGGACCTTCGATGCCAGCAAGCTCGTCGATCTGTCAACCCACCCTCTTTCCTCCACGTCAGCTTTTCACACCCTCACAGCCCCAGGATAAAATCTCCACAAGCCTGACACTGGAAAAAAGCATAGCACCAGAAAGACACGTTCAAGAATCAAACTGTACACAAACTACGTCTCTCTGCCTTGGCTGCACAGCAGGCATGTCGCAAAAGTGAGAGAAAGGCTTACACAAGTCCAGGCGGTGGCGTCCTCCCAGGCACAGTGGCCGTCCCTGGCTGCGGCAGCCCAGTCTTCCAAGCTCCATAAAACATTCCACCCCTTCCTCACATGCCATGTCAAAAAGCAAACATTTCAAACACCTTGGTGAGCTGAGGCCACGCATGAAAGAGGCAGGCGGGGAATGCTTCTCAAAGTTTGGGAAAACATTTAAAGTATGTGATGCCAGAAGGCAGTCACTGGTGGCTCAGACCTAATGTGCCCTGTTCACCTGGAGTCCAGCTCCCCAGCCATCCCTGGCCTGGCTGCCCCCAAAGCAAAAACCCTCAGATCTCTACTTGTCCACTTCCACCACACAGTCAGGAGTGTATGGTCCAGGGATGACATGGGCAAACATTCCACGAGGTGCCAGGCACAGCCTCCAAGACCTAAGCACAGTCTACAAGAAACTTGGTTCTACACATTAATCAAGGATGTCTTTTCTTGGTGTTACTCTCTCTACCCACCTCAGGTTTATGGTTATCAATAAATTCCCATCAGGCCAACCTTGCCCAACACCCCGTCTAGTTTTGGGGTTTAGGGAGGAGTGAGGAGCAAGGAGGCAGGAGCTCAGCCACCAGGGCTCTTTGTTGTTTTATTTTTGTGTTTTTTTGTTTGTTTGTTTTCAGTTTTCATTTTTTAAGGGGGACCTGGGAACTATGCTCTCTGTGCTTTGAGTACGGCTCACAAGCCTCTCCCAGGCCCAGAGGTAACCCCCAGGCAGTCTCGGGGTAGAGGAGAGGATATGGACCCCCAAAGATTTATGAGCCATGTGCTGAAGTTCCCAGGACCCTGTGTTTTCTTCCCTCCAATGTGGGATCTTCATTTCTTGCCAGCAGGGAGGGGGAACGGGGATAACTGGGGGACCATGGCAGGAGCCCCAACTATGTTGGGAGGGAAAGTGCTGGGCTGTCCCCAAAGGCCTTACACTCACCTGGTCATGTTAAAGATGAGAAGACCCGGGGAAGAAGGGGAGTGGTTTGTTTACACTGCAAGATGTGGTCTTCTAACTCCTAGCCCAGTGTTCCAGCAATTCAAGGATACAAGTCACCACTGATTATTGGTGTTTATGGGGACAGGCCACTTGAACCAGTGCAGGGAGGACCAGCTAGCCATAGAACCAAATCCAGCCTTGGGACAGAGGCTGGGGCTGGGTCACACACCAGCAGTCCCTTCTCCTTGAAAGCAGCGAGGTTGAGGCATCTCTCCGAGTCTTACGAGTCTTACGAGAAGCGGAGGCTACTCCAGCTGCCACCTCTCTGGGGCTGGGAATCTTGGGATGTTCAGAAGCCACGGGTCTCTTGAAGCAGACTGTCTCTGTCAAAACTGGACGCTATTTAGAGACACCGTCTACCCAGCTAAGGCCAGTCTGAGATGCAGCAGGATTTTAAACTTGAGGGAAATGGTTTCTGACTTGGTATTAGGGTTGCTTCCATGTTATTTGCAATATCTTTGAGACCTGCTGAGCTGCATCTTATCGGGCCAGGAAGGAACATGGTTATCAGACATGGCTTCATGCAAACTGCGTTCCCGTGGACCGCAGAGCTGCCCCGGCCAGGAGGCCAAGTAGCCTGCAACGAGCTTTTGGGCCCTTCCATCACTGACCTCCTTTCCCCTTTTCCTGAAAGGCCCTGGACCTTCCAAGGACGGAGTGGCTGAAGGAAGGGGCAGTGAGTGAATCTGAGCTAAGCACGTAGTCTTTGCGCCCAGGTAGCAGACACACAGCACAAAGATGCTCAGGGTGGCCACAAAGACAAGCAAAGCAGCCCAGACGGTGCCCGGACTCCATGGCTGCCCAAGGTGTTGCACTGAGGGATCTTCCCACTCAGTGGGGAGCAACAGATGCCCTGAGGCCACCCCCAAGGCCTGAGGTCTGCATCGGGGCTGTGAAGGCCAGACTGAGCCAGCTCTGAGCTCACGCCCAGCACATGGTCAACCTTCTGGCACTGACCATCAGGGCCTCAGACTACAGAAGTCTAGGGGATCTGGGGGGGTGACCCAACACATCCTGGCCTGACATACCCCTCCACTCTGCCTACTGGATAAAGCCCCCAAACACAATTTCCCCCAAGTTGCCCACATTCCCAAAGGAATAGAAGGGCCCCTCGCCATGACTGCCACCAGATAGGGGGAAACTTCTCGAGCTACCCACTCCAGTGAGTGGCCCACACACAGTGGGGACTTTAAGAAGCCTTCCCAAAGGTAGAAGATCCAGGGCAGATGGTTTCAGAGGCAGCGTGGGGTCTCTCAGCCCCACTCCACCCCATTTCTCTCCCTTTATTCTCAATGTGTCTCTCAGACCTGGTCTGAGTTCCAAATCTTAAGATGAGGACAAGCTTTCAGGGAGGACTCTTTGAAATATCTAAAGTAGGAGAAGCCAGCTAAAATACTCTCCTATCCTCCTGCGGCAAACAGCATGAAGAGAACGGGAGCAAAATGAAACCAGAGTGCCAGAGCTGGGCAAGGAGCCGGGCAAGGAGCCGGGCAAGGAGCCGGGCAAGGAGCTGGGCTGCCTCTTTATGCAGCTCAGAAAGGGGGTCTCGGTCTCTCGCTCCTTCTCTCTCTCACTCCCTCTCCCTCTTCTCCCCTCTCTCTCTCCCTCTCTCTGTAGCTGGCTGGTCCAGATCACTCAACCAAAACACTGTGGCCTGGGGGCCTGCTGAAAGTCCAGCACCAAGCACCAGGGCTCCCCGTTCCTGCGCATTATGAAAAGGAATAAAATGCAGCCTTTAAGTTTTAACCACATGCCACCTCTGGGGCTACAGACTGAAAGAATCTGTGTCACTCGTATGCGGAAAATTATTATACCCCCAATTCTATCTCAGCGTAACGGAAAGAAAATGCCATGTTTAAAATAACAACACAACACCCAGGTTACATTGAACGCCACTGGATTAAGGAAAATCACCTTTTGGAAAATCATCCTCACCTGAAATATTACGTTCACAAGGAGCTTGGCCCTTGGCAAGGTACAGCTCACCTGCTGGGATGGGAAACATTCCCAATTTGTAGCTCTGGCCCCAAAATTCACACGCAGAGACCAGCAGGGGAGTTGTGGGTTTCAGCCAGTGAAATAGATAACAAAGCCATTTTCCCTTGGCCACCTCTCACGGAGGCTGAATTGCTATTAAAAATAAAAAAAAAATGAGCTATCAAAATTGAAAAGAAAAATAATCTCATTATTTGAAGTCTCTAAAAGGTTGATGAATTTAGAACTCTAAAAGCACTGGAAATTATTTTTGAAGGGCTATGAGGCTCTACAATTTTTCACTGCAATAGAGTAAAGATTTAGAAATCAATTCGAGAAGTAAAGAGGTCTGAAATCTGCCCCTGATATGGCCACCGCGGGGATGGTCATAAAACACTACAGACTCAGTCTCCTTTGGAACTTCACTGGCCCAGTTCAAATTCTTCTCTGAAAAACCATTAAACTGGGTAAGGAAGTCCGCATTTTAGGAAATTCAGGGAAAGCAGGACTCCCCCTGGTTTGTAGTTAGCTAATGGAAAATGTTTTTCCTTCTCTCCTAAATTGGGGATGGCTGGATATGCAAATGGAATGGCACTGTTTGTTTTGACAATTGGCATATTTTTCTGCATTTAGCAAAATGAAATACAGCAAATGACAT
>NW_011888947.1:1282800-1297396 GCF_000151845.1 Pteropus vampyrus
CACTGGAAATTATTTTTGAAGGGCTATGAGGCTCTACAATTTTTCACTGCAATAGAGTAAAGATTTAGAAATCAATTCGAGAAGTAAAGAGGTCTGAAATCTGCCCCTGATATGGCCACCGCGGGGATGGTCATAAAACACTACAGACTCAGTCTCCTTTGGAACTTCACTGGCCCAGTTCAAATTCTTCTCTGAAAAACCATTAAACTGGGTATGGAAGTCCGCATTTTAGGAAATTCAGGGAAAGCAGGACTCCCCCTGGTTTGTAGTTAGCTAATGGAAAATGTTTTTCCTTCTCTCCTAAATTGGGGATGGCTGGATATGCAAATGGAATGGCACTGTTTGTTTTGACAATTGGCATATTTTTCTGCATTTAGCAAAATGAAATACAGCAAATGACATACGGCAAGCAGTCCCTCAGGCAGCCGCTTCCAACAAGGACTGTTTCTCAACTGCCTCGGCCAGGGTGAGATTTTGAATTAATCGAAAGCCTTTTCTGTCACGAACAAGACAACAGGGGAGAGCCCCCATTCCTCTGTGATCATCTGTGTATATATGTCTACACATTTACCCACCTGAGTAACAAAAATAATCAAAACAGGTGGATTCGCAAACACGCTTTGTTTTTTAAAAATGTGAGAACACAAACACACTGGTTTTTGGGCGGAAAAACAACATGGGTTTATTTTAAGGTAAGTACAACAATTAAGACCACATAAGACAAACACAGGTGAAGTTAAAAAATTTTAAGTTTTTTTTTTCTTTTAGGAATGCTCAGGGAGGAATCTACTATACAAAACCATCACACTTTGTAAATAAAAAGATTCAGATACTTGACTTCTTTCTCCACCACCACCAACAAAAAATAAATTATTTTCTTGTTTTGTGAAAGACCTACAAGTGGGAGAAGAATTATATCTCATAATTGTACAGGGGGAAAAACCCCACATAGATTTTTTTGAGTGTTCAATTTGGCAGTTAGCAATGGTTGGGCAAAATGAAAAAATTATCCAGTGAACTCAACTTTAAATATTATATTAATGGCTCTGAACAACAACAAAAAAATAGCCTGATTACAAATCCATACATTTGTACAGCACGGTTAGAGAAATTTAAAATTACACACAGCACATACAAAATCTATAGAGAACCCCATAAACCTATGAACCTATGGGGGTCTCTACAGAGAGTCATTACTGGGTCGCTATGGGATTTGGTCCATAACTTAATTTTGGAAACCCCGAGTGGAGCAGAGAGCACAGACATCCTGGTAGGGAAGGGGATTTTAAAATCAATATTCATTTGTTGGGCTGCCTCCCTTCATAGGGGCTTCTTGGGAATCTCAGAAACGGGGCGGCGAATTAAAGTTACCTGCAGCTTCCCAGAGGGCTGAGGCCGGCGCGCGCGCGCTCTGCTCCCGGGTCAGAGAAAAAGCTGGTGGCCGTGTTTTGGTTCTTTTTGCTTCTCGGCAGCCTGACTGTCTGAGAGGGTCGCGTAGGGGAGGCGAAGCCAGAGCGGCCGCAGCCGGTCAGTATTTCGTGCAGTCGTAGGAATAGGGAGCGGCGTGACGATAGAGGGACGGCGTAGATCTGTAAGGTAGCTGACAGCTCGCGTTACCGCTCACCTGGGGTTCCCCGAGGGCCGAGTTCTCAATCCCCAGCCGGTGAGAGTTGAACATTTCCCGGACATTGGGGAAAGTCTGCTGCTGGGCCGCGAACGTGTGGCCCGGGAGATGGTTCAGGTCGCCGCTGTGGTTGAGATACCAGGAGGCCGCCTGGGCCGCGGCGGCCCCGGGCTGAGGCGCGGGCTGAGGCTGGGGAGCCGGAGGCGGCGGCGGCGCCTGCGGGTGATGGTGGCCGTGATGCTGGTGGTGGTGGCCCGCGGCGGCGAGCGCGCCCTCCTGGCCGGCGGCGAGGTTGAGGGCGCTCAGGGGCGACGTGGGGCCGCTCGGGTGGTCCGAGAGGGCCTCGTCCAGCGCAGGCGGGACACACATGTGTGCCGGCCGCTCGGCGCCGGTGTACAGGCTCATGGCGCGCATGCTGCACTGGTAGCCCCCGGCCGCCCCGGCCTCCAGGCCCTGAGCGCACGGCTGCCCGTAGGCGGCAGGCGGCGCAGCGGCATAGGGCAGCGCCAGCGGCGGCACCACCAGGCCCGCACGCCCGGCGGCGGGACTCAGCTCGCCGCCCGGCGGCGACGCAGCGTCATGATGTTCTCCACGCTGAAGCCGGGCAGCCCGTTGGGCGCGCCTGCGTGGTGCTCTGGCAGCGAGCCGTCGGGGGAGCCGGCGGGCGTGGAGGCCGCGCTGCGCGGGCTGCCCTGCAGCGCGCTCTCGGGGCTCAGCGTCTCCACCTTGGTGATGACCGGCAGCGCCGGCGACGCCGCCTCGCTCTTGATTACCACCTTCTTCTCGGCCTCCTTGGGGGCGTCCGCTAGGGGGGGCCCGGCCGGGGCGCCCTTGGACGCCGCCGGGGGCGGCTCCTTAAGGTGGGCCCGCTCCTCCTTCTCCTTGGGCACATCCTTCTTCTTGAAGCGCCGCCGGCGCCGCAGGAAGCTGCCGTTCTCAAACATGTTGTAGGAGTCCGGGTCCAGGGTCCAGTAGCTGCCCTTGCCAGGTTTCTTGTCGTCGCGGGGCACCTTGACGAAGCATTCGTTGAGCGAGAGGTTGTGGCGGATGCTGTTCTGCCAGCCCTGCTTGTTCTCTCGGTAGAAGGGGAAGCGGTCCATGATGAACTGGTAGATGCCGTTCAGGGTGATCTTCTTCTCGGGTGCGTTCTGGATCGCCATGGTTATGAGCGCGATGTAGCTGTAGGGCGGCTTTACCAGGTCCTTGGGCGCCGCGGGCTGGTGGTGGTGGTAGGGCGCGTAGGAGCGGCCCATGCCTGCGCCGTACTGCTCTGGGTGGCCCGAATAGACGCCCATGGGGCTGGCCATGCCGCCGTAGCTGCCCGCTGCCCGGTAGTAATTCTGCTCGCTCAAATAGGGCACCACTCCCAGGGCGTTGGGGTCGGACACAGAGTAGCGTGCCTGCATGCTGCGTCCGAGACGGCTCGTCACCGCCTTCGCGCACGGACCGTAAGGAAGGCCCTGCGAGAGCAAGAGAGGGAGAGACAGCGACCGAGAGAGCGCGCGCAAGAGAGGAAAGGAGCCGGCGGGGGGAGCCCGGGGCGCCTGGAAGCCTCGGGGACGAGGTGGAGGAGGCGCCGGCGCTGGGCGCCCGCCTTCGGGAGGAGAAGGGGCGCTCGTTTTCAGCGGACTGGGCGGATCAGCATCCTGGAGGGCGCGCCCAGGGCGAGCGCAGCGCCGGGCCCTGCTCGTTCGCTCGCTCGCTCTCGGGACCCGGCGGGTGGCAGCCCGGGCGGGCGGTGGGGGACGCAGCGGATACGCCACGCGCGGGGTGGACCAAGGCTGGGCCCCCAGTCGGTGCCAGGAGGGGGAAGGCGGCTCTCCAAACCCCCAGCAAATCGGTAGCCGTGAGGGTCAGCGAGCCGGGGTCCAGACTGGTTGCCCTGCCGAGCCCGGAAAAAGAAGCAAAGTCCCTTTTAGGGATTGGGAAAAGTTTCAAAAGTCTTCTTGCTGAAAGCGAGTTTTTACTTTCCTCCTGCCACGCCCCCTCCGGGAACTTTGGACCAATAACGCTGCAACTGTGGGGAGTTGTCACCAATCAGGGAGAGGAGCGCCTGAATCCGTCGGCTCTAAGACCCAGCCGAGCGGAGCCAGACTTTAATGCAGCTCAGTCTTAACTTGAAAAGTTTTTTTTTTTCCAAGTGTTGTATCTTATGAAATTTTATTTTATTATCATATTTTGGTTAATGGGCCCACGTGTCCAGAGCAAAAAAAAAGCACTCTCCTTTAAAGGAAAAAAGTTAGTTTAAAATATAAAATCGAATTGATTAACGTGGTCAAATCTCTCTCTCCCCAAAGACGTTGTAAGTAGCAAAGACCCTGGGACTATTTTTCTTATTAATGAGTGATGAGGCGAATAATTAGATTTCCTAATTATCTGGGCCCAGGTGTAATGGATTCAAAGCAAACGTGCTGGATTGGCATGGAAGGGGCCTCCCTGAATGTTGTAATTATTTAAGCAAATAATAATCGACAGGGAGTTCCCAGGTTCGGGGCCGTCAAGAATAACCTGTAAAGGTTTTAGGGGTAAATTATAGATATGGAATGCCCCTCACCCCCACCTGAGGAGGCGGGCCACGGCGTCTACAGGAGAAAGGCGGAGCGGGAAAGTAACATTTTCTTGAGAATTTAATCCTCTAAATTCGCCGTGGATTCGGCAAATCACCCGCGTCATCGTGAGCAGTTTTGTGGAAGTTTAGGAAGACAGTGAAATAACTCTACTCGGTTCCCCCTTTCCCTTCCCGCGTAGACGCCTGCAGCCCACCGACTCCGGCTTCGCAGTGTGGCTCCCTTTTCGCGGGGAGAAATTCCCTTTGACAAGTTGACTCCCGCGCTCCCGAAAGCCGAGAACAATGCAGCGAGCCCCGGGCCGGGCAGAGCCGGGCTCCTCTGCCCGAGCAGAAAAACCCAGCGGTTTTCTCCGGGGGCTTTGCCCCACAACACGCGTCCCTAGCGCGGTTCCCCAACCCTGTACGGCGCCTCGAACACCAACCCAGACGCTCCTTCGGGCTCCTGGCAAAGCCTCCTTGGGGTTCTCCAAGCCGACTTTATATTTCAGTCTTGGTTGGTTGGTTGATGTTTGATAAGCTATTTGGGTATCGGAGCTCCGTGGAAGGACGGAGTAAGCGATTGCAAACGGTTAAGACACCCCAGAGATATTATTCTGGATATGGACTTAAAGCGACTCTGGATCCTCACCCTTTCAAGCTTTCTCCTTCTCTCTAGGAATCCCAGAAAGTTCGTTTATTTGTGGACTAAGTATTTATTCCTTTAATACCTCGAATAACCAGACCTCCCTTTGCCCGCTTCCCCTGAAGGGGCGGGGACCCCCATAAGAAGGGCTATATGCTGGTCATAATTTTTCTAGAAGTTGTCGTGCGGTTGGATAGGGAAGAAAACCAGATAAAACTTTTGTTTCAAGTTTCCTTTCCCCTCCTAACTCTTCTATCATTTGCTTATTAGATTCCCAGGAAAAGGGCGTGAGAGAATCTACCGTCACTCTTAGCTTTGGGGAGATGAATAGAAGGAATCGGGAACATCTCATTCATTTTTTAATAAAAAAAATTTATGTGCATTATCTATTAATAGTATTACCTCATGATAATCAAAATCAAACAGAATGTACAAAACGAGTTCTTGTTACCTCGAATATTCTACTTCTGAAACGCTAACTATATTTTTTATGGCTGCCCTGAGTTCTTTTTCAAACTCGATATATATATGTATATATATATATATTTTTTTTTGCAACGAAGTAAATTAAAGCTACCCAGTTCTCAGTTCATAGGTGAATGGTTTGAGATTCTCTCATTCCCCAACTCCCACTACGACTTTATTATTTTTAATACCTCTAGTACGTTCACATCCATCTTAAAAAAAAAAAAATCCTGGCAAAAAAAGTGCCTTTCTCCTGGAGTGCCTGACAGGCACTCTGAGTTCTGCTCACAATTTTACTGGAAATGCAAACTATTGATCAAGAAACACACCTCGGTCTGTAGGCTTCCTGTAGGAATATTATTTACTCTGCTTTTACGAGGTGCTTTTTAAAAAGCTTTATCACAGAACAGGGTAAAACCCAAAATAGCTAAGGACCATGGAAAATAAATTCAAAAAGTTCAGTTTCTGCCTGGGTTTGCATTTACAAGGATGTCCAGGTTTAAACCAATGTCATCTGAAAAGAACTAGGTTGCATTGCCAAAATTATTACAACTCCCCCCCAAAAAAGTGGGGGTGGGAGGGAAGAAATCCTTATAATCAAGACTGAAAAGGTGAGAGAGACATTTTCCTTTGCCCCTGGAATTAGGTTTCTTCTCCGCTCAGTAGGACTCCGGGAGAAATGTTTGTTCAGGTTATTAAAACAACACCTTCCACACACCTGGACTTTGCAAAAACCATATTTCCGATCTTTTCTTTAACCTGCCAGGGTATTTTGGATTGGGGCATGCTAATTTCTTGCTGATTTTTCCTTTCCTGACCTTATTATTGTCAGTGAGCGGAAAGGAATCGAGCCCCAGAGGGCCCTATGTGCTTCTAGAACAATAAGCGATGATAAAGGCAAAAGATATTCAAGCTATCCCCCCACCACCACCCCGCCGCCACACACACACCTCACACCCTGCTCCCCCCCACCACCCCTACCCCAGCACCACATTGCATGCGCCACTGGCTCCTGCACCTGGAGGCGGCTCGGGTGGACCTGTGGTAATGGCGCCACCTTGAGGCCAATCGAGAAACTACTCTTAAAAACACACGCACACACACAAAAACGACCGTTCTGGTTACAATGAAGGTGCTGACACCTTACGGATGCACCCTAGTATTGCACGGCAGGAAAAAAGCCTTCAAAATCTGTGAGAGAGAAGGTAAATAAACTGTGTGGTGCGTCTTTTAAGGAAAAAAAAAAAAAAAAACATTTTCCATAGCTTTGCAATGTGTCAAGAACATGATCTGTCGGAAAACAGAAATGTCTTTGAAACTTCCAGAGGAGCAAGAAATCCTCTCTAGGGAGATTCTCTGAGGTTTTAGGCAAATAAAATTTGTGCCTCTTAGGTGGCTAGAAGTCTGGGTATTTTTTTTTTCCAGGGTTGTTGAACAAATTAATCCTCGGTGTCTTTCCATGGCAGCTGTCTTTCTGCCCTATGTGTGGCGTGAATTTCAGAGAATTCATCAGAAAAATGTTTATGCTGGATGTGTATATTACATTGGCTTTAACAGAAGGGAGACTTTTAAACGTATCTGCATCTGCATCAGCTTTTGAGGTACAACTGAACTGAAAGAAAGGACAAGTGAAAGGAGTTTTGTATCTTCTCTCACTATTTTCAATACATTTGGCCCAATATCTTTCAAACATTTCCCTTCTGGGCTCACGAGATGCCTTAGTTTTTAGGGAAAGGGACCAGGAATAAAAGCAGTTCCAGACTTCCCACAAGGTACTTGGGGTCTGATGAATTCTTGGGTTAAACAGAGTCAATGCTGCGTCTTAAAAATCCATTGCAACCTAGCAGTTATCTTTTTCCAGGACAAAAAGTGTGTCCCTGATGTAAACTCTCCAAGCCCATTTTAATGAGCATGACCTTTCTAAGGAGTTACTGTGATATGGCACCATTCACAAAGGACAGTGTCCTGAACAAGAAGAGACAGGAATGGGGACTATTGTTGGTTAAAAGAGTAAAGAAACTTGACAATCAAATGCAATACTTGATCCTAGGTGGAGGACATTTTAAAAAAAATAATAGAGGACAGCTTTGAGAATACCTGGGGAAATTTGAAAATGGAGTACATATTAGATAATAATCTTGTATCCAGTTTAAAATTCTTGAGTGTGATCATTATATGTGGTCAAGTAAGAACATATTTTTGTTTTTAGAAGGTACATGTCAAACTATTTAGGGCAGATGGTCATCATCTCCGCCACTTTTAAAAGATTCAACCAAAAGTAGGAGGAGGCAGAGGGGAAAAGAAGAGAGAAAGGTATCTAAAATATAAGTAAAATGAGAACAATTGCTGAACCTATGCTATGGGGTATTCATTGGGTACTGTTCTTACAATTTTTCTGTAAGTTTAAAATTTTTTCAAAATTAAAAAAACTTTGGAGAGAAAAACACCTTAGTTACTCTGAAAATTAAAAAAGAGATATGACACAAAGCAAACATCTTTCCATGGAAGAAGTTGCAAATCCTAACATGGGGACCCCACTTGGCCCCGGTGTCCCCTCTCCTTGAGTTCTGGAAGTTTCTGAAAAACAATCAACAGCCATGGACTTTATCACATTAAGTTGTGGTTATGAAAGGGTAGGGGGAGAGTTGATTCTCTAAAGAGCTCATCTGTCTTATAATACAAGCATTGCCACAATTAATACAATCAAAGATGCAAGAAATCCGACAGAGTACTTAGATGTTTTCAAAACAGAATATTAAAGATATATATGTTTCTTCTTAAAGAGAGTTATGACATGCTTCTCCATGCTGCCCATTTCATACAAGTCCTGTACAGTCGCACTTATCCATATTGTAATTGATTTGCTTACATGGTGTATCAGTCAGTTAAGGCTGGTGTATGCACAGAAACAAACACTCCAAGTCTCAGTGACTTAATCTTGAGCCAACCCCAGTTCAGTGGGAGCTTTGCTCATCAAAGTCACTCAGAAGCATGAGTTTTCTAAGGCTGTCTCTCCTATTGTATTGGCAGGGACAAGAGAAGGAGATTCTGCCCTGGGAATGAAGTGTTCCAGCCTGTGACAAATGTCACTTCCATTGACAACTCATTGGCCAGTGCTGATCACATGGACCCACCACACCCAGAGGATAGGAAATTCCATCTTCCCTGTGCCCAGGCAGACAGGCTAGCTGACATTTCTTTAGTAGCCTTATGCCTGCCACACACGCTCTACCTTTCTAGGCAGGTAGTGACTCTGTCTTGTTTCCTTCAGCAGTCCCGGTTCCTTGCATGATACCTTCACACATAATAGGTGCACGAGATTCATTATCAGAGCCTTTGTAAAGCAGGCTGCTGCCTTGGAGGAGTAGACAGAGCTTTGACTGCTGGACAAGGGCAGGGAGAGAAAGAGGTGAGGAGGTGATTGGTTTTTCAAAAAATTTGGAGTCTGTGGGGTGGGTGCTCTGAGCTACAGGGAATAAGCCAGCCTTGGAATCACAATCCAGGGCAGCTTCAGCCGGTGCCTCACAGTGACTGCCTGGTCTCAGGGTGGCAATCACCAAAGGAGACACCAGTGGGACCTTTAAAGGACAGAATGAAATCAGCAGTGCTGAGCGGCTCCCTGGGGGATCAAATCAGCGCTGAAACGGAGTGCTCTTCACTTTTAGAAATCCCAAGAAAGCTGAGAACACTCCCTTGCTGACCCCACATAGCCTGGACCCTCTGCAGGGCCTCTGCCTGTGTCATGCCCTTTGCCTGGGTTCCTCATCTTCAGTTCCTTGCTGCCCATGACCTCCTCTGAGGCCTACCCTAACCACCCAGCGACTTCCTCCCCCTCACCCACCTCTCATCCTGATCCACTTTCGCCCCGTCTGACATGATCCTGTCGATTCCTCTTTTTGTCCTCTGACCCATCCCCGTAATGGGATATAAGCAGCAAGAAGGCAGGCGAGGACCTGGTCTGCCTTGTTCACCCCACCAGACCCAGCACCCGACTGCTCGGCTCGGCATAGATTACAAGCTCTGGAATTACAAACTGAATGAATGGATGCCATGTGGGGGGTTCAGAGACACCCCCTCCCGGCTGCCATAACCGTAGGCCTGGTCTGCCATTTAGTGGCTCAAACCCAGAATTCAAGTCAAACATGTACTGGCGCTTATTTTAGGGAGAGGCTGCATGAGGAATGGGGACACACTGTCAAGTGCTCCCTGGCTCCTACATTATGGCAGGCCTAAGGCTACACTCGAAGGGGAAGGCTGAAGTTTTACTTCAGGCTGAAGTTTTACTTTTAGCATCCACACAGAGAGCCCTCACCACGTTCCAGGCACCATTCTGGTAATCAGCCTTGACCTTCGCCAAGGTTGAGAGGCGGATGCCATTAGTGCTGACACCCCATCCTGCGGATGAAGGGAGTGTGGCATGGAAAGCTCCGGTGACTTGCCCAGACTCATCCTCTGGTAAGCTGCAGACCGGGGAGCTCACAGTGCTGTCCCTGCTAATATGGCCATCATTCGGGAGGGAGGGGCCGGGCTGAGCGAGCTAAGACTAGGAAAGGGAAGGAAGAGGAGCGTGAAAGCCTCTCGGAGACGTGGACAATCAAGCTGGGTCTTGAAACTTGGGTAAGGAAAACTTCACATTCAAATGTCCTTCTTTTTCCTTGACACTGTGAGTTGCCTGCGAATAAAAATACAGATGCCCATATTCTGCATGAGACATTCAGTGTTTATCTGCAATCCAAATTTAACTGTGAATCCGGGATTCAGGCACCCCTGAATCTGGGGAGAAAGAAGTTCTTCGAACACCTTTTTGGTTATTAGCTTATCAACGGTTCTTATGTTTATTAAATATTAGTTGCAGCTCCAAACAACTACGTATTATTCAAGTTCACAGTGAGGGAGACATACAGGAGAAAGTCTTCACTTTGCTCTGTCATTGTGTAGTGCCAGATATGGGAAATATCAATGATTGCTCATGGCTTGAAATATAGAAGAAATTATACTAATTTTACATGAGCATGAGTGTCATGCATTACACAGCTAAAAAATAAAATCCCGATATTACAGAAGATGTTAAAATGAAAAGAACATCTTCTTGCCACCCCTTCCCACACTCACAGAGACCATTAACTCCTTTCACTGTTTCTTCTGGCAGTTACTAATGTTTCTGGAAAAAATAGACTTTGCTGCTATTTCTTTTCTTGGTGATGATCTCTATGATCCTCTGCTTTCCTGCTCTGTGTTTAAAGATGGTAATAAGTTTACTCAGAAGAAATTGGCTGGTTCCTTTGTTCAGGGTCGGGGGAGTACATTTGAAAACATGACCCGCATGGTTCCCAGTTATCCCTGTTGTGTAATCGGTACACAGTGTGTCTATTTTAAATTAGGACTTGGGTTCACCTGAGGATGCTAGAACCCTCCCTCCGCCCTTGCACAGCTTCCCAGGGAGGTTTTTTTTAGTTCCTCTGCAGGATCTCTTTGTGCCCTTAAGTAATGCCTCTTCATTTTCCCTGCTTCTTCCATCAACTTTCCCTGCTCCGTTCCAGGAACTTGTTGGTACCCCGCCTTTCCCTCCTACTTGTCCCCAGGCCTATTTGGGGTGAGATTTTTGACCTGCAAAACTTAGGAATGGGAGAGGATAGGCATTTCTGGAATGGGAAAAACATGAATGAAAACTGGAAGGAGGAGAAGGACAGAGTTAGTTGAGCTGACAGGGATGTAGTCTGGCTGAGAGATGAGGCTGGGCCTGCAAGCTGGCAGTCAAGCAAGGCCTGGACTGTCCAGGTAAGAAGTTTGTGCTTTGCCAGGTGGAGGCAGTGGGGAGCCACAAGGTCACTGCTGGATAATGTAGAGGTGGAAGAGGGGCTGTCGAGAAAGGGAAAGCAGATGGGAGGAGGACAAGGCAGACCTAGGGAGGGGGCAGACTGGGGAGGCAGGAGGCAGGAGGCAGTTGCAGTCTGAGGCATGGTGACACATCCTTGGCCTGGGTGGCGGCAGAGGGAAAGGGGAGGCATCATTGTGATACTTCAGGTGTTCTTATCTTGGCAAAGTGCAATCTCCCATGAAATGCCAAGTCCTGGTGGATGGACCTCACCTGATCCCAGGATGTGAGCGTGTGCCTAGCTCAGTAGCAGAGCCATTTGACAGAGGAGTGCCGGAAGGTGGATGGGAATCTCCTAGTTTCTCAGGAGCCAGCCTTCGTTGTTATTAGAATTATTCACTTAATTTTTTTATTTTTAGTAGTTGAGGAGGGGTGTGTGCATATGATGCAGGGAGAAGTCAGAGAGCTGAAAGCTGAATATGACATGTAATGCTTTAAGCCCATACCTGTGCAGTGTAGGAGGCTGCAAGTGCTGGTGTTTCAGAAGCACACGTGGGCAGAGGTTTGGCTCTCAGCACCCCAGTACCTTGGGTCAATTACCAGACCTCACCTCTCAACACCTGCCCTCACCTGTGGATCTCACAGGATTGTTACTGAACAATGAAAGCTAACATCTCTAGCGGGCTTGCTGAGGGCTGAGCAGGCACTGTGCGTGGACTTCCAGTAGACTAGTCCACTTGGTTCTCTCACTGACTCTTGTGGAGGAAGCACTTCCCCACATTTTACAGATGAAGGAGCTGAAGCTCAGAGAGGTGGAGTTAATTATCCATAGTCACACAGCTTAGAGCTCCATAGCTAAGCTTTTCACCTGCTAACCTTTTTATATTTCTTCCAGCCGGGTTCTAAAGGAGTTGTGAGAATTCATAAGGAAATGCCTATGACAAGCTTTAAAATCCTCAGGTGAACTTGCACACAAATGTTTATAGCAATTTTATTCATAATTTCCAAAAGTTGGAAGCAAGCACGATGTCCCTCAGTAGGTAAATGAGTAAATAAACTGTGGTCCATCCAGACAATGAAATAGTAGTCAGCGCTAAAAGGAAATGATGCATCAAGCCATGATGAGACGTGGAGGAAACTTAGAGGCATATTACTAAGTGAAAGAAGCCAATCTGAAAAAGGCTACATGCTATGTGATTCCAACTTTATGGCATTCTGGAAAAGGCAAAACAATGAAGACAGTAAAAAGATCAGTGGTTGCCGGGGATTAGAGGGAGGGAGGATGAATAAATGGAGTACAGAGGATACTTAGGACAGTGAAACTATTCTGTATGATATCATAATGGTGGACATATGTCATTATACATTTGTTCAAACCCATAGAATTTACAGCAGCAAGAGTGAACCCTCATGTAAATTATAGACTTTGGGTGTGTCTTAGCTTGGGCTGCCATAACAAAAATACCATAGACTGGGTGACTTAAATGACAAACATTTATTTCTTACAGTTTGGGAGGCTGGGAAGTCCAAGATAAATGTATCTGCAGATTAGGTGTCTGGTGAGGGCCTTCTTCCTGCTGTGTCCTCAAAGGTGGAAGGGCTCCTGAGGGAGCTCTGTGGAGTCCCTTTTATAAAGGCTCTGCCCTCATGACCTAATCACCTCCCACCGGCTCCACCTCCCAATATCATTGCACTGGGGATTAAATTTCAACATATAAATTTGGGGGGCAGGGGACACAAACCAGTCCATAGTGATAATAATGTGTCAATGTAGGTTCATCCATTGTCACAAAAGTACTGCTGTGGTGGGGGATGTTGATAGTGGGAGAGGTTGTAGGGGGGAGGGGAACAAGGGTGTATGGGAACCCTGTAACTGCCTCTAAATTTTGCTATGAACCTAAAACTGCTCTAAAGTCTAGTTTTAAAAAGTCCTCAAGTGACCAAATATAAATTTATATATATGATAAAGTTTGAAGCATTTGGGTTAAAGTTCTAGAATATTTTTTCATAAGAGCAGGCGTTATTTATTCTTTTAAATGCCTAGGCTTTTGGTGGGCACTTCTAACTTGAAAACTGGGTGTGAAAGAGCTAAATGCAATGTCCTTTTCTTCTGGCACCACCTGCTTTCTAAAATAGCCACTGTGTCTCATTACCATCTGAAGGGCGTGCCAGGCTGGCCACCTGAGGGACTTCAGCGGTTGGTTAGCAGCCTGGTCTCTGCTCTGAGCACAGCTGACTAACAGTGAGTCCTTTAGACATTTCTGCTGCTAGAGCCAGGTCAATTTGCATAAAATATTTTCAACAGATCTATTGTGTTTTCCTGAAAGTGAGAAAGGACACCCAACCTCTCTGAGAGATTTCATTTTATAACCTCCTATAATGCTTTGTACTCCTTCTGCAAGCCTGGTAAAAGACATGGCCACTTTCACATAGCACTAAGGCCCATTAATGTTTTTATGTATTAATGCTATGGATACCACCTAGGCATACAGAGTAGTGACCAGGAGCCACAGATTTGCAATTAAGCACATCCGGCTTTGACCCTTCCCTGCTGGATGACTTTGGGTAAGATTCTTAAACATCTTGAGTCTGTTTCCTTCTCTCTAGAATGCCAGTCACATTTGCCACCTAAGGTTGTTGTGGAGATTATATTTAGATATGACCACTAAGGTACTTAGCCCAGGGCCTGACAGATAAGTAGCATTGTTTATTACTGTCATTATGTTCTATCTGATTAAAACAAATGGCACAGGATCAGTTCTGTGAAATCTTAAGTCGCTAGAACACGCAGAAACTCATTTTTCATATCTGTAAAGTGGGTATTAAAATGCTTGTCTATTTCGCAAGTTTGTTGTGAGGATTGTAGGAAGTACTGGATACATAATTTTGAAAAGTAGCTACCATTTCTTGAGTGCTTATTATGTACTAGGCACGTTGCTAAGGGTATGCAATCACTCATAGGGAGTGGTTACTAATGACTTGGTTCCATCGCCCCGCGCCCCGCCCCAGTTTAGGGGGAAAGGGTTATCTTCCTTATGCACGAAGGCACAGCCAAACTCACCCTCCTCGTTATCTCTCCCGCTAGATCGGAGCCAGGGGAAGTCATGGACTTGATTGTCCATTCAGACTCATCTCTTCCAACAGCCCTTAGATTGCCTCATCCTGTGTGTTGAATGAATGAACGAATGAATGAATAAATGATGCAGACGAGCAAACTTGGGCTGCCACGTTCTTTCAGTATCCAGGAAATTCAAAGGCCACGGCAAAATCTAAGGCGAGCGGGACCAAAGTGCGTCCTCGAGCCGCATAGACTCAACCACTGGCTGGGCTGGGCCTGACCCCAGACCCAGTGAATTCCACTCCAGCAAACTGACATTTTAAACATGTCCCCGGCTGAGTCCGGTCTGCAGGGTCTCAAAGGAGAGGAATCTTGTCTTGAAGGAGCAATCAAGGCTGGGTTCCGGAGGAGGTGGCTTCTGGGAACCAGAAAAAGTGGGGTGT
>NW_011888947.1:1299776-1302035 GCF_000151845.1 Pteropus vampyrus
CTAGTGACAGAGTGATCCTCAGGGCACTGGAGCAGAATGGAGGGGACACTTCCTGGAGGTGATGCCAAAGCTGAGCCTTAAAGAGTGAAGGTTTGTGGGAGAAACAGAGCTGAGCAGACTTCAGCAGAGACCAGAGGTGCAGAGTTCTCAGCAGAAAAGACAAGTCAAGTGCTGGACATCGCCTGTGTGGCTCTTCTCAGGCTGACAGCAGTATAGTCTCAGTGTGCATCTTTAGAGATGAGTTCCCTAAGCACACCTGAGTCTGCATTTTTGATTTCTGGAGTGGTTCAGAAATCACAACTAGGGTCAAAAGGCACCAGTGGTGTTTGCAGTGGGCTCCAGGAGGCTCGGGTCTGGCTGTGAAAGGCCTTGTATGCACACTGTGCCAAAGGGATCAAGGTCTATCCTGAGGGCCTTTAGCTGTGGCCCTTACACCTTAGAACTACACATTTAACAAATTGATAGGTGGGGATTGTAAAGCATTCATCAGTAACAAAAGGTTGGAGACCACCTATCGCCCATCAGTAGGGGACTACTTGAATAAATTTCGACCTGTCCACATAGCGGAATACTATACAACTGCACAAAAGGATGAGGGTGCTTTTATATACCTTATGGACTGATCTGCAAGACAAAGTAAAAACGACAAAATACAGAGCAGTGTGTATAGCCATATGGATAGTGCACTACCTCAGGCAGAGGAAATGAGGACGAGATTAAAAGTGTCTCTGTGTGAAGCCTGAGATATCTGGGGAAAAATTTATAAGAAGACACAGGTGCACTGATCGTCTTGGGGGAAGGGACCTGGTACCTGGCAGACAGTAAGGAGAGAGGCTTTTCATTATAGATCCTTTCATATATTTAAAAAATTCATTTACGAGAAGTTAAGCTTTTAGGATGTAATTTATCCACATGATTCAAAACCACAGTTTAGAAAAATGAGACCAGCTGCCAGCTTCATCCCACCAGCCATGCAGGTGACTCCAAGCTCTATCTGGCCTTTGTGTCACTTTTGAGCAGCTTCCACTCATTTAAGGGAGACTGAGGACTTGAGAGGTTAAACCTGCCCTTCCTTCCTGCCAGGCTGATGAGAGGTACCCCAGCCACACACACACTGTGTAGGACCTCATGTTCACAGTCTGGGTCTGTATAGTTATGTTGAATACCATCTAAGTTCTCTGAAAGCAGCCAACTTTTCATGCTAGTGTCAGAGATGCATGTCTGTGTGTACATGTTCCTCTGGAGGCTTTCAGAAGGCTTAGGGTAGATAGATAGCACTTTTCTTCACTGGGAGTTATATCTAGGCACTGAATCTGCTTCTGGGTTAGCAGCGAAAGTACACCAGTGAATGAGATTACCACATATGAAATTCCTCGCTTCATAATTCACAATGCTGGCCACATAATACATCGTTTTGAAAGTAAACCAAATAGTAGATATCAAAGTGATTTGAAACAAACTTCTGTACAAGGGTATACTTTTGGACTAACAAAAGCAAAAATTCAGTGAACATTTTAAAATGTGTCTATGAATGTGCTCGTTTTGTTTTTTCTATTTTAATTGGAAACTGCTTTTTATATTTCTCCACTCCACGAGGAGCACATAGTTAATGCAGATTTCAGTAGGACCATCCCAATCAAACACTTAAAGTATATTTGTTGCCTAAAGTTGCATTTCCAATGTTGGGTACAGATAGAAGATTCCCACACTAACAAAAGGGCCGTAGTTGGTGATTCAAAGTAATAGCTAGCTTATAAATCACTTAGGATTAGGGCAAGCGTACTGGATTTACAGCAAGAGTAAACTAATAACAGCTATCTCAACACTAAATAGACAGTTAAATGACATTGCCTTGACAGCAGAATTCACATCTCTAAGTGAGAACTCTAAGAATGCTAGGTTATATGGTTTAGGTTGCATTTTGTTCTGCTACAGTTAATAGAACTGAGTTAAACACGGATTATGTTGAATTTACTCTATTTTTGGACTTCAGCAATTTGTTGTGAGTATAAAACTTATTGCTAACCCTGATTTTATGATGTAGGGATCAGAAGCTCTAGATCCTAGTTCGGCCTGGTAGAGACTGGAGGGTCCAGCTGGAACAGGCGTGCAGTAGGACCCAGGATGCCTGTGCTGTGGAATTCCTTTCTGCTGTATTAATCAGTCACACCCTTTGTTGTGATAGCTATTTCCAAACAGGACATTCGTGAGCAGATTTGGGACTACATGGAATCACAAAATTTAGCTGACTTTCCCCGG
>NW_011888947.1:1302085-1315209 GCF_000151845.1 Pteropus vampyrus
GCAGGGTCTCAAAGGAGAGGAATCTTGTCTTGAAGGAGCAATCAAGGCTGGGTTCCGGAGGAGGTGGCTTCTGGGAACCAGAAAAAGTGGGGTGTGTTGGAATTGACAGTGGGCCCGGACAGGCCAGGGGCTTGTTCATTTCGGTAGCTACAGCGCGGGGCAAACGCCGGTCGGAACACCATCTCAACGCGCGAGTCTCGCCTGCAAATCTGTCCAACTGGTCCACGGAGCCGCAAGCGCATGCGCACCCGCCGGCCCCGTACCTGTACCACCAGGCCTGCGCCGCGATGCCAGCGGCAACCACCCCCTGCGCTCCTCCCCCACCACCCCGGGCCGGCGGCCAGTGCGCAGGCGCAGGGGAGAACGCGCGCGAGAGTGACGTCATCAGTTTGCACCGCCCCGACCCGGGAGGTGTCGCGCGCTGACGGCGTCGCCATGGAGTCGAGGGCGGGTGAGAAACCAGTAGGGAGATTGGCTGGCGAGGGGTAGCGGGAGAGACGAGAGGGTTCGCGGTCGCCAG
Source organism: Pteropus vampyrus (assembly GCF_000151845.1). Classification (NCBI taxonomy): domain Eukaryota; kingdom Metazoa; phylum Chordata; class Mammalia; order Chiroptera; family Pteropodidae; genus Pteropus; species Pteropus vampyrus. Next base: position 1,302,606 of record NW_011888947.1, read on the forward strand.
ACAGACTGGCGGGTGAGGGGCAATCGGAGAGACCACCGGGGGCGGGCCGGGGGCGCCAAGAGACCGCATCGATAGGGCAGAGAGACCACCGGAGAGAAGGGAGTGGTAGTCTGGGGTCCGCTCGGGAGGACGGGGGAACGTGAAGGGGTGTTCCGCGTCGAACCTGCGGTGGGCTCGGACTCGGATGCCGAAGCCGGTTGGTAGAATAAAGATAATGGGAGAAGAGGAAGGAGGGCTACCAACTGACCAAGTGGTGGTGTCCGTGGGCCCCGTACCATTCATCACAATTACTCCCCTGAGATCTGCCCTCCATATTATCCCCATTTTACGGAAGGGGAAACTGAGGCTCACAGCTGCTGGCAGAGGCAGGACCGGACACCAATTTAACCTTAGCACTGGGGCGTTTAATCACTGTCCTCTTAACAAATGTTTTCTGGGACCTCGAATTACCAGGCATTGAGGAAGCTTGCCCCAGAGTTTCTGAGATTCGATGATTGATTGTAGGATTGCCTGGCAAAGATAATATTAGAACTCATGGTGCGCTGGGGTCTGTCAAAGCCAGGTTCCACAACCGTGAATAAATCCATTCCTGCCCTTAATACACGTGCAGCATATAAACTGTACAGCAAACAGATGCCGCTAATACAGTGGGATGATAAGACTTTTGGAGATGTCTGTGGAGTGCCAGGACTGAGCTTAGGGCTAGAGGTAGAAGAATGAAACCCAAGCTGACCTGACCTGCAATAACAGAACAGGGTTCAGGCACTTCACACATTAATACATGTTATGTTTTATTATCCTAATCATCTCCTACGTTTTCATAACTTTCCGAGGGCAAGAATCTGCCCTATTCTCTCCCTCCCTGCCCAGTTAGCCCATTGCTTTCTAAATGAGAGTCACTCAGATGTTTGTGATTGACTCTCCAGAACAAGGGCCCCAACTTCTACATTTCTTGTGTCCCACACAGTACCCTGCACAGTGTTGGTGATATTGTAGGACCTATGGGTTGTTAGTGAAAGTGATAAATATAATAGCTTTATGATAGTTATGTAATTATTTCTGTTCGGGGGGAAAAAGCAAACAAACAGGGCGCTCTGCATTCCTAAAGAAAGGACTTTCGTTTGCCACTGAGCGCTCAGAGAATGTTTTCTGGGGGAGGCGGCATCTCAGCTAGTCCTGAAGGGAGAGGGAGGAGAGGAAGTACCAAGGCCTGAAAGAGAGAGAGGTGGGCAGATGTGTGGGGCCGGGGACCAATAGTAGTTGAGCCACTTTTTGAATTCTCAGGAATGATGGGAGATGAGGCCAATGTAGCCAGCAGAGCTTTGCAGCTCATTTCAGAACTAGTGACAGAGTGATCCTCAGGGCACTGGAGCAGAATGGAGGGGACACTTCCTGGAGGTGATGCCAAAGCTGAGCCTTAAAGAGTGAAGGTTTGTGGGAGAAACAGAGCTGAGCAGACTTCAGCAGAGACCAGAGGTGCAGAGTTCTCAGCAGAAAAGACAAGTCAAGTGCTGGACATCGCCTGTGTGGCTCTTCTCAGGCTGACAGCAGTATAGTCTCAGTGTGCATCTTTAGAGATGAGTTCCCTAAGCACACCTGAGTCTGCATTTTTGATTTCTGGAGTGGTTCAGAAATCACAACTAGGGTCAAAAGGCACCAGTGGTGTTTGCAGTGGGCTCCAGGAGGCTCGGGTCTGGCTGTGAAAGGCCTTGTATGCACACTGTGCCAAAGGGATCAAGGTCTATCCTGAGGGCCTTTAGCTGTGGCCCTTACACCTTAGAACTACACATTTAACAAATTGATAGGTGGGGATTGTAAAGCATTCATCAGTAACAAAAGGTTGGAGACCACCTATCGCCCATCAGTAGGGGACTACTTGAATAAATTTCGACCTGTCCACATAGCGGAATACTATACAACTGCACAAAAGGATGAGGGTGCTTTTATATACCTTATGGACTGATCTGCAAGACAAAGTAAAAACGACAAAATACAGAGCAGTGTGTATAGCCATATGGATAGTGCACTACCTCAGGCAGAGGAAATGAGGACGAGATTAAAAGTGTCTCTGTGTGAAGCCTGAGATATCTGGGGAAAAATTTATAAGAAGACACAGGTGCACTGATCGTCTTGGGGGAAGGGACCTGGTACCTGGCAGACAGTAAGGAGAGAGGCTTTTCATTATAGATCCTTTCATATATTTAAAAAATTCATTTACGAGAAGTTAAGCTTTTAGGATGTAATTTATCCACATGATTCAAAACCACAGTTTAGAAAAATGAGACCAGCTGCCAGCTTCATCCCACCAGCCATGCAGGTGACTCCAAGCTCTATCTGGCCTTTGTGTCACTTTTGAGCAGCTTCCACTCATTTAAGGGAGACTGAGGACTTGAGAGGTTAAACCTGCCCTTCCTTCCTGCCAGGGTGATGAGAGGTACCCCAGCCACACACACACTGTGTAGGACCTCATGTTCACAGTCTGGGTCTGTATAGTTATGTTGAATACCATCTAAGTTCTCTGAAAGCAGCCAACTTTTCATGCTAGTGTCAGAGATGCATGTCTGTGTGTACATGTTCCTCTGGAGGCTTTCAGAAGGCTTAGGGTAGATAGATAGCACTTTTCTTCACTGGGAGTTATATCTAGGCACTGAATCTGCTTCTGGGTTAGCAGCGAAAGTACACCAGTGAATGAGATTACCACATATGAAATTCCTCACTTCATAATTCACAATGCTGGCCACATAATACATCGTTTTGAAAGTAAACCAAATAGTAGATATCAAAGTGATTTGAAACAAACTTCTGTACAAGGATATACTTTTGGACTAACAAAAGCAAAAATTCAGTGAACATTTTAAAATGTGTCTATGAATGTGCTCGTTTTGTTTTTTCTATTTTAATTGGAAACTGCTTTTTATATTTCTCCACTCCACGAGGAGCACATAGTTAATGCAGATTTCAGTAGGACCATCCCAATCAAGCACTTAAAGTATATTTGTTGCCTAAAGTTGCATTTCCAATGTTGGGTACAGATAGAAGATTCCCACACTAACAAAAGGGCCGTAGTTGGTGATTCAAAGTAATAGCTAGCTTATAAATCACTTAGGATTAGGGCAAGCGTACTGGATTTACAGCAAGAGTAAACTAATAACAGCTATCTCAACACTAAATAGACAGTTAAATGACATTGCCTTGACAGCAGAATTCACATCTCTAAGTGAGAACTCTAAGAATGCTAGGTTATATGGTTTAAGTTGCATTTTGTTCTGCTACAGTTAATAGAACTGAGTTAAACACGGATTATGTTGAATTTACTCTATTTTTGGACTTCAGCAATTTGTTGTGAGTATAAAACTTATTGCTAACCCTGATTTTATGATGTAGGGATCAGAAGCTCTAGATCCTAGTTAGGCCTGGTAGAGACTGGAGGGTCCAGCTGGAACAGGCGTGCAGTAGGACCCAGGATGCCTGTGCTGTGGAATTCCTTTCTGCTGTATTAATCAGTCACACCCTTTGTTGTGATAGCTATTTCCAAACAGGACATTCGTGAGCAGATTTGGGACTACATGGAATCACAAAATTTAGCTGACTTTCCCCGGCCTGTTCATCACAGGATTCCCAACTTCAAGGTACTGGGATATTCAAAAAGAAAGCACGATATTCCTAAATGAATGACATTAGTAATACAGTTACCATTCTGCTTCATCTGGTGGATTCAAATTTGGTGAATAGTGAGTGGTGGTGTGAAGTCCGAACCACCAGGCCACAGTGTTTTTGTGTTTTGAGACACCTCTCATCATGTTACTTAACCATCACTCTCAGGGCCTCTTGCTTTTCTGTGCAGGGTGGGTTGGTTGGTTGTGTCTTGCCATGAGGTGGTTGCTCAGTCTGCTGTTTATCATTTGATGCAAAGTGAAATGTTTATCCTGGCTGTAAGCATGTTATTGTTGTGGTGCCTTTTCATAAAACTAGTTCCCTAAGGATAGTAAGGGTGATGTGCTCTGAGAGGGAGCCCTACCACTAGCACCTTTGGAAAAAGGATGGTCTCACCAGCCCTGATGACTCTGGGCCTCAGTTTCCCAACTGTTCAGAATAGAGGATAATCAAAGATGTCTGTTTATGATGGTATTAATAGAAAAAAGTTTGCTTGAAAGAGGCAGCATACACAGCTCATAATCTCTAGCATCCATGTTTTCCAAGAGAAAGAAAGTGATTTTTGAAAATATACTGATTGTTCTTTCAGGCCCAAAGGATGTGGCCCGTTTGCTTGCCAACACCCCTGCCCCACCCCTCGTTTTGGCTGGGCTTTCTCTCCCCAGCCTGGCTTCTAAGAAGCATGCCCCAGCCCCTTATGGTCTTTAGCTGAGCTGGTTCCGAGGCCATCCTGTCCTTTCGAAAAACAGTTCTTTTAGATGATTTTTGTTGCTACTCTGTTTTGTTTTAGTGCTTGTTACTCCAGAAAGAGAAGTGTACATGGAGTACAGGGAAAAGATGAAAGATGAACAGAATCAGTAGTAATCTTTAAAAGGGAATCAACTAGGAGAGGGATGGGGGTTCTGGGTTAGTGCTCTAACCTTGATTTATATGCTGTTTTGATTTAGGTGGTGGTTGCACAAGTGTGTTCATTTTGTGAAACTTAATCAACCTATGCACTCATGATTTGTACACTTTCTGGAGTGTATGTTTTATTTCAGTAATAAATTGGGGCTAGACCAGCTTTCTCAGCCCCTTTTCCCTGACCGCTTTTTTTAGATGTTTCTTTGGGTGATTGTTAAATCTTGTTTCAGAATTAGCACTAATGCCTATCTGGGTGGGCTGCTGGAGCGAACTGCTCAGGCTGCAGTTGTCCTCTCAGTAACATGCTATTGCGTTTAAAAACAGGGTGCTCCTCATGCCGCTGAGCATTTCCCACGCTTGCAGGCGTTCAAAGTGGCCAGAACCATTAAAGTCAACCCTGATGCTCCCCAGAAAAATGCTCGCTTCTTCGTCCTCGATGTAAGTGCAACTCTGTCTGTTTGCCTAACCAGGGCTCTTATCTGGCTTGCCAAAACATCAAAGACCTAGAGGTTTTTGCCAGAACGCGGGAAGTTAAAGTGGATCCCGATAAACCACTGGAAGGTGTTCGGCTGTTGGCACTGCAGGTAATCCCATTTCCTGAGCCAGAGCCTTGCCTCTGACAGGAAGGCAGTCTCCAGGTGGCTGGTAAATGTGTGCAATACTGTATTTGGGAGGATGTGCTTCTGACTCATTCCCCTGTAGAACATGCCCTGGAGTTGTTTTTTCCAAGAACAGTCCAGAAGTCTTTTGGCTGTTTAGCAGTCAATCAGAAATCCTGAGTGTTTCTAAATTCAAAGAAAGTTAAAGGACATTAAAAACAATGACAGTGAAGCATTCTCAATTCTGATGTTCTTCATTAGCAGAGAAAGATGACAATATGTTTATTTCCTTGTGCCTCATTTGTAATATTACAATTCTTTGAAAGTTGATAACCAGTGAGTAAGATATCTGATAAATGAGTTCCTAAAATATTTAAATTTGAATGGTGTTTCTTAAATACGTATGCCCCTTTTCAAGAAAAAAAAATTTCCACACGGTTGGCTTTAAATAATTTATTATAATTAAATATGTCTAATCACAAAACTTGATATAAATTTTAATGCTTGTAGCTCTTACAGTACTATAAAACCAAAAGAAGCATATAAATTAAATACAAACAAAACTATAAAAGTAATACTATGCAAAGAACAGCACTAAATTTATGTAATTGGTGATGCTCTTTTTTTGAATATGGTCCTGAATGTTAGCGGGATCTTTGGGATTCTGCCTTATGCTGCCATGCCTCGTGCGGTGACCCGGTTCTCCCACAGCTCCTGAGAAGCCTCGGTTATGCAGGGCACCTTTCATCCTTTCTGGTGAAGTGACTACCAGAAAGGAATTTTACAGAGAACAGAGGGGGCTTTAGGAATTCTGCTCTGGTTCTTTCAACTCTCTCGTTTAGGAGAGCTTCTGTCTTCTGTTTGCGGTTCAACCCTAAGAGGGGCCTCCAGTTTAGACTCTTCCAGAAGCATTCTTTTGTATCAACCTTATTTCCCCAGTCAGTAAATCACTTTAATGAACTAGAGGTAATAATCGAAGCAGCAGCAATGAAGGACCCACAGTGGGCAGTTATTGCACAGTGTGACCAGAGTCAGCTCTCTGCATGTGAGGTTCAGGGTGGTCTTACCTGTCATCCTCTCAGAGCACAAAATCAAAGACCTTGAATGTGTTGGAGATTTTACACTTTGCCAAGGCAGCCTGTGAGGGGAATGTAGCCAGGCGACAGGAAGGAATAACAGTCCTCGTTGTCACTTCATGTATTCAGGGGAAATAAACAGCGGAGCCATATTCCAGGCTCTGGGCCAGGCACAGGGACATAGTGGCGAAAAAGATACAATGACACATATGATCCCTATGCTCTAGGGCTACAGACTCATCAGTGGTTTCTGAAAACTTTAGTGGGTTAAGAATCATGTAGGAAGCAGATAAAACGGCAGGTTCCTCAGTTCCACCTGAGTGCAGGCAGGGATGGTGATAAACACGGCCACAGACCATACCTGGGGACACAGTGGCCTGTGCTTGGGGATGCACAGCTTCCTAGGCCTTGACTCGATTTCTGGAGTCTGTTTAATAAACACCTGATGGTGATTGATAACCACTGGCCCAGGCAGCGTTTGCCAGCCCTAGCTGCACGTTAGTATCCTCCAGGGAGCTTTGAAGACGATCTGTTGCCAATATCAGGTTCTGAATCAGAGCCTCTGAGTGGGTCTGGACCTTGGTAAGTCTGAAAGCTCCCTAAGTGATGCTGACATACAACTAGGGTTGAGATCCGCTGAGCTAGAGGTTGAGCAGCTTCTGGAAAACAGAGAGTAACCGAATTAGTCTGCAGTATGCCAGAGTCATCTGGAGACTGCAAATGAAATGAACCCAAAACTCTTTAACACTCAAAAGGAAAATAGTATGTGGTTTTTACCTGTGTTGAAATACTCCTCCTTTGTGGTTAAAAAACCTTTATTTAAGTAAGCCAAACTGATTTTATAGGTCTTTTATTGGTCTCAGGCTGCCATTTCCTGCATAAAAACTAAAACATTTTTCACACAAAATGTTTTATAAATTTTATGATTGCCTTATGGCCTGCCCCTTCATGATCTGCAAAGGGACTCTTGGGCAGTGGTTCTCCTGATGGACCTGGTGGGCTTGTTAAAGCAGATTGCTGGGCCTGCCCCCAGGGCTCTGATCATTTCTAATAAGTGCCCAGGAGTTGCTGTGGCCACTGCCCAGGGCCCCCACTTTGAGAAGCCCTGTGTCCTCTGGCACTCAAAATCTGAGAACTAAATAAAAGAAAAGGCTGTTGACACAGGTCAGTATAAAATATTGATTATAACGAGTGCTGATCTCTTAGACTGTGATTTATTGAATAGCAAACTAGATATAAATGCTTAATGGAATATTTTTAATGTAGCTATGCTACGCCAGTTTCAAATTAAAACACCATATAGGGGGCACAGGAAAGTTAATGGTTGGAAGTTTTATGAGAACAGAACTTTGGATTTGTGTTATCATTTTTTACCTGTAATGATTTTCAGTGGCAAGTAAAGTAGAATTAGTGAGTTTAATGAATACCCTGCCTCTTTCATCCTAAGGCTGGGCAGATAGTGGCTCTGAGTAAATTGCATTATTTACTTGTTTGCAAACTAGTAACTTTGTTGGCACACACCGAAAGTGAAGACAGTAGTAACTTGCTTCTGTTCCCGAAAAGTTAGTATACGCAAGAAAATTCCTGTTTTATTTTGTAATTCATTGTCTTTTTTTTAAAAGAGCAAAAAAACATTGCTGGTTCCAACACCACGACTGAGAACAGGGTTATTTAATAGGATCACACCGCCGCCTGGGGCAACTAAAGACATGCTGAGAAAATGTGCCACCTCTGAGGTAAGTACGAGAAGCAAGTCACCAAGGAAAGAACTGTTCTTGGCTACAGCTTCTGGTGAGTTAGAATTCTGTAAAATATACCACAAAGTTTGAAATTTATTTTTAACAAAATCAAATGAACAGAGATGATAGAGTATTTAGCAATTTTGTCATTAAGAGAGCCAACTAGAAAAACTGTGACTACATGGATTCCATTTTTGTTACTTAGTTTTTATTTTGCACTAAGCTGGCAAATTATAAATTCTCTGTTAAAAAAGAAAAGGGAAAACAAGTTATCTGGTACTCTGCTGCCCTCTAGTGTTAATATGTGACATTTAGTGCTCAGCATTTTTTCAGATGCCTCCAGGGCAATAAGGGACATGGTAGAATTTCCAAAATATGTTCAATTGGAACTTGCTTCACCAGTTCTAAATTAATGACTGCTGTCGGCTCACCGAGGCTGCCACACACTGAGCCCATTAAAACAGAGTTAGAGACAAGGGCCTGGACATGAGATGCCTGCCTCCGTGTCCACTGAGATTGAGAAAAGATAGGCTTTCCCACAGTGGGTGCACCATTGGCTGATGACTGGTTTGACGGGAGGCCCCAAACTAATCCCATGTACTGATCCTGTAAGCAACTTGTCATACTTGTAGACAGAGATCAATACCACACCCAGTGATCCACTTCTGATGGATACTGCTCCGTAGTGTCCCAGTCTGGTTTCTTAGATTTACCTTTAGCCCTCATCAGAATCGTGACCATATCAGCCTCCCCATTTGTTAAATACAGGCCTCCATTTGTTAGTATATGTGGGTGCATTTTGCTGGCATAAGTAATATTTCAGAAGTGAGTATGCTGTACATGAAAATAATACCCTCTAGCATTTCATACTTAGTTATTATATCACATACACTTACTGATCATGTCTTAGGTGCAAAATGCTTTACCTCCGTGATCTCATTTCATTTTAACACCAGTCTGATGAGGATGGTGTCCCTGTCTTGAATGAAGAAATTGAAGCTCAGAGAGCTTCCTTCTGCTGAGGTCAAAGGGCAGAGACATCTGGACCCAGTTCTGTGTGACTCCTCTGAGCCTCTTCTGCATCATGGAAAAAATGATTTGCTAAATATTATGAAATTAATATTCTATCCATTTTTGCTGTCAGTTCTTCCTGGTGTCTTTCCTGGGAAAGAAATAGAGGGAAATTTTCCTAAAATGGTTTCCGAGCCCTGGTTTTCCTGAAATGCCATTTCTGCAATGCCTCACGTTTGTTGTAGGCCTGTGTACGTATTTGCTTCTTGTAGGAGATTCTTCAGAACCTGAGTGCTCCTTGCCTGCACATTATGAGATGAGGCAGCCACTCGCTGCTGGGAGAGCTTTTAAGTCCGCATCTGTGTCCACAGGGTGTGAAGAACTATAGCGTTCCTGTGGGCTTGGATTCCAGGGTCCTTGTGGACTTAGTCGTGGTGGGGTCCGTTGCCGTTTCTGAAAAAGGTAAGATTAAAAACAGGAACTCTCGGACGAGACCCCTTACCCTGCAGCTTACTGTTCCACCAGCTCTCTGTTCATCTTTTAGATGCTGACGGTAAGGGATTTCAGCTTCTTGGGCGCACGCCTGGAGAGTTAACTCCGTCCCTCCCATTCCTGGCCCTACTCAACACCTTTATAGTATTTTCAGTCTTCTCAATGGGAAAAATAAAGTGAGATAATCTGTCTTCAGGTGGTGAAAGATTGTTTCTCTGTTCTTAAGTTAACCGGAACTGGAGCTGAATTTATTTGCAGAATGTCAGTAAATAGTTGGTTTTGGAGAGCCTCCAGTGTATGAAAAAACATTAGGTTCTAAACCTTGTTTTTGTTATGAAGCAGCAGCTCCTAGACAACATGCAGTGCCCCAAGCCTGCCTCCGGGGCCCGGTGCTTTGGCATGCAGGCAGGTGAGCAGCACTTGGCCCCTGTGGTTCCTGAAGTACCCGTGGTACTTCGTCCCCCTCTGCACTGCTCTTCCCCAGATGAAGTTTGATGCTCTTTGAACACAATCTGCTTATTCTTCAGTGGGATCAGTGGTTCCAGATGGGATCAGCCCATTGCAGACCTACGTTTGTACTGTGAAATTTGGGGCCCTCTTTAAAGAAAAAAAGAGAGACTATCCTAGGATGCTCATCCCCACATCTCTCTCTTTGAAAATTATTCAGTTAACGCTAAGTTCTTTTTTCAGGAGAGGTACCCAGTAAATAGTTGGTAAGAGATGATTCTAAATCATTCGTTGGTAAGAGATGATCTAAATCATTCGTTTCAAACCTCGAGCATTGTGTTTTTAAATGCTGGCCATTAATATCTTAACCTTCCGTTTACTTTCTTTTCCCAACTCTCACTCTAAGCTGGTATGTGAGATGTAGTGCTTCATTCTTTGCACATGAACACACGACTCCGCACGTCTGCTGTGGGCCAGGGGCCAGGCTGGCGCAGTGGTCTCTGCCTTGGGCCCACAGCGAGTGGGAGGAGCAGACACAATAGCTGAACTGCAGTGAGATGTGCTTGGTGTTAGAAGTGGAGGTTAAGGTAGACGTCGTGGGGTCAAAGGAGGGACCTATGAGCCTCAAGCAGGGCATCACCTCAGAAGTGACTTCAGGGCTAGCTCTTGCATGCTAAGTGTTTTCGAGGCAGATGGAACAGAAGAGGGTGGATTGGTGTGTTTGCGTAGCAGGGCCTTCTGGTGATTGGGGCCGGCTTTCCTGAGGCCCTGAGGCCACGTGACTGGGATTTGGGCTATACTCTTCTGGCAATGGGAAATTAGCAAAGATTTCTTCTTTCAAAAGATCATCAGGAGTTTTCTCTTTGGGCTCGTGATGTATGAAGAAAAACACAGTGTTTTGTAAATGTCACCATCCAGATAACCTCCTGATTAAAACAAAATCACCATGCATATGTTTGGAAACTTTGGATGGCACAGAAAGCGTCACCTCTGCACTCTCCTTCCTCCTTTCCCCAAACACCCACTGTCAGCTGTTCCTTGTGTTGGTACACATAAACACCAGCACCATGTGAGACACAGGTACTGCATGCATCTGTGTGTGTGTGGGCAGGGGGAGGTTGTATATTCATCCTGTGTCTGTTTTCACAGCAGGGACAGCAGCACTTACAAAGCTCTGTGCCCCGCCAGGTGACGTATCTCCATGGTCTTTGCCCATCATCGCAGATGGCTTGGCCTCCTTTTGTAGAATAGGCCTGACTGAGGGGCATTTAAGTTATCTCCAGGGTTTGGTTTGGTTTTTCCCTTAGCAATAATGCTAGAATGAGATGTTGTCTCATCATGCAGTCTGGGTGTGTCTTTGGGGACTCTCCATGGGATAATTCCTAGGAAAAGAATTGCGAACCACAAGGTGGAGTTTAAATCCTGATGGATGTTGCCAAATTACCCACAGAAAGGTTGCCCACCTCACATCCCCAGCACCACATGCCTTGCCTCTCTCTCCACATCCTTGTTAATAACTAGAATCATCCAACTTTAATTTTTTTCTGTCTGATAGTGAAGACTGGTATTTCGTTAGCCTTTCGATTTGCATTTAGTTATGAGTGAAGTTGAACATTTCTCATACATTTGCTGCTTATCTGCCTGACTCTTCATATCCTTTGCTATTTTTCTGTTGAATTGTCTTTCTCTCTTCTGTTTGCATGCATGACTGGAGGCTTTTAATTTTAAAAGTAGCATGATTATATGTGCTTCTTAGAAGGACACAGGAGCAATGAAGCTCAAACTCTGGGTGGTGATGCTGATGCTGATGCTGATGCTGATGTTAAATGGGAGTCAGACTGCCCTGTCACGGCTTCCTGCCGAGGGGGATGTTTAGACTCATTTGGGAGCCAGAAGGCATTTTATTGTTTGCTGTCTCCTTGTATTCTTTTTTCTTGCTCAGCTTCAGATAATTCCTTTGTTGTGTTGCCATTTACAAATTTGCAAAAAAAGTGCTAATACTGCTTAAACCACTTCTCCTTTAGGAACTGTAGAATTGTATTGGGTAGCTATTCAGTGCTTTTTACAAGATAAGGCTGTGCCATCTTAAATCACATATCCCTGTCATTAGAGTTTTTATTTTTCCTTTAAGAGACTTTGATGCAAAAGATATTGCCTTTAGTTGGAAGTTGTTCTTAGTCTTTTTAAAAACTACTCTTTTATTACTTTTAAGTGTAGGCCTGCTAACATAAAGTGCACATAAAGGCAAGCTCAGTTTCCTTTTGTTGTATGTTTAACAGGTTTGAAGTTTACTTCATTGTGTGTTAACCACTATACATATTCAGTATTGTTGTTCTTTTTGGCTCTTGTAAGTCCATTTTTGGAGGGCTGCCTGTGAGGTTACTATGGAAATTTCTACGGAAGGGCCAGGGATATTGGGTCCAAGTTTGTCCTTTTCTTGTGACATAATGAAAAATTTACTCCTGATGACTACACAGACCCTACAGAGATATTGATTCTCTGCATTGTCTCTTAGGCTGGAGACTTGGGAAGGGAGAAGGTTATGCTGATCTTGAATATGCCATGATGGTTTCGATGGGAGCAGTCAGCCAGGAGACGCCAGTGGTTACCATTGTCCATGACTGCCAGGTGCTTCCTGTGGCCAAGCAGAGCCACTCCTGAGAAAATGAGGGGGAGGGAGGGA
>NW_011888947.1:1318689-1321608 GCF_000151845.1 Pteropus vampyrus
ATGGCAGTCAACCCAAGCCGCTCCACAAAGAGTACAGGAATGGCAAACAGCTGGCAAAAGCCACCTCATAGTCGGGGAGATCTTTCCACTTAGAACTTGTGGGGGCGTATGGAAGAGTGCACTGACATTAGCTCTGTCATTCCTCACTCAATAAGCATATTGCTCTTGAAACAAGCAATTTTACGGAAAAGCCATGCATTTGTGCGTTTCCATGTCGAAAGATCCCTTTGCATGTGCCACTGTGGCAGTGCTGTAGATTTTCAGTTAGTTTATAACGTGTGGTTATTCTTCAGGTGATTACAGTTTGTATGCGTGCCAGCCCTGTGATGTGTGCAGAAGGACGTATTTTTGCTTCATATGATGTGTTAAAATGGATTTCTTCTGCCTGCGTGTGGAGCCTTACCACGTGGGTCAGGTTTCCTGAGAACACTTATTTCTGCATGAGGGAGCTCTGTGGTTCCAGTGAGCAAAAGCACACGGGAGTTATAGCACTTCAGGGTGGTCATCTGGCAGAGACAGCTCTGGAGTGGGCACCAGCAGAAGTGTGGTATTTACCAGGAGGCGAGGCTGCCAGTGCCCACTGCTGCTTCTTGGAGTGAAATAACATTTAGTTCTTCCACATAATTATAGTCAAACTTTTTTTCTGATTGTAATTGTAGTTTTTAATTTGATCATCTTTTCTAAATAGAAGATCTAATAACTTAAGAGATCCTTAAGAATCTAATTATAACCAGTTTAAATTGGTTTTTAAATATTGCAAAGAACACAAGAACCTGAATTCTTTAAGAAGGTGGATTGGGGACATGGGAAGGAGTTGGATTGGCTGGATTTAGACCATCTTTGGGATCTTTTGGGGCCCAGAACCTCTATGGTACTGGTCTGTGAGTTTAGTCACCTTTGAATGAATCAATTCAAAAGAATTGCAGAGGTACAAGTGGCAAAATATTCCCTTTGATTGGAAAAGAGTAGTCACATCTCGTAGATATTTCCAGGGCATAGACATGATTTTTGTTTCTTTTTTCTTTGTGTCTGAACAATGGGCAATATTACAAGGAGCAAGTCCTTCTCTGCCCAATCTTTCTATTGAAGCTGAGCGTCTGAAGACCAGAATGGATGAGTGCCACCCGCAGAGGCTTCTGACATGGCCATGCGAGGGGACAAGGGCAGTGTCCAGTTGGAGAGGGCTCTGACCCACAGAAAAGGCTTTGCTGAGGTGGAAAGTATTATGTACTTTGCATTGAGAGAGAGAACCAGGTACTAAATTAATGAGGATTAAGAGCCTTTAGGTTTGTGAGAGGGCACTTGACTGTTCTTAGGTGTTTGTGTTTCTTTAAATCTTACTCTAATTCACTGATTTTTTAACATGGGCCTGGTGTGCTTCTTGTGGTTTAGAAGTCCATGAAGAGACATTGGGAAATCGTACACAGAATCTTTGGGGAGTCCTGGGGAGGGAACTCCAGGTTCTCTTGAATGTCACTGACACTCTGCCACGGATAAGAACCATGCTCTAAGTTACATATGATTCTGAATATAACGAGAAAATAGATACTAGTCAAATTATTTTTGTAGAAAAATTGTACCTACCTCATGTGCTGATCTGTACCCTGATGTACCCACATCTGTGAGAAGCCCCGTGTCTGGACCATTGAGCTTCTCTCTGTAACTGTGATCATTTACAAGCTTTGTGCCCAAGGAAAGAAAGCATGGTTAAAGAGTGAGGATCGCCCAAAAGGACTAAAGAGTGTTTTTGGTTCCTCTTCTGCCTCTCAGTTCCTCTGACACTATGAGACTAATTCTGCCCTGGGCTCAGTTGTCCATGCTCAGCCTGACCCAACAGGCAGCCCCAGTGTCGCTGCCCCCCGAGGACGGAGCCAGCAGTCTCCACACTGCAGGCTGCATCCAGCCCGTTCTATCCCGTTCAGGCAGGCTCTGGGGTTGAGCCTCATTTAATAGGACTCCTACCACCTCCTTTGTTGGCCGGTGTCAGGAAATATTTGTTGATTGATTAGGCCAAAAAGCTGAAGATGTCCTTTGTACAGAAGTCCTGTTCGTTGGGAATTAATATTTTGTGTAGTATGTATTTTCGGCTCATTGCTAGAACTGTTTTAAAGGTGGCATTCCATTTCACATTTGCCTTGTTTCCATAGTTTCAGTGACACGTTGAAAGGGTTGGTCTCTGAGAAATATTCCTTCAGTGGAGGAGTGGAGAGGAGGAGGAGGAGAATTGTGGCTTATTAAAGACCCCATTCCTCCCAAGAGCATAGATTGGGGCGGGGACAGGTATGGAGGCAGAAACCCCCCATTATCCTGGAATGCCACCAGGGGAGTTGCCATTTGTGACCCTTTAACCCTCATACTAATGATCTTAGCTGCTACCCCTCTGTATAAGAGGCCTTCGTTTTTCTGCTTTCTGGGCCTCTGGGAAAATAGAGAAAGCTCTCTGTTCTTGACAGCTGCCGTGGTATGTCTTAAGCCAGGAGATGTCAAGCTACTGATTAAGATAGTGGGTGACCCACATCACAGATGACCAGGTGGGACCATTCTCATCTAATCAATTGGTGTACCTGTCAGATAGAGACGGCTGCCGAGAGCACATGTGGCAGAGGCCTCTGTGGGACTTTGATGTCTCCTCTGTCATGACTAAGTTGCAGTCCCTTTTGGACACCCCAAGAATAGCTGGAACTGCCTTACTTTTTCAGATCAGCTGTGAGGTGATGGGGAAAATCCCAGTACTCAGAAGCCTTCGCTACCGAGAGAAGCAGATGGGGAAGGATGTCACCCTTCAGGATGAGCACCGGCGTCTTCTGGAAACCTGCAGCCAGCAGACAGCTCCCCCGAGAGCTGTCAGAAGACCCTGGAACCCATCCCAGCTGGAGCCAAGTTCCGTGCAGGGGGAGGATGTGCCTTCTAACACTGTTT
>NW_011888947.1:1321658-1331109 GCF_000151845.1 Pteropus vampyrus
CACACTGCAGGCTGCATCCAGCCCGTTCTATCCCGTTCAGGCAGGCTCTGGGGTTGAGCCTCATTTAATAGGACTCCTACCACCTCCTTTGTTGGCCGGTGTCAGGAAATATTTGTTGATTGATTAGGCCAAAAAGCTGAAGATGTCCTTTGTACAGAAGTCCTGTTCGTTGGGAATTAATATTTTGTGTAGTATGTATTTTCGGCTCATTGCTAGAACTGTTTTAAAGGTGGCATTCCATTTCACATTTGCCTTGTTTCCATAGTTTCAGTGACACGTTGAAAGGGTTGGTCTCTGAGAAATATTCCTTCAGTGGAGGAGTGGAGAGGAGGAGGAGGAGAATTGTGGCTTATTAAAGACCCCATTCCTCCCAAGAGCATAGATTGGGGCGGGGACAGGTATGGAGGCAGAAACCCCCCATTATCCTGGAATGCCACCAGGGGAGTTGCCATTTGTGACCCTTTAACCCTCATACTAATGATCTTAGCTGCTACCCCTCTGTATAAGAGGCCTTCGTTTTTCTGCTTTCTGGGCCTCTGGGAAAATAGAGAAAGCTCTCTGTTCTTGACAGCTGCCGTGGTATGTCTTAAGCCAGGAGATGTCAAGCTACTGATTAAGATAGTGGGTGACCCACATCACAGATGACCAGGTGGGACCATTCTCATCTAATCAATTGGTGTACCTGTCAGATAGAGACGGCTGCCGAGAGCACATGTGGCAGAGGCCTCTGTGGGACTTTGATGTCTCCTCTGTCATGACTAAGTTGCAGTCCCTTTTGGACACCCCAAGAATAGCTGGAACTGCCTTACTTTTTCAGATCAGCTGTGAGGTGATGGGGAAAATCCCAGTACTCAGAAGCCTTCGCTACCGAGAGAAGCAGATGGGGAAGGATGTCACCCTTCAGGATGAGCACCGGCGTCTTCTGGAAACCTGCAGCCAGCAGACAGCTCCCCCGAGAGCTGTCAGAAGACCCTGGAACCCATCCCAGCTGGAGCCAAGTTCCGTGCAGGGGGAGGATGTGCCTTCTAACACTGTTTATGTTGGGAATCTCCCCTGGGATACCCGAGTGAGTGAGCTGAAGCGAGCCCTCAGAGAACGGGGCACAGCCCCACTGCGGCTGACCTGGCAGGGCCCACAGCACCGGGCCTTCCTCCATTACCGGGACCCGGCCTCAGCCCAACAGGCCATCTCCTGCTTGCAGGGCTTGCAGCTGGGCACCAGCACCTTGAAGGTGGCACTGGCCAGGCAGCAGAGGGCCAGCGACCTGGCAGGTGGCGGTGCTAGAGAGCCACATCCTGACCGTTACACGACCATCTGACCTGGGATAACATCCCACCCCGGTTCCTGTGGAGCTCCAGATGCCTGCATAACAGGGCATGGCAAAGCTATCCGTGCATGAGCTGCTTCGACAAAGTGCTGTTCTTTCTAGGAAGTCACAGCCTTCACTTACTGCCCGGTGATCTGACGAGTAAGGAAATTAGCCAGTAGTACACTGAGGCGGCTGAAAACTCGATGTGTTCAGTTATGGTTTATCATGGTCCTTTAACCTGTTGGATGTTATAGCTGTGCTGCTTTCTCTGTAGAGACAGCTGTTCTGAGGGTTTAGGGGACTACGTGAACAATAAACAAGTGACTAAATGGTGACGGTGATTTAGGAGAATCTGAGTCTGGATTTGAGGGGAGTGGAGATTAAGAGACAATGAGCAGAGGATCCTGCCAGGAGAGGCCCTGGCAGGGACCAAATGCAGGAGCACAGTGGGCAAGACAGAAAGTGCCCTCATGCCCCAGGATCCTTAGCCTAGCACTACTGGACAGGGACAACTGTATCTGAGTCGCAGAAGCTGAGTAGTTCAGCCTCCTGGGTTCAGAACACTTGTCTCAACTCAGTCCTGGTGTCAGAGATGGAAAGCGGATCCAACATGGACACTTGGTTGAGTGGTGTCACCTGTGTTCCCTCCTTTCTAGCTTTACTCCTCCCTGTGGGCGAACACCCCTTCACTCTCTGCTCTTGACCACCGGCCCCTGCACACAGCAGGAAGCACTGCCTTGTAGGTGATACTGGCTTTGGAAAGTGCGTCATCCAGGCCTACATCACAGAGTCCTGCAAACGTGCACACACTCGCATTTGCCCAATGCCTTAGGTTTTTCGTGTTTTTTTTCCCTCCAGTTTCTTGTTCCTAAAATCAGGCTGGATTTTGGCTTAACTATACTTTCTGAACAGAAGCGCTGTTGCAGTTGATCCTGGGCAAAAACTCAAAATAAGCATTTAAGTGGAAATTTTGTTTTTTCAAATGTACATGTGTTTAAAATTTTATTTTTTCACTAGAGGGTTTTACTGAGGGCAGGCCTTATACACGAACTTTCAAAAACTGTTCTCAAGGCACTTAGTCTCCCTTTAAAAAAAGCATTTTCTCATTAGTTTTACAATGAAAATTCTATGGAAACTTCAGAAAGAAAATCTATCCTGTTGACCTTAAATAGATATATCTGCAGCAAACTGGATTTGTTCGGGAACAACAAAGAATTGCAGTTCGGGACATATGGCCTAATGCTGAACCGTGTGGAAGTCCGGAGACACACAGGACAGGAATGCTCTTTCATGGACTTGGGAGGGGCCGCTGTAAAGGAAGAGTCCATTGGCGGAAACTGGAAGTTCGAAGTGTGGTGACTTTTCATTGGCTGAGTTATGGTGGTCTCCCATTGACTGAGCGGTTACTGGGCAAGGAGAAATCTTTTCTTCTTGCCGAGGCAGTAACGTAGACTCACGAGGCCCTGTCAGGGATGCGGGGTACCTCTCTTCCTGTTGGGGTCAGTAGTGTGTGTTGAGTGACACCCACATGAGAGTTCTCTCTTCTAGCCTCCCGATTCCACTTTAAATGAGGTTTCTGTTTATTAATTTCACCATCCTTAGATTTGCTCATTAAATGAAGACTCCTTTTCCAAGTTGTCATGAATAAAATGAGGATGGAGAAATACCTTAAAATGGGCCAGGACCTTGCCTTGGGACCTCGGGGCCTCCTCTTTCTCAGCCTGAACTGTCCACCCTCGTCTGCCCGGCTAGTTTTGTTTTGTCACTAGGTATTCAGCAGGGAGGTCAGAGGCCAACTCTGACCACCTGATCTAGAGTAGCGACCTGCTCATCTTACCTCCTCACTCTGATTTTTGGTTTTTGTTTTTATTTTCTTCCAGAATATTTCCTATATTTGGCATGTTCTTGTTTAGTTTTTGTTGACTTCATTAATTATTCAATTAATTAATTATTGATTTTCCACCATTAGATTAGCACTCCCGGAGAACAGGAAATGGGTCTGTGCCTATCTTCTTGACTCCCCACTGGACCCCAGGTGTGAGAACAACTCCTGGCAAATACGTAGCAACTCAGGAAAAATATAATATGGAAATGGATCCATCGGAGCCAAGAGAGGGAGAAACTGGGTCCCAACCACACTGCCCGCAGCCTCGTGTCCGGCCGTGCCTGACGCCAGCCTGCCTCACACTTGAGTTACATGTCAACAACTATTCCTCTTGGTTAAGGAGGTTGCTTGGGTTTTCTGTCACTTGCAGCCAGGATAACCCAGATATATAGATAATCTGAATGAATTTATCATTTTTATATTTGTGGAAAATAATATAAGGAAAACTAAAGATCACATTCCTGAACTATAAGTACCCCAAATGTACCAGCCTATACCTGCCTTTTATTCCTTCATCCTGCCTAAGGCAGGCCTTGGATAGTCTTTCTCAGGGCTGCCTGGAAGAGCGCCCAGATTTCAAGGCAAGTGCTCAGTGACCCAGCTTTTTGTTCCCAAGACTCTTGAGTACTTACTTGTCAGGATCATAATTGTATAATTTACATAACAATAATAAGCGAAAATAATGGAAAATGATCACTCGACAAGCTGCTGAGACTATGTGGCTGCCTTTTAAGTGGAGCTGTTGTGATTTGTGGGTCCCATCCCGAATTTTCCTAACTCGTGGTGGGCTTTGCCAGTCCATTTAACTTGTGCCAAATCTGCAGCTGCACAGTTTCCAAACACACAACGAGCACTGGGCTCTGGGAGCCCAGAAGTGCGGATTCCGCTGTGGTCTCTGCCTACAGGTCCTGTGCTGTGGGCAAGTCATGCAGCCGATCCAGGTTTTAGCTCTCTCGTCTTTAGAACAGAAGGTTCAAACTCGATTTCGAAGGTCTGACAGGTTCTGACATTATGTTTCTTTTGGGGTTCACCGGTCACCATCACTTAGATTTTTTTTTTTTTTTCTGTTTATAAAAGTAAATGTAGCCATTCTGGAGATTTTGAAATACAAGAAGTATATAGGGGTGTCACCCATCACCTCACCACTGCACTGACATTACCCTTTATTCTCAGTCTTCTGTGCAATTTTAACCGCTAGAATTAGCAACGTGAGCTTCGGAATCAAACAGATTGGGTAGAAGCATCAGGTTTGCCAGGGTTTGGTAAGGTGTGCCATGGCAGCTACTTATCTCTGAACTTCCATTTGTTCTTCAACAAATGGGCATAGTAACAGTACATACCCTACCCCACCCCCACCCACACCCCCAAAATTGTGAAGCGCGGAGGAAATAATGCATCAAAAATATGGTCTGCACAGAGCAAGTGCTTGTGATCATGTGTTCTCTGTGGAAAGCAATGTGGCCCAGCCTCCCAGAGACGCCACTGATCACCTCTCAGATGGGGAAGAGCAGCTCTGAGTGGGGCAGAATTCAGGACTGACCCGGAGGTCTTGTCTTATGCCCTTGCTTTGAGGGCAAGAGTCTGGCAGTGTCAGTAGCAGGCCCTAGGCCTCAGGGGTATCAGTGGTGGTGGTGATGGCCCTGGAGCCATTTCCTAGCTGACAAAGTTGTCATGGATGTCGAGACCTGATGGGAGTCGGCAGGAGTGACTGCAGCACTGAGCTTGCTAGAGAGCATGTCTATAAGGGTAAGAAGCAGCCATTCTGCTCCAGAGAGGTCCCCTGGCTATGGGCTTTGCTTGAGGCAGAAGAAGGCATGCATCACCTATGTTCCCCTGCCTGATGAGCTGTGGCCTGGCTCTTCCAAACCCTCAGATGACTTGATCATTGAACTGGAAACAGTCCCTCTCATTAAGATCTGAGAGAAAGTCAATGATAGTACACAGGTGAAGAATCAGAACCTAAGGAGAACCTGCTTGGCTGGTTTCGAAGAAATACCCAATCTGAATAGTTAGTTGAATATATAGAAAACAGATCAACACAGGGCCATTCAAAGACAATCTCAAAGTAAAAGGATCTGACACATCAGGCATGAAGGAACAGCGTTCGTGAGAAAGATTTACTACAGGAAACAAAAGTAAATTTGAGGCAGTGTCTACTCTGTACTCCTGAAAATTTTGAGAAAATAGCTTCCATTTTTCTATGAAAAGATCATGTCAGTTTTTTACCTGTTCTGCTCTGATCTCGAAGTCCACAGGAAATCCTGAGCTCTAAAATTAAAAACCCTGTGGGGTAGGTCAGTATACTCAACTGAGAGCTTGCTGAAAGTAGGCAGAAATGAAGAGATACAGATTTTTTTTAAATATACATGTGATTATGATATTGACATTTATATTAGAAGATGTGGTATGGAGGAGAGAGAGGAAAGTCAGCAAGAAGCTGAGGGAACTGGTGAAGAGACAGTGGCAAGCTGTAGCCGATACACGGAAGGTAAGACATGGAAGGACCCCCCTCAGCTGCTGGAGGCAGTGCCACAGCACAGACTTCTATAATCGGTAGGGCTATGTAACATCCTATAATGGGGGTCCTGCCTGGAGAGAGGAATCCTACCAGCACCGTGTGACCTGGGCCTTCAAGTACAGCGATGAGCAGACAGTAAAGAATCACCAATCATTTGAAGAAAATCAATCTTAAATCAGTATCTAATCCCTGTGGAAATATCAATACAGGAATCAGAAGATGATTAGAAGGCTGTCATATCCATTAAAGAATAAACTGGTAAGGAAAGAACAATTATTAGCAACTAAAAACACCATGAAATAAACTTAGTCAAACAAGATACAATTAGTTGGAAGATTAAGCCACATGATTCTTCCTGAAACCAGTCAAAGGGGATAGAGATGAAAAGTATGAAACAGTGGAGGAAGTAATCAAAACTTTCTTCAGCTAAAGAAAGATTCGACTTAAATGTTGAATCATCCTTAAAATCCAAAACAAGGGAAGCATGCAGATCAGTGACCTTCCCATACAGTGTCAGTAACTCATTGAAAACTTTGCTTTTAATGCAGTAGCAACAAAAACTAGTAAGTACTTGAGAATCCACCTAACGATCAATCCAGGGCTCATGGGTAAAATTACAAAACTTTACTGAAAAAGATGAAAGGTCTGAATAAAGGGACATGCTGTATTCTAGATGGAAGGCTTCAATCTTATAAAACTATTATTTCTCCCTAGATTAAGACATTCTATACGTGATAAGCAAAATCTCAGCAGGATGTTTTCATGAACTCGATAAGGTAGATAGTAAATGCTTAAGAAGTGTCAAGAGCAGGAACGAGGGATTTGCCTTCTGGATAGCAAAACCTACTCTAAAGTGCCAATACCGAAAGCAGTATGGTTCCAGTGAATCAGCACATCAGTGGAACATGGTAGAAAGTTTCAAAATTGATGGGCTTCGAGAACATAAGAGTAATTTTAAAGAGGGGAAGGATTCGTTTCTTATGAAATGGAATGAGAGCTACTCGCTGTTTTGAAGGGTTAATTTCATACCACACAGAAAAATAAATTCCAGCCTAATTAAATACCTAGACATAAGAAATACAAAAGAATTCGGAGATAATCCAAGAATATGTTTTACAACATTGAGATAGGAAAGGGCTGCATAAGCAAGACCCTGAATTTAAGGAGGAATTTATTCCTTTGTTCCCCCTCAGAATGGCAAGTTTGGTTTGGTGCAGAATCCAAATGAGCCCCAAGATGAGCTAGCTGGAGAATATTTTCCAAATAGGAAACCTGACTAGTGGATTTCATGCATTTATTTAGTATTATCCTTTTTGATGCTGCCAAAATGCACGAAACCGTAGCTATATATAAAAAATATGACCAGCAAATCTAGTTCCCCTAAGAGGAGTTGATTAAGCCATCGGCATGCAAGATTCTTTGCAGAGTTCGGGAGCAGGCATGCAATTCATGTCATACTTCTCTAAAGGGGAGAGAAGTCGATAGGACAATCCAACTTTAAAATCTGAAAAATTTTCATCTTCAGGAGGAAACCCAAATTCCTTGGTATCCAGTCTCTTCCACCTTCCTTTCCTTCCACAGATTTTCCCTAAATTCCACCACACTGCCCAAGAAAACGGGTGAGACGCACAGCCAACTGGCTGAACCCAGGCATCTCTTTGCCAATGCTTTGGCACCGCCTGGCTGAGCAGCAGGGCTAGGAAGCAGGCATTGAGGTGCCAGGGGTCTGTGCTGACGTTCATTCCGTAGGGTTCTGCATACATGGTTTCTGTACGTGAAGTCATCTGAATGATGTAAGTGGTTCACAACTTTTCTCAGTAAGAAAGAGTAGAGGTTGGAGTAAGACTAAGATAAAGAGTAAGAATAAGCTCCTCTAAACCTCTTGTTCTTTATTCAAAGTATTGGATTGACAGACCCAGTTCTGCCATTTGTTAATGAGAATTATTTGCATCGGATTCCCACCATGCTGCAAAGTGATTAAAATATAAAGGTGCAAACAAACTCTTGAAACAAGCATAGAATGTTTAGAAAATATCGAGAAAAAGAGTAACTCCACCACCATAAAGAACCATTGTGCTTCCTATGTGTTCT
This sequence comes from Pteropus vampyrus, assembly GCF_000151845.1. Lineage (NCBI taxonomy): Eukaryota > Metazoa > Chordata > Mammalia > Chiroptera > Pteropodidae > Pteropus > Pteropus vampyrus. The sequence goes on from NW_011888947.1 coordinate 1,329,462, forward strand.
TTTCTAAGGATTGTCACTAAACCTAGATGATTGTATTTCATATTACTGAAATCGTTTTTAGAATGATAGCCGGGACAAATATTCTTTACGATATTGGTCTCCCACTTCTCACGTCAGTCTCTGGAGTGCTCAGGGCAGTGTTTAGGGTCACACTGGCACAGGTGAGTCTGTCCACTCTGGTTCTTGGAGTCGCCCCCTCTGAGGACAAGCCCAGGCATCACGTGCCCCTGCAGGCAGCACACCGCCTCAGCCCTGTGAAGTGGGAAACAGTGCTCTCTCCACTTTTACAAATGAGAAGACTGAAGCTGCTCAGGAGGAAGTGATTCCGCCCCAACCTGGCCCCACATTAGTTCCGGCAGACCTGAGCTGAGCCTTGTAGAGCTCATGGCTCCAAAGCCAGTGCTCTTTCCACTTCTGCAGCCCACTTCTCACACCCACACCCCCCTGGGCCGAAGGCTTCCTGAGGCCAGGGCTGCCCGTCCAGTGGGCAAGAGCTCAGCCTGGGGTAAGAATTCCTTACCTGTATGAACGAATGTATGACAATTACAAACAAACCAGGCTGTGCTCAAAGGCTTAAGGGACTTGTTCAGGGTTCCGTGCCCAGGCAGAGGGAAAGCTGGCTATTGGACCGTGATCTCTGCCCCCAAGAGCTGTGGTTGCTTCCCTCCATTACTTTCTCTACCAGCAGATGAGCAAGGAAGGATGGTACTGTCTACACGCATCCTCCCCATCCAAGCCAGCAGCCCCGAAGCAGCCTGCCTTCCTAGCCTCCACTCCAGGGCAGCAGTCCTGCCCACCACTGTAGCTTTGCGCTTCCATTGTTCTTTGGGCATCGTTTAGCCTCCCTAGTGCTCATCCAGCGACCCACTCATACCTCACTCCAGATACTACATCAGGAGAAAGAAGCTGATGATGACACATAGGGCAAATAAGAGGCTGAGAACAAAACTACCCCACCATCACCACCGAGAAAAGAGCCGGTGCATTTGAAACCACAAAAGAGCTTACGTTTGGCAAAGAGCGATTGGAGAAAGGATAAAATGTTAGATGAGAACATTTAAAAAAAGACAAACAGTCAGGTCTAGGGAGAATAACCGTAATGTATCACACTTCTAAGTCTGAACCCACAATGGACATTGGTAACCGATCCCTGCGCTCCTGATGGCTGAGCGTGACAAACCGTCACACTGCATTTTAATTTACTAGGGCCAGATGATCTTATTTGGCATGAGATAATGAACTTTTCCGCCTTTTTGCCAAAGCAACAAAAATGAGGAGCACTTCACCTCTTCCAATCTTACTGGAGAGCCTTACCATGCATTATCACCTGCCTTCCCCGCTAGGCCCCCAGGAAGCACCTTGCTTGCTGATGACTCTGTTTCCACAATTTCTAATCTGATTCTCACACCCTCTGCTCCTAGCACAAATAACCAAATGGGGATCGCTAAACTCACTTCCTCTTTTTCTGGATCTAATCTAACCAATGTTCCAAATAGAATGGATACCTTGAAAACTTAAGGACCGTGGACTCCACTCATTTTCAAATTTTTTTCTTTTGGAGGCAGAGTTTTTTGAGACACCTGTCTTCAAAATAAGTCTCACACGGAACACCATATGTATAAGCAGGAGGAAGAGGTTAGTGTGTAGG
>NW_011888947.1:1332004-1360337 GCF_000151845.1 Pteropus vampyrus
AGATTCAAATTGCAGCTAGTCGTAGACTAAGCCAGAATTATCCATGTATCTTCCTTCACTGTGGATTGTCTTTACTTTGCCACCTAAGGTAGAAAGAGGCAGACAAACCAGGGGCCTTTTCTAGAAGAGGAATGCAGGAGTAGGGTGATTTCCCCAGGGTATGCGGCATGCCAGCAGAGATGGCCTTGGGACCCAGGTCCGCTCCATTCAGAAGCCTGCAGGGGAGTCTCCTGGCAGCGGGCAGTGGTTTTGGTCCACGCTGTGTTGAGTCTGTCCTGCTCCCTTTGATTCTGATCTGCACATCTCTAAATAACTACGCCTGTTGGAAGCCCACCGTGTGATGGGCGCTGGGCCAGCCTTGCCTCTGTGCTTGGAATAGCCCTGTATTTTATTGCATCTGGAGATGAGGAAACTGAGGCACCGAGTTGTGGCGGCTTGTTTCCTGTTGTGTGGCAGAGCCCCCCTGGTCTCCCATTCCATACCCCACCCCCATGAGTCCCAATCACTCCGCCAGTTCTCATCATCCCAGGTCTTCACCCGAGACTGCCTGGGAGAGCTTTCAAACCAGCAGAGACTTCGAAATAGTGGAACCCACACTCCTGTTCCTCTAACAAGGCAGGATTTCTTCCTGTGAATGGAACCCTTTATTTTCAATGTCCATAAATCATAAAGGTTAAAATGGGAGCTGACATGTGACCAAGTAATGTGGACATTTTGCACTTTGGATGGTTTGGAAGCAATAAACTCAGGCCCTGAAGTGCTGAGTTGTGAGCAAACTAAACACTCCTCCCCGCCTTGGAGGGAGGGTGGGTTAATTCACTTAACCCTTAGAAGAACTCTATGAAGCAACTGCTATTACATTTTCCAGGTAAGAAAGATGTGGCTCGGCGAGGTGACTTGCTAAGATTACGCGGCAAAGCTGGCCTTAGCCCTGGGGTCCCTCCCGTCAGCAAAGGAAAAGCCTGTCCCCTGGGAAAATACCGACGGCTCATCTCTTGACCACCAGCAGGGCCTCAGGGGTAATTGGAAGCCACAGTGGCTTGTCGAAACACTAGAGAGATGATTAATGGTTGAGGAAAGTGGTGCTGAAGCCATGCACAGTTCCGACGTGTACTAGGTCTGTGTCCTGGGGCAAAGTGCTTGCCCTCTCTGCGCCTCAGTTTCACCTGTAAGCCCTTCAGAGATTTTCATTCATTTAAGCCTTACAGCAATGCTTTGAGAGAGGTGCTCCTACCATCATTTCCATCTTACAGATGGGGAAGCTGACGCACAGAGAGGAGAAGCACCTGCCCAAGCTCACAAAATTAGGAAGAGGTGGAACCAGGACTTGAACTCCCACACTCTCAAACATTATATTCGTTATCCGCTTTTAAAATGGCAGCGTCTCTGTGTGTTCAGGGAGTCATCTCCTGGGACAGACACAGCTGTATTCAGAAGAGGGGTTTGCTTTCTTTTCACTTTTCTAAGGTTTATTTGTTTTATTTTAAATAAGCACTATCATTTGTGTAATTATGAAAAGACTAGTTTAGTTTATCTCTCTCCCCAAAACAGCCGGCTACCCCTTAACAAAGATCAAGGGGCCCAAAACACCAGAATCAGGTTCATCCGTGCACGTGGTCTGCTGCCCACGTTTGGGAGAAACTGATTTTCTTTGTGGTTTATTCTTAAGTGTGCTGTTGTCACAACATAGACTTCAAAGCAGACAGCAGGTGGCGCTGCCGCCTCATAGAGAAACAGCCAAGTGGTGAAATGCCTGGGGTGGGTCAGGTGCTGTATAGGCTGCCTCCTCTCTCAGGGAGGGTCCCCCCTCACCCTGAGCTTTCTCCCCAGGGAGGGTATCACAGTGAAGTCCTCTGGAAGGTTTACTGGAACCCACTGCCCTCATGTCCCCGCTGCCCACGTCTGCGACGGCCTCACCAAGCTTCTGACCATTCGAAGAGAGATGGCCCAGCCCTCCCTGCTTCACACAAACTGTGGCCACGTGGACACACGGTGTGCTGATCTATGGCTTGCTTTGGGGGAAATTTCCAAATACAAAACGTTTTTAACCCCTTTCCAGGGGATTTCTAAAGACCCGGCCTGCTGCCCTGTGGCTGTAAACCATGAACACAGTAGGATATATGGTCTGTGCCTCTTCCCTGGTGTGATGTCACTAGCTTAATAAGGTTCTCAGAGAAGCTTGCCACCACTGTTTCTCCCCAGACCACTGCCCAGCTCCAAAGTTTCTCCCTGCACTGCCATCCTGCTAACACGAAGCATTATAGAAAATAAGCCATAGGTGTGGTCTACACCTGGCCCCAGGGACTTCATCCGCTCTGGACAGGCCCCATCTTTTCTGCATCCCGACAGACAGCCTATGCTGTAAGAGTTGGAGGGGCACCATGGTGACTGCCCACACAGGGCAGTGCCAGATTTCTACTTCGAACAGTGCCAGATTTCTACTTTGTCTCAGGTTGCCCTGGGCTTGGTAACATCTTCTCTTCAGGATGTGGACATGAATTCCCACCCCAACCCCAACCCCCCAGTGTCCTGGTGCTGGAAAAAGCTGGATACAGTGTCCTGGTCTGTGAACCCGTGATGACAGAAGTGGGTTGGCCACTGAATCTGGTCCAGTCCAACGGGAGACATTGTTGGTGCTCAGTGTCTCTTAAATGAATAAATCTGCAGTGGCTTTCTTTCTGTCCCCTGTCCATTCATGCCAACAATATTTTATACTTGCAAACATCGGTTGTCCCTCTTCCCCTGCCCATCCCTGAAGCACGCAATATAATTGTTAAAGGCCTAATCGTCTTGGTCCTACAATAAGTCACTGTCCCATTGTGAATGGACATGGCTTTTTTCTGGCTGTCCAGTCTATTGGTCACACTGCTTGCCCAGGAGGGCTCTGCCTCAGAGCGTATCTGTGGAGTGCCAAACGAGGGCGTTCTCCATAAAACTGTCTAGAGCCCTGAGATGTTCATGCCCAGGAGATCCAAAAAGCAGAGCAGGGAGGCACAGCCACATGCGCCACCCCAGCTGGCCTCTCTCACCGTGAACGTCAACTTTTGTTTGAGTTTTTCCCTGGTGGACTAAAAGGGCCCAAGTAAGTCAAGGGAGCTCTCATGAGGGGCCATGATGAAAACCCATGAAAGCTAAGTCCATTGTCCTGGAGAGGAGGTTGATGTCAGCGGTCTGTGCTGGGGTTTCTGCGCCAGTCTCCCCACTCCACCTGCACGAACCCTCCACAGCTTGAAGGCATGGAGGGGTGCGAGAGGCTCTATGCTTAGAGACCCCAAACCCCTGCGTGACCCCTGTCTACTGCCATCTCTCCAGAAGCTGGCAGCCTGAAACTTCCCTCTTTTTTCACTAGGCTCCATGGCTGGAGGAAATTGGAGCCATATAACACAATGGTTAGGGACACGGGCTTTGGGGTCAGAAAGTCCTGGATCTGAGTTTAAATTCTACCTCTTACCAGCAAAGTCTGGAACAAGTCCCCTAACCTGTCTAAGGTCTATTTCTGCATCTAGAAGGTGGGAGTAGAAATAGGCCCTACCTGAGGCCTGCTGAGATGACCTGAGACGGTGTGTGTGAAGAGGGCTCGCCACTGGCCAGCAGTGGTACACCTCATAAACATGAGCTGCATGTGTGTGTGTGTGTGTGTGTGTGTGTGTGTGTGTGTGTGTGTGTGTGTGTGTGTGTGTGTGTGTGTGTGTCTGCTTGCTGAGCTCCACGTTCTCTAAGTTCTCTCAGTCCGCTGCTTTTTAGACTCACGAGCCGTTCTGGGCTGCCGGGCGGGAGAGGGCAGCAGAGGCCACACTGAGATGCCTTCCTGGGGTTTTCTCAGGAGCCCAGAGAATGCTAGAGAAGAGACTCTAAACTTAAGCTCTCACCAGGACCACTTGGAAATCTGTGAGGACTGTGGATTCCTGAGAATCCCGTCCAGAGATTCTAATCCAGCGGCTCTAGGTGCTCTGCCCTACTCCAAAATCTGCTATTTGAGCAGGCTTCCCCCCCACCCCCCAAATATTTCCGATGAGGGCGATTCTGGGCCACACTCTGAGAACCACCATCAGAAGTGATGCCATGGGGCTTCCGGCCTGGAGGTTAGGAGATCCTGGAGACAAGTCCATGTTGGAGCCCCAGACATAACCTCACTGTCAAAATTCCATCTCTTGAGCCATATGGGGTGTTACCCTTTTCCCTGGGAAGGGAGGGAGCATCCAAGTGGGTCCTGCCAGCAGATGGGGAGTTCAGTGATTCCCAAACTGGGCGCTCATTGGAAATCCCTGAGCAGGAGGCCTTGTAAAATATGGATTCTTGCACCTCATCTGCCACCCACGCCACCTGCTCACACCTATATACCACCAGACGTCTCAGGGAGGAGGGTGAAATATGTGTGGGTCTCAGGGCCACTTCTGTAGGTGTTATTGCTCCCCCCCACCATAGGTCAGGGAGAACAGTGTTATTAGAGATGAGAAGACCCGGGCTCAGAGCTGACTTGGGTGGTGGTGGTGGTCAGGTCCTGGCAAAGCCAGCACTCTAGCCCCATTTCTCCAGCACCTATGGAGAGCTGCCTGCTACAGGGCAGCTGGCAGGTGGGGAGCCAGGCTTTCTTGCACCAGCTCCCCCCCTCCTTTACAGTCACCAGTGTTCTAGTCCCAAAGGGCAAAAAAGACCTGTGGTCACAGTGGACCTCTGAGGGCCAGCCACTCTCCCATCGGAAGTGCACTCTCTGCGTGCCCTCCATCTGCCTGAGTTTCACGCGGGTCTGGGCCCTGGGCCGGGAGCTCTAGGCCCTGAGGGCCTCCTGGACTTCAGTTCCTGCTCTCTCAGAGCCGGAGAGCCTGTGCCCAGGCACTTCTGCTGCCAGGGGTGCAATGGGCGAGCGGCTGAGGCCCCTGTTCCCCGCGGGGCGTCGGTACTGCGGGGAGAACCGCGACATCTTCGGGATATGTGATCCATGAACAGAAACCCTGTCGCGCACGTACTTGCCACTTTTCCGCCTCTGAGCCTTGTATTATTTAGGGGATTACATATATTTAGGGAGTTTAATGGACTGCATTATTCCAAGACAAACCTCCTAAAGTTATGCGCAGAAATTTTGAATGAATTCTATGGAGGATGCCCCTATGCTAGGACGATTTCCATTTATGCACCTAGGGCGAGCGGCTTAGCACCAGACTCCAAAGGGCCTTTACATTTTTACCTCGTAACTTGCACGTGATGGGCACGCTTTCATCGCGGCACGGGGCGGTGGGAGCTTCGCTCGGTGGCCCCTGTACGAGCCCGGGCGCAAATGGGCCCTGGGAAAGACAAACCCAAGCGAGTTCAGTCTCCGCACAGCGAGCAGAAGCAGCCGCGGCGGCAGTGTGAAATATCGGACGTGGGTGTGTAGGCAATTTTGCCTGAGAAATCTGGCCCTTTCAGCTTTGCCTGGAGCCAAGCTGTCCTCGTGGGGAAGGCTGAACTTTTCTATCATCCCCAGACCCCATGTCAAGCCCGGAGAAAGTGGCCAGGCCCATCCCAGGGCTCCGCGGGCTGGTTTTCTGAGCTCTGAACCTGGGTGCGCTGGAAGATCCCGCTGAAACGCAGGCGCCACCGGGCAAAAGAACAGGAAGCCGGGGTTCGCCGCCGCCCCGGACTCTGGTACAGCAGCGGCGCCAAAGCCACGCACGACCCGGGCGCACTGAGGCCTCTGGGGCGCCAAGGGGCCAAGCGCGTGGGCAAAGGGGCTGGAGACGCTGCAGAAGACCCGGGAGCGCGCCGGCTGGGCTGGCATTGAGTTTTTCCTAATCAGCCCCATTTCCCCGGAGCCTCCGACCTAATTGGGGCGCAGTCTGGGACGGAGGGAGGAGGAGGGCCGCTGCTCCCTGCGGAGGTTGCCTGGGTGAGAAGAACGCGCGCGATATTCCCGCGCTGGAGGCTTTCTCTAGCGGTGTTTTCCTGGGCACCGGTGAGAGGCAGGGGATGTGGAGAGGTGGCCTCGCCTAGAGAGGACACAGTACCTTCTCCGTCCGCTCAGAATCTACTCTCGGAGCGCAGCGTGCTGCGCCCAGGAGCCGCGGCCCTGATGCTTTCGCCCGCCCGCCCAAGACCCCAGGGACGGAGTCACTGGTCTTTTCCTGTCCCCTTTATCTCGGTTTTATAGACAGCTGTTAGTTTGGGGCATTAATTGCCCTGGAGAGTTTATTGATAATTTTGATGTAACAGAGCACCGAAGAAATTACCCTCACGTCCAAAACGTCAAATTTGAGAAGAAACAGTTTCAGAGAAACTGCGGTGGGTCCTGAACTGCCCGCAACAACACTGCGACTTTATTGTTTGTTTTCCCAAATATCGAGAATGGGAATAGAAAGACAGTGATCAGCAGGAGACACAGGCTTTTAAAAATATTTTTCGCTTCTAATGATTTAGGGGGAAATGTCACCTATCACCTTGCTCTCCCACCAACCACCCTTTTTGGCATAAATTTTAATTGCTTCTGGATTGGGGAAAACCAAGTGTAGGGCACCCCCCCCCAATAAACTACAGAAAACTTAGAGTTCTTTCATGATTTATAACAGCTAGAATATTGGAACGGTAAAGTCTGAAAGTAAAACTCAAACTGGTCTTGGAGTGACAAAAAAGTAAAAATGTAATATATATATATGTATATATGTATATCTATATACATACATACATATATATACGTGTGTGTATGTGTGTATATATATATATATATATATAGAGAGAGAGAGAGAGAGAGAAAATATCTTCCCTGGGAGAAGGAAGATTATAGTTCTTTAAACATTCAATTATTTCTTTAAAAAGAGAAACGACAGAGGGGCAGAGGGCTCTTCTTAAAAAACAGAAGCCAAGAAAAATAGTTATTCATGTCCAGATTTCACTCCAATGTGAAATGAAGAGTGAAAAGAGGATGAGCTATAAAATAAAAAAAAAGGAAAAGGAAGTATTCAGAATCACCCATATTTTAAATACAAAAAAAAAAAAAAGACTAACTATCCCAAGCCAGTTTCTGTCCGCATTTGGAGGTTTGGAAGATATGCTGCAATCCCAATAAAATGCTCATGCGATTTTATTTCTAGTTGATACAATGTTAAGGCCATGTACAAATGTTATACATTTTTATTTTTGTTCTTTTTTTTTAGGAAAAAATACACAAAAGGCAAAACATCCTCAAATGGTCATTTTATACAGTGCAGAAGGAAATTTAAAATACGTGTCACAAACGCTGCACCCCAGCAGCCAAAATACTAGAAAAAAAGGCGGGGTAGTCCTTCATTTTATATATATTTATATAAAACATATGGAAATTTGTTTTTACACAAATCGGACTTTGTTTCAAATTTACAATGGATAGCTAAAAAAAAAAAAAAATTCTACGCGGCAAATATTGCCAACAAAGATACACCATTAATACTGATAAACGGAGGAGCCTATGCGGTGTTTCGATTATTAGGGAAAGAAAGAATAAATAACAGGATGAGCCTTGCTATAGTTTTAAAAAGTGCCTTAACCTTTCTGCGTCACCGCAATCCTGAATTGGCGCACTCGCCGGGCCTGCCCCGTCCCCGCGCCGCGCTGCGTTCGCCTCCCTCTCGCACCGGAAAGTTACAGTAGAGGTCGGGAGACGGCCAGGTCTCGTGAGAAAAACACCCACCGAAAAAGTCCAAATAAAACTGGAAACAAAACCAAAAAGACTGAAGAGAAAGAAGAAGAAGAAGGAAGAAGAAGAAGAAGAAGAAGGCGGAGGGGAAGGGCAGAGGCCCGGGTTGCCGCTCGCTTCTGAGCTCCATCTAGTTTCTTTTTTAAAGACGAACAGTGGCTTCAGAAATGCAAGTTGTCGGCACAAAGATCCACCTGTGGCTGATGGAAGACTTCTGAGGTGGGGAGGGAGAATGCCGCTTCTTCCTCCTCTTCCCTGCAAAAGACGGCTTTAAAAAGAGACTTGCGCACTCCAGGACATTCTTTCCAAAAAAGTTAAAAATAAAAAGATAAATACTCAACCAAAAAATAAAAGTATTTGATAATGATGGTCTCATACGTTTGCCTTTCTTCTAAAAAAAAATCTCCCCTCACCTTTTCCATAGTAAGAGAAGAGGGAAAAGAGAGACCTCAGCAGAATTTTTGTTTAGATGTCGAGGGTTTTCCCCCAACACAGCACCTTCTCAGCCGGTTTCAATCGGATCAAAAATAGATATTTCTCTACCAACAGCTGCAGTCAGATCAGGCCCTACTGCCACCATTTTTTTAAATTTTCGAGGGAGAAGGGGAGGAGGTGCCGACCACTGCGCCAAGTCTTTGCCCTGGGGATTCCTTTCCAAATAATCCGATTGGAGAGGGGTCAAACCCTTGTCTTCTGCCGACGGTTATACCTCGAGAATAAAGCAGTTTCTTGCAGTGGGTTCCCGGGTCCCTGTGCCGGGGCGGCCCATGCCCAGAGGGCCCCTCGGGATTCAGCCTCACATCACGCAAGGCTTGATGTCTTGGTAGGTGACCTGCTGGTGGTAGTAGGAGCCGCTGCTGGCGGAGTGCATCGACGAGGACGCCATGGTGTTGAAAGAGAAGACAAACTCCTTTCGGTCACACATGCTGGGTGACTGCGAGTGATACCGCGGGATGCCTGCGAGGGAGGTGACAAGAGAGGAGGGAAAGTAAAGAGTAAGTGCCAGAGGCCAGAGTTCAAGGAGGAGAAGCAGCGCTGCCCACCTCCCACGGGGCGCAGGCCCTCCCCCCCACCACGCTCCGCCTGCCCGCAGACAGACTCCCCAAGTTCCCGACCCTCGGTCCCTCCTGGCCCCGAGCTGTATGCCCCAGGGAAAGATCCCGGGACACCAGCGACCGTTCCTGCTCCCACTGCTTCCTGGGCCTCTCCAGCCTTGGCCACTGAACACCTGACCGGGGGCTTCTGGAAGCTGAAGAGGAAGGGGTGAGAGCGGCTGAGACGGGCCTGGAGACGCCAGGGAAGGTCCCGAAGGCCTCCACCTCCTGGTCAGCCTGAGGCCTGGCGCCGAGGAAGCCACTTCCCAGCCCCAAGGCTGTGGAGGCCTCAGAGCAGCGAGAGGCAAGCACTGGGAGCGGGGAAGCCCAGAGCCATCACGGGGTGAAGAGTAGCTTCTTCAAAGGACGTGCCCCTTGGAGAACAGGGCAGCTGGAGCCCAAGAGTTTGAAGCAGCCCAAGCAGAGTGACTCCCGCCCCCCGCGGAGAAGTGGCCTTCCAGCCCCCAGGCCAGGCTCCTGCCTCCTGCAGGCTGCTGACAGCTGACCCCTGTCAGGACCCTGCTTAGTTCACTCCATGCCCTTTCCAGAACTAGGCCCAGAAGGCTGCTGGTGGGTGCGGAGATGGGAATTCAGGAGGGGAAATGGTTCTGCATCTTCTTAGAGGCTTGGGGAGAGGACACCTGGGGACCCGAAAACCTGGATCCTGAGAAACAAAGAGTCTGTGAGGCCTGTGACTCTGCGGCTCACTCTGGGCCTGGCCGCAGCCCCTCTCTACCTCTGCCACCACAACATACCCCCAAGTCGACATTTGCAGGGCCAGACCTGGTTCCCTGAAAGGCTGGACACTGACTCTCTGAGCACCAGGCCCAGGCAGCCTTGGGCCTAACTCTTCCGTTCTGCCCAGGCAAGGAGCAGAGGCAGCTCTCCCCGCCGGTAGCTTTCTGAGCAACCACCCCAGGATGGTGAGCCAGTTGGCCCAGTTTGGGCCTCAGCTTAATCCTGGGAACTTGCTGAGGTGTGAGGGGGCCTAAGAAACCAGAAAGGACTTAGAATATTGGGGTCTGAGTCTTTTTTGATGGGGATGGGGCCTACCTGGCTGGGCTCTGGACTGCCAGAAGACTGGAGTTGGAACAGAAAAAGAAAAACGAAAATCTCAGCCCAAATCAGGGGGCCCAAATCAGTCGACCTTCAAACTAGGAGGTGGGACTGAGAAGCACTGCAGTATTGGGGTTGGCACCCCACAGAAGTGTCTGCAGGCTCTCCGCCGGGGGCGGTCAGCAATTTGGGGGACTGAGTCAATTTGGGGGGTTGGTTCCACGCAGTATACACACAGATGTCCGACCTCCCCAGGACTAGAACCGCCCAGCCTCCCCACTCACCTTGCAGCTCAGCTGGGGTGTTGTGACTGTTCTGGTGCAGATAGGGCTGGTCCAGGGAGTGCGTGGAGAGGCTGCCCGACAGGGGGTTGGCCGTGGGGTTGCAAGGGGACAGGGGCTGCTGCTTGATGTAGGAGGCGCCGCTGTTGAGGGCAGCGGAGGCCGAGGGAGGCCAGGCGGCTGCGGAGCCCGAGTAGACGGCATGCGGCTCCATGACCCCACCCGCAGCGGGCAGCAGCGGGGAGGCGGGCACCGAGCTGTCGTGGTGCGGGTACTCGCCGGCCGCCGCGCTGCCGCAGCTACCCATGTACGAGTGGCCGCCGTTGGCGGGCAGGTGGGGCACCGAGTGGCTGGGCAAAGCCATGCCGTCCACGTTGCCAGGCAAGTGGCCATTCATCATGCCCAGGCCGCCCTCGAGCGCTAGGCTGTTGGGCGGGCACGAGAGGCCGCCGGCCGAGCTCTGGAAGCCGTAGGTGTCCGGGAGATGGTTGAAGCCCAGCCCGTTCATCATGCTGTACATGGGCTTGAGCGCCTGGCATTTCCTTCGGAAGCCGCGCGGCCGCCGCCGAAAGGAGCCCTCCTCGAACATGAACTCGCTGGCCGGGTCGATTGTCCAGTAGTGGCCCTTGCCCGGCCGCCCGAGGCCCTTGGGCAGCTTGATGAAGCACTCGTTGAGCGAGAGGTTGTGGCGCACCGAGTTCTTCCAGCCCTGGTAGGAGCCGCGGAAGAAGGGGAAGCGGCTCTGTAGGAACTGGTAGATCTCGCTGAGCGTCAGGCGCTTGGTGGGCGAGCTCTGGATGGCCATGACGATGAGCGCGATGTACGAGTAGGGCGGCTTCTCGGGGCGCCGGATGCCGGCGTTCGTCTTCTTGGCCTTGGACGGGCCAGAGGACGCGGGGTCCATGGCCGCGCCGCCTCCCCCGCCGCCGCCGCCAACGCCGCCGCCGTGCGGTGGCTGCTGTTTCTCGGACGCTGAAGACATCGGGTGGCTGCTGCCGCCGCCGCTGCCGCCGCTGCTCTGCGCCGCGGACGAGCGGGGAGGAGGAGGAGGAGGAGGAAGAGGAGGAGGAGGAGGAGGGGGAGGAGGGCGAGGGGGAGGGGGCTGCGCGCGCGGGGCTGGCTGCACCTCTGCCGTCATCCGCGGCCACTTCTCCCGAGCGAGCCTCGGCGCGCCCTCCCCCGCCTGCCCGCCAGTCCTCCCGGAGGAGCTGCTGGATCCGCCGGCGGTTGGCGCAGAGCCCCCCTCTCTCTCCAGCTCCCTCCTCCCCCACCTCTCTCTCCTCCCTCTTTCCCTCTCGCCCTCCCACAAGGGAAGGAGCCGAGCTAAGGCTGAGGGCAGCCCCTTTGCAGCCTGGGCGGAGGCTGCGAGGAAGCCCCCTCACCACCCCGCTACACACTGCTTTTTGGGATGGGAGAGGCACCACCTCCAGGGCCTGCAGCAGTGAGCCCCTATGGGGAGCAGCGCTTGGTCCCCACCACCCGCAGTGCTTGGCTCCACGAGTCCTGCGGAGGCCGCCCTCACTGCATCTTCTCTCGGCGGCGTCTCCTCGGCCGGCGTAAGACCCTCCAGGAGTTCCCTCCCCTCCCTGCCCCCCTCGGGCCTCCGCGTTGGTGGGCGCTTAAAGGGCCCCCACCCTCCCCGCCCAGCGGCCGCTGGCAGAACCCGCCCCGCCTCCACCAACCTGGCGAGCAAGTGTTAATGCGCCCTCGGCCCACGGTTCAGCCCCGCTGTGCGCAGGCCCCCGCCTTTCCAGCCCCGGCCGCGCGGCGGGAAACGCACCCCGGGTCCCGGGCCTTCCCCGACGAATGCAGACCAGTGGCAAATCGCAACTGCAGCGGCGGCAACGGCCGCCAGGTCGTGTCCATCGCGGGCACACCCGGCTCGGCCACGGGTCCCCCCGGCCAGCGGGCGTAAGTTCCCGCGAGGGACCGCCTCCCCACTCTCCCCGCCCCGGGAAGAACTACGCCGCGCTCGGGACTTTTCGGACTCGCCCAGCAGCTCGCGAGCGAGCGGGCAGCTGCCGGAGCCGAGCGCGGGCGAAAAACGAAAGCGCAGGGCAGGTCGCTGCAGCTTTGTCTGCGGCGCCGCGGGCCGAGCGGGAGCGAGTGAGGAGGGCTGGCCCTGGGGAACCAAAACCGTACAGGTCCTGGGACAAGCGGCCCCGCTCATTCACTCACTCATGAACTCGTGCACTCATGCACACGTATGCATCCAGTGATGCACATGCAAACCTGCGAAGTTACTAGACTCAGACATGCAAACTCACACCCATGAGTGCGTTTCCACGCACGCCCACGGTGCTCATATATGTGCGCGCCCACTCGTGCGCTCACTCACGCACACACAATAGACGCATAGGAGCTTAAATTTGCACCAGCTCTCACTTACGTGTACATTAGCTAAGCTCAGATCTGAACCCACACTTAGCTCAGTTGACCACCCCCCTCCCGCGCGCGCACACACACACACACACTCACTGAAAACCCGCCTATTTGGCCCTGCAGCGCCGGTGTCCCCATTTTCCAAGAGCAGGTTCCGATTTCTTCTAGATGGTAAAGGCCCTGGCAGGAAGTTTATACGGCTCAATGTAAACATGTTCTGAGGGATTCTTTAATAATAATAATAGAGAATGCCGCGTGCGCGGGCGGGGGTGGGGGGTTGGTGGTGTTGGCCTAATGCCCCTGTGGGCTCGGCCTGCCGCCGCCTCTGACTCTGCGCGCCAGGCCAGGTTCCGGAAAGCAGTCTGCGCGGGTGGGGAGCGCGGTCTCCGGCGGCCCTCACGTGCCTAGCCGCCCGCAGCGGAGGGCTCACACGCACGCTCCCCCTCCCCCCACCAACCTCATAGCACTGGGGAGTGGACTAGGACTGGGGTGGGATGGCACCGAGCGCAGGACCGTGCAGGAGCTGGGCGCAACGCGGCAAGCAGGGACCCAGGTGAGTGCTGTTTGCGCGCAGGCTGCGGGGCACCAAGCCTGGCCGCGCCCCCCCGCTAGGGCTTTGGGTCGGCTGAAGGGAGGCGAAGAGTGTTTTTGCGGGTCATCGTGAGAAGCCAAGACACCTTGCCCAGGCGCGAGCTTGGTTGAGAGGTGCGTGCCGGGCTCGGAGAGAGGCCCGCAGCGCTTTTCAAAGCTCACAGGCATCTTGCGTTTCTCTGGCTTCCTTGTCTCCTGCTGATCTCCTTCCTCGTTCACTAGCCGCCAGCCTCGGTGGTAGACACCTCGTCGCCACTGGGGCGCCTGGCACGTCCTTGCGAGGAGCTGGGGGGCTTGCCGGCTGGCGGGCGTTGTCTGCTCGGCTATCGCTGCCTTCGGCGGAGCCGCGCTCGCGGAGACCATAGTCACCTTCCCTGCGCTGCGCTTCCGCCTGGCTTCCCGGCCCAGCCCGCCTAGGGAAAGGGTGAGTGTGGGACGTGATTGCGTTGTGTGTGGTTGTGTCTTCGCACAGGTAGACTCGCACTGGCAGACCCATCCTTACTTCACACAGCCTAGCCAGCGTCCACAGACCACAGACGCCTTGAGCACTGTGCATCGCCTCTAATACATCGTCCCCGAAGCGAACACCCCCGCGCACAGCTCAGGTGCCCCCCGCCCTCTCACCGACCCACAGGCCTGCCCACCGCTGATGACACACTTTCGGTTACGTGAATACACTTGTGCAGTGCGCATTCGCCCACGCACAGCCAGCAGCACATGCACACGCAATCGCACTCACGGCCACTCCACGCGCGCGTGCACGTCCACGCACACCCGCGTTCTCACATTCTCTTCATCCATCACTTCCTCCCGCCCCCCCCCCCACTTGCCCGCCAAACGGCAGCTGCAGGCAAGGAGGCCCCGGCAGCGCCGGGAGGGAAGTTCCCGAGAAGGGGTCGCTACCGCCAGCTGCTGGGAGCACATCTGGCCTTTAGAGAAGAGAGTGGGGGAGGTTGCCCGCTCGCAAGCCAGCCAGGGGTGCGGCACTCTCCACGGATACCAGAAAGTGATAGGAACGCTTTCCTTTCTCTCGGTCTTCCTTCACTGACCGGGCACCTCCAAAGTGAAGGGTCTCTATAGAGCATGATGTTGTGTGTGGGGGGAGGGCGGGAGGCTTTATCCAGTAGTCCTCTTCCCTCTGAAGTCCTCTCCAGTTCCGAGGGGCTGCAGATTTTATCTTGGCTAACCCCCAAACCGTGCTTCCTCCCTCCTGCACATCCTTGTCTCTCACTGGTTCCCTTGGGGGCCATGTGTGTTTTGGGGTGAAGGAGATTCTGCCTTCTGGGCAAGGAGTGTGGAGTCAGCCCCCACTTGGCCTCCACTTACCCCTCAGGTTCTGAGAGCGAATAGCACTTTCCATTTGAAGGACAGCAGTAAGTTACCTTGCCCATGGAAAGGGAGCCCCGTTGGCCTTCGAGCCTCAGGAATGTGGCAGATGGAGGCTCTCCCCCAGCCCCTCATCTCCACCCAGGCAGGAGATAAAGGTGGGAGTGTGAGAGGAAAGGGAGGAGGAATGAGTTCCCAGCTCCGTATTTTGGGGAGAACCTCCTTCAATTCCGGGAAAAACTGCAGCCATAGCAAGGGTGCTTCTGCATGTGCCCAAGGACTAAGCTCTCAGCTTTTCAGATGCCCCGAGAGGTCCAACCCTGACCTTAACATTTTTGAGGTGGGGAAACCGGCCCAGTGAGGACCTGGCCTGGGTCAGTCAATGATGTTAAGGAAACACCTCTTTATCTTTCCTCTCTACCCACAAGGACAGCCTATCACTGCATTTTACTCTCCCAGATGCCTCATTGCAGGCTGGGAGTGGAGAGGGGGCTTTAGAAATGCTCTGCTGCCTGGCATGCCCCTGGCTTCCCAGGCCCAAGGGCATAGAGAGACCACAAACACAATGTTAATAGGACTTAGCAATTGTTGACTTTGTCCAGGTGCTGATCACCACCTTATTA
Organism: Pteropus vampyrus; assembly: GCF_000151845.1. Taxonomy (NCBI): domain Eukaryota; kingdom Metazoa; phylum Chordata; class Mammalia; order Chiroptera; family Pteropodidae; genus Pteropus; species Pteropus vampyrus. The sequence goes on from NW_011888947.1 coordinate 1,347,003, forward strand.
ACACCCCTTTAGATATTCTTAACTTTTTTCTGGGCTGTGAATCCCTTTGACAAACTGTTGAAAACTACATCCTACTCCCTCCCCTCAGAAGGCATATATACTTGGGACATTTGTAGAATGATTTTCAAGGTTTCACCAAACACCTTGAACCTACCATCAGTGGGAGCCCATGCACGAACCCACGACCTCCCATCTATGAACCCAGGACCCTAGTTTAAACACCCCAAAGATACTTGTTTGAATCTTTACATAAGCCCCTACCAGGTCAGTACTATCCCTCCCTTTTACAGATGGGGCTCAGCGAGGTTACCCCATGTCTTAGGTCACCCTGCAGAGACAGAATACAAACCCAGGTCTAACTGCAGGACCAGGGGTTAAGCCCCAGCCATAGGGTAAGGGTGGGCAGAGGACAGTACAGAGACCCTGTGCCTGCAGATTTGGAATTGTGGTCAGGATTTGAATCCAGCCTCCACCATGTAGGGACGAGTGTTGCATGAGCTGTTTGTGCCTTAATTTCATCTTTTTTGGGAGTAAGGGCTGTCAATTGGTTTATTTTCCCCCAGCTTTATTGAGATATAATTGAAACATAACATTGCGTAAGTTTAAGGTACATAATGTGTTGCTTTGATAAATTTGTATGTTGCAAAATGATTATCACTGTAGTTAGCTGCCACCTCATTCCTCCACGCAGTTGCCATTTGTGTACGTGTGTGTGTGGTGAAAGCATTAAAGACCTTCTCTCTTAGCAACATTCAAGGATATGATACGGTATTATTAGCTATAATCCCCATATTGTAACTTCGTTTCTTTATCTAAAAAATGGAACAAATAATGGATCAGCTCTTTTACTTAGAGCTGTTGTGAGCATTGGACAAGACTGTACAGAGAGAGACTTAGGCTATCCAAACAGACAGAAACAAACAAAACCCCTGGGGCCCAGCTTGAGGGGCAGTTGGAGAAAATGCAGACTGGGATGTGGCAGCTTTTTGCTCAGCGTAAAAATCCGTAAAGAATCCCCCCACCCCAAATCAAATCTGTGCCCCATCGCCAGCCCCAGGAATCCCAAAATGCCAGGGGGGTGGGTGGGGGCGGGTGTAAAAACAGACAGGCCTGCCATGTCTCCCACTCCCCAAGCCCAAGGTATTTTTACTGGCTAATTGCTTAAGTGAAGCCGCCCGGGCTGAGAGTGCGTGGTAACCCGAGCAGGGAACCAGATCCAGCTCGGATTGTGCCGGCCGGCCTCGTGGGTGGGGGCAGAGGCAGCCGCCGACCACCCACCTCGAGGGCAGCCGCCCTGCCCGCGCCGCTGTCCCAGCTCTGCATTAGCACGGAGCCAGCGCCTCCCTTGCTCTGCTCCCTTGAACCCCTTTCAGACGATGTCCAAAGGCGACGCAAGGTAGTGTGGGCTGGGCCCCAGACCAGAGGATGGTCAGAGCTGGGCAGTAGGGGAAGCCACCTGGCTTGGAGGCATCAGTAGGGAGGCCAGGAGGAACTGGGATGAAATGTGTCGGTGGAAATGCGCCCTGGGGATAGGGGATTGTGGGCAAAAATGTCATGGTCAGGAGGAGAGACGGTATTTTCCCTCCCCTGGTCATAAAATGATCTGTGTACAAAAGAGGGAGGTGTTTCTCTGCAAACTCTAGATATGCACACATATCAAGTGTGCCAGCTGGCAGAAGGGCGAGAACTGTGGAACTAAAGAGACACTGAGTCGTGCCTGGCAGGCATGATACTGTCAGGTGGGTGTACAGGGTAAGAATTGTGCACAGAATAGCATGAGGTGTGCAAATAAGACGCATTTCTTGAGCTGAACATTATAGGCCATAGGTACGGCGTGGTGCTTCATGTGTAATTAATATTTTAAGACATAAACAATGTAACGTATTATGTATGCAGAATATTCGAGTGCAATATGAGGTGTTCCATACCCGGAACATTATAGCTATGTATAGTATAACAGGTTACGCACATGGAATGGTCTGGGGGTGTGTACAACATAATGGAATCCAGACACAGAATATCGTAGGCTCTGAGGGCCATGTAATATAGAATTACATGGACTGTTGTGCGGTGTGTGTAGAAGATAATAGGTTATATCATACATGACATAATGAATGTATATGAACATTGTAAAATATGTACAATTCGGTGTCCGTGGGCACAGGACATCACAGGAAACATGTTGATAATGCAGTGTGCATTCTGGGTACAGCATGTTGCAAGGAGAGGGGTCTACACCGGGACACTCTCTCCACCCAAGCTTCAGGCAGTGGGTTTACAGTAGACTATGGTTACATGAATGGAAGGCTGTCAGGTTTGCATGCAATCTAACACGCAATAATAAAAATGCCAAGACCACACAGCTAACGGTAACTGAGGTCTGACTGTGTGTCCTTCTGAGACTCCTCAAGGTAATCGCTAGCTCAGGAAACTCTGACCATAACCCTGGGAGGCAGGCTCTGTTTTGATCTCAGGTCCCAGGGAAGCCAAGTGACTCTCCTACTTTATCTTTGTAGCATCAGAAAAGCTTTCACATACCTTGTCATGCTGGCAGGGGTGGGCAGTTCTTTTTTTTTTTTTTTTAATAAATTTATTTATTTAAATTAGTTTCAAATATACAGTCCTGTTCATAAAAACGATCCCCCCAACTGCTCCCTCCCTCCCCTGTCCCTCCATTTAGGCATCATATTAATGCTAACTGCGTTCCTTGTGCTGTGCTCAGGGGTGGGCAGTTCTTGAAGTGGTGTGGAGACATGGGCCGACGCGCCTTCTCTGTGGGTCTTGAGAGGCTGTGAGCATGAGGCTCTGCGATCTTCTATCTGCAGCAGGCGCAGAAAAGATGCAGTGACAAGAGATGTGTGTAGAATGAGCACTAGAAGGAACCCTGAATCCTGGGGAGCCCCAGTGCTTGCGTGTATCAGGGCCATTGGGAATGCTCCTGGTCAGAGCCACACACCCAAGTTTTGGAGTGCTGCCTCTCTTGTGCCCATTGCTGCCCAACTAAACTCCAAACCACGGCAGTCCCGTTGTTCCTTCTTGTCAGTAGCAAACTGGATTCTGGGGCCCTCTGAGACTCTTCACGGGGGTACCCTCAGGTGAAGAGGAAAGAGAGGCAGCACCCCCTGGCCTCGCCCAGCCCTGCCACACCCCGTTAGCACACACGGGGCTGGGAAACCCACCTGTTCAGACCGCCAGGGCCACACCTGGGGAGCAGCGGGGGAGGAGGTTGTTCCTGCACGGGGCCCTGGCAGTCCATCTCCCTGTCAGCTGTACATTAGGAAGAGGTTCATATTTTGGTCAAGAAAAAAAAAAAAAACAAGAAAAACTCATGCTCACGCTGCTGCAGCTCGAGCTTGTTCCCTCATTTGGCCCTTTTACCCAAAAGCACGAATTTTCCATGACGTTCTTCAATGAAATATTTGACAACATTGCAGCCCAGGAATTTACAGCCCTCTTCCCCTGTGAGATTTTTGGGAGTTTTCTGGCATTAGCAGTGCATGCTGCTCTAAGAAACAGAGACTGCTCCGGGGCCATGGAGCGTCCTGGAGCTTCCAGTCCGGATGCCTGGCCCCTTCTTCCCACAGAGGCAGAGGCTCTGAAGCAACTGATATTTTTATCCCCGCTGCCTGGACAGCTGTGCTCAGAAAGATGGCAAGAAGATGTTCCTTCCAGCATGGGGTTGTGTGTGAGGGGGTGCGTGTGGCGCCAGATTTTGTTTCTGAGCAAAGGATCCACACGGAAGGAGAGGGAGTGATGCCTAAAAGATGTAGCAGAAAGGGACTGTGGTTGCTCAGCGCTTCCTCAGAGGGTGGGGCTCCCAGGGGAAATAAGCCCTCTGGGATGGGGGGCAGTATAGAGAGAGAAAATGAAAACGAATTCTGAGTTTCAAAAAAAAAAAAAGGAAAATACAAATTCAATTTCAAGGGCCAGGTATTTTCTATTTCTCAGATTTGACAGAGAGATAAAATAAGACAGACACGCACTCAACCACGAAGAAGAGGAAGTAGGAACAGAGTGAGATCGGGGAAATGAGGGCCAAACAAAGCGGAGATGTAAAGGGGGGACGTGCTCAGATTTGTGGCTTAATCGAAAGCAGCAATTTGCTCTCCTAAACCTGCCAGTGCGCACACTCAAAATGAGCCCGTCGGTTTCTCTTCAGAGCTGGTAATGCTCTGTCTGTTCCCATGTAGAGTGTGTTGAAAATGAAAACGTGTATTATTTTTAGGAGAAAAAAAAACAAAATCTGCTCAGCCACTGCAAGGCTCTGGAAGGGATGGAGGGAAGAAGGGGCTTTACTTGCCTGAGGTGACATCCCCTCCCATGCCTTTCTCTCAAATCTGATTGAGTCCTTTTGTCCCAGCTGGGTTGCCCCAAGAACCCCTGGAAGGATCTGCACTTGGACATGTGTGGATTTGCACAGTTTTGCCAGGCCTGTTTCTGCACAATTTATTGGAGAGCCGGCTCTTGTGTGTATGCGATACGGGTGGAGGTGACACAGAGCTGGGTAGGGTACTGGGCAGTGTGCCCTGTGCACTAGAATAGAGAGGCACGGGTGGCCTGGAGACACGGAGACGCTCCCCCTCCCCAGAGAGAGACCCAACATTGGGTCATCAGAATCCAGAGACACCTAGAGTCAGAGTCATGGAAAGCGAGTCCCTGAGAGAGACACACACAGATGGTGAGAGAGTCAGAAGTTTGCACATCAAGGTGAGAGAGACACGAATAGACTGAGAGCAAAGCCAAGGGAAAGTGGGAGAGAGAGAGAGAGAGAGGAAGAGAGAAAAGTTGGGGATGGGCAGCGGAGAGGACTCAGTGATGGACAGAGTCTCTTGGAGCGCTGGGCGGGGCAGCACCTAGAAGATAGTGGTTGGTGACGGCTGGGAGCCCCAGACTGGAATGAGGACTGTGTGCCATAGGGAAGGAGAGAGAGGGAGAGACAGAGAGAAGGAGAGAAAGAAAATGAGGAAGAGAGACCAAGAGAGACAGAGGGAGAGAAGGAGAGGAAGAGAGAGACAGAGAGGGGGAGGGGGAGGGGGAGGGGGAGGGAGACAGACTTCTTCCCGGGCTCTAGGCACTGGGCAGGCAGTGGCTGCTGACACTGAGGTTTCTCACCGTCCAGTTCTCCTGGGAGTGGGTCCCAGACCTGCTTCCATTTAGCCCCGGTGTGGCGTTTTCCCAGAAGAGTTTGGAAGGGTCTTTGTGGGTGCCCTTTTCAGTGTTTCTGAGTAAAGCCCTGGGAGGCCACGGGGAGGGTGGCCAGTGTGATTTAACCTCTAGATACCTCAGTTTCCTTAACTTAAAATGAGGATAAGTTCAGTACTCATCCACAGAGCTGGCCTGAGCACCAGAGAAGAAACGGTAGAAGTGCCCTGTGTAGAGTCTGGTTGAGGGGATGGTGTGTGTGTGTGTGTTGGGGGGCCGGTGAGGGGGACCATTAATGTGAATCATGGCAGAATTGTTAAACAACAAACAAACCTGAGAGCGATTAGGAGCCTGAGACCTGCCTGATTGAGACTTGGGTCCACTGCTGTGTGACCAGGGGCTGATAGGCTTACCTCTCTGTGCCTTGCTTTTCTCGTCTTCCGACCAAGAATAGCGACGGTCCCTCCTTCTGGGTAGTCGAGAGGATTAGATGAATAATTGTTGGCCTGGTTGTTATAAGCAGGGGTGCTTCATAACAGTGTTTGGGGTGCCGGGGGATGAGTTTCCTTATGCCCTTCTCCCTGCAGTCCCTGAAAGCTTGTGGGGGCCCGGCCTGTGGACTTGGCCTGACAGGACCAAGGATTTGGTAGAGTGAACAAAAATAGGGGAATCAGTCCACAGGGTCTTTGGAAAAGTCTCTTCCCCTGTGGGCTCAGTTTTTGCCACCAGTGAATCCTCCCTCCCCAGTGTGGACGGAGAAAAGTAGCTCAAAATCCTGCCACTGACTTCAGGGAGCAGACTCTCCTCTCGGGTTGGAGGGGGGCTTCCTTGAGTCGTTTGGTGATTCAGCATGGACTTCCTGACACACAGAAGGATGATGAAGTCTCAGGTGTGCCCCGTCCACATACATACACTCCAGTCAGGCCAGGCTTGGTCCCTGAGTCAATAGAACCCCTCAAGGGCTCCCTGCCTACCTTTGTGGGGTGGCCCTCTGGACCAGGGCCCAGCCTGCCAAAGACCTGGGTTAAAATCCCACCTCCCTGACCCATCTGCTGTGTGACCTCTGCACGGTTTCTTAACCTCTCTGAACCCCCTTTCTCATTTGCATGATGGTGAAAATATAGGCGTCTCTGCGCTCTAGAGCTGCATAAAGACTCGATCAGAACAGCGTTATCGTCAGAGAGAACTACTGAGCATCAACTGTGAGCCAGCGCTCTGCTGTTGCTGGGCCATTTCACAGACAGGAGAGCATGGCACAGCACGGGCACAACGTGAGGGCTCATACATGTGGGATCAATTGTAGAACACTTGCCTCCCTCCTCCCGAGGGCGAGGGTGCAGTGGGGTCCCAGCTCTGGGCTGTTATTGATAAATCCAGAAAGAAGAGGAGAGACTGTCACCCTCCCACCCCCAACACACACCTAAATTTAGAGGTTCTGCTTAGTACACCCCACCTTTCACCCAGGAGTAATGGGAAAATAACAGCCTCCAGCCTGTGGTGAGTCCTGCCTTATACCCCCCCCCCCACGGGGTGAGGGTGGGAAGCCCCATCAACTCGCACCCCTGATTCCCAGTACTGTTCCCCAACAGTCCACTTTCTGAGAAATGCCAGGAAGGGTGGGTGGTGGCCTGGACCCCTCTCCGCACGAGGCTACCACTCGCTGAGGTTTGGGTCCCTGCAGTCCCGGGACTGCCTCCTCCCTGGGTGTTCAGGGACAGTCTTGACTGTCACTCTTTTTGTGGCGCAACCTTGGGGCAGGAGGACTTGTGGCAATGCAGGCATTGGCGCAGCCCCTGGCTTAGACCCTTGGAGTCCCCCGGGGCCCTGTCCCCCAGGAGCAGGCCTCCAGGGGCAATTCTTCAGATGGCGGTCCCTGACCTGCCCAGACACTAGGTCTCTACCTGGGGCGATTACAAAGTCCCCACCCTGCTCCTGCTCCCACACCTGAGGCTTAGAGAACGCCTCGCGCGTTAATAAGCGCTCTGTCCTTTTTTTACTATTATTTTTCCTCTCGCTCGGTGTTCACCTTGTTGCCCACGAGCGGCTTTCCGCTCTGCAGAATTTAAAAATCAAACGAAGGTAAAAACATAATGTCGTCACTCAAACTTTCTAGTCCTTTTATTTTGAGAAATATTTTCTCAGCGCCGGAGATACACCCGATCTTTGAACAATTTGATGACACACAGATCCTAGCATGGGTTCGTTTTTAAAAATTTCTTTGGGGCATTTCGTTTTCATCCATGCATTGCATTTCCGTACCCCAGCACTGACGAATTCTTATCCTGAGTATTATTCTTAACAAATAGCAATTAATTACCTGCAACATTCTATCCCTGACATGAGAAGGTGTGTAAGACCCGCTCTTTTAAGAAGCATAATATTTTAAGCGTTTTGTTATATTCCCAAGGTCCCTTTTATCTTGCTTCTCCTCCCACCTCCCTTTTCGCTGTTAAAGTTTGAGAATGATTTGAGTCCACAAGGCAGCTGCAGGCAGCACTTCCACGGGGTCACTCCCCCCACCCCCACCGCCCAAATTAGGCTAAGACCCATTTCATTCGCCATGAAAACTATCTCAGTTAGGAGTCAAATTTGCTCTTTATAGCGCCCAGTGGTAGATGTCCAAACACCCCCTTTGCCACCGCGCCCACATTCTTCTTCGCATTGTTGCAAAGCAGCATTTTCTGAAGGACTTTGCTTCAGGGTAGTTGCCCTTCACCACCCCTACCTGCCCCTCACTTTCTTTCTCTCTTTCTCTCTTTCAAAAGCAGCTGAGACTCACTGGTTTTTACAGTCTGATTCGAGCATTCCTTAAGTTGCCTCCCAGAAAAGAATTGGCGAGGGGCTTGCGTTCGGCCGAGACGGTGCATCTGACTTTCGCAGGAAGCACAGGACGCGTTTCTTTCTGCGCGAACCAGGCACCCGCGGGGCTCTGTGTGCGCCACCCTTGGGGGTCAGGGCTGGACCCTGGCTGCGATGTGGCTCCGCATTCACCGAAGCCCTGGAGGCAGCGGCGGCGGGAGGGTCCCGGGCAGCCCCTGCTGGTTACAGCTGCTCTCATTCTGCGACGAAACAATTATTTAAACCGCGGTTTGGGCTAATGATGGGTTCTGCTGGGGTGAACGCGGTCTTTATTTTACCTCGACCATCCCAGACAAGGGGGCACGCCCCTGGGCTCCGGGGCTGGGGACGCTCGTGCTGCAAATCCGAGAACTCTCGGTCTGGGGAAGGGTCTTGAGAGGTGGGGGCAGTGAGTGCCCCTTTCTCAGTCGCTTGGCCGGGCCTCGGTGGGAGCTGAAGGGGCAGATTCAGTCTCCCGAGAGTTTCTGAACAGAGAGGTTGGGGTGGGGGTGGGGGACTCGGGCCACCCAGGAGCACCTGGGACTCGCGCTCGTGCGGAGGTGCCTTCTGAAAACAAAGTCCGCGCGTGTCGCCGGCCCCACATCCCCGCTTGCATTGTGGCGGGACTGTCCAGTTTCAGACACCGCTGCCGCGCGGACGCACGGAGGGAAGAGGAGCATAGGGTCTGGACTCTGGATGCGACCTAGGTTGCCGCTAGAGGGTGATGCCTAGATCGGAATCTAAGGCCCATGAAGCTGGGGAGTCTCGACCAACGGTTTTGTTTTGTTTTTCCCCCTGCAAAACCGGGATATTCATTGAAGGGTGCAAGACTGTTTGAGACGCGTCCACATGGGTAATGGGAAATAGCGGATACCAAAGGCTATGCAGTAACGTTAGGCGGAAAAAGGCACATCGAAGTCTGCCGCTTGTGCTATTCCCGCTACGTTGTTTGGAGCCCGAATTACACGGGAAACTAGCTGTTCTCCACCTGCCTGTGCCTGTATAGACAAAGCCTGGAGCCGGGTTACTAGATGAGTCGGGCTGATTTCTCATTGCAGTCTCTGAAGCCCGATTTTTAATTCGGGCGGGAACGGGGAGACGAAATGGGAGGACAGAGGGGGCCGGAAGAGGGCGAGGCTCAGACTCAGGATTTCTGGATGACTCTGGTGAGCTCTGATCCCTTCTGGGCCCTAGGAACAGGCACACGTGCCGTGTGAGAGCGTGAGAACCAGGGACCAGGACTGTGTTAAGGCGGCCGCGGGAGGCCGGCGCACCGAGAGCCGCCAGGCGGTCACTGCGTCCACTTAGGTTGATCGCAGAGACCCACCCCATCCTTGCTCTTCCACCAAACACCCACCCCAGCATACCTGGGCCTCCAACCCCAAGCCGGAGATCTCAGGCGGCGTGTACCCCCGCCCCCCAGCTCCTTCTTCCACCACCGACTGCCGTCCAGCTTTAAAGGAGACCAGGCAGGTTCCAAGTCAATTAGCTCGCTGCCGAGGCCGCCGCGGGCTACGGGCTCCTCCCGCAATTAGGGCCGCGCCGGCGAGGGCGGGGCCGGGGGCGCGCAGGTAAAGAGGAACCAATTTGCCCCAAGGCTTTATCAACAAGTGGCTTAACTAGGAATTTAGGTTGACAACTCAGCACCTCCGTCGGAGCTCCAGCGGCAGCCAGCTGGGATGACAAGCTGAACTCTGAGTGTGTGTTTGGGGGGGGGGGGGGAGGGGAGGGCGGCCTGAGAGCCCGGAGGCCTGAAACTTCAAAGCCACCCAAAGGCGACCTCGGCCTGGGCGCGGAGCGCCCCGTGGGCCAGGGCGTTTCGGGGCGCGCCACGAGGGCCAGGGGCCCGGCCGGCGGGCGAGCGCGGGCCGGTGGGCGCTGGGCCGCCTTTCCTGGCGAAGTAGGTGGCCGTGTATATTTTTGTTCAAGTGGTGTTTATGTTAATGAAAAAAGGATGGAATTACAAACAGCCCGCCGATCGCGCTGCGGCCACCAGAGACTCACGTCCCAGGCCCAATCAAAGGGAGTACAGGTTGGGCCCGCTTTGGACCTTTAGCAGAACCCCCGCTTCGTCTGTGTGAAATTGCGTCTCCTCCCTCCAACCCCCCACAAATCAGGACCTCTCTGTTCGCAATCATCCCTCCTCCGCATCCTTAGCAACCCGCAGTAGCACAATCAGATTTCTGGTTAAGAAAAAAAAAAAACTAATTTAAGTCCTCCAGCGCTTTTTTAAAAGAGCACCCGGATAAACTCTCCGAGGACATTCGAGGGGGTAGAATCAGCCTCCCTCCTCTCCTTCGCCGCCCGCCTTTCACTTTCCTCCTTTCTTTGTAAAATAATACAGCTCTCCTTGGCTATGACATTTGCTTCCTGGCCCGCCGGACTCCCCGCCACCCATTAGGGAAAAGCAGTCGGCTTCCCACAGACCATTCTAATTCCCCCATCCCCAGAGAAAAACCCTGTTCACTTTCTCCACACCCACTGCCCTCTTTTCCTCCGTTCATTGGAAGCGACCGCAGCGGCGCGAGCCGGCTCTTGCCTCCTTCTCTTTAGTTGACTGAGAACCGGGAGAAGGAAAAGCGGGATCCCACAGGACAGAGGGCCAAACGCAGCAGGCGGGAGAGAGGCCGACCTCGCGCGGGAGGCGGGCGGGCGGTGGCGGCGGCGGCGAAGGAGGGGTGTCGCTTAGGCCAGGACAGCGGGGCCCACGCGGGCACTAAGCCCCTCGGGGCTTACGGCCGCACTTCCTTTTGAAAACGCACCTTGGCCCCTTTCAAACGCTGTGCGTTCGCTTCTCCACAGGCAACGTGAGACAGAGAGGGACAGGAGGGTGGCTGGCCCAGTGGAGAATTCAGGGCCTTGTCTAATCTCTTCCTGGCGGACATCGGACTGGGGAGATTTCGGTTTTCCCGATACAATGCGGCAGCTCTTCACCATGCGCTGCTCGTGCAGACGGCCGATCCCACCCTTTTCGATCAGCTCAGCTCCCGTTTAGGTCCCCAGGGTGCCCGGCTGCTGCAGACGGAAGGCAGCGGCCTAGAGAACACCCCCGCGGGGCTTCCAACCTGGCCAGACGAGTCCACCAGCAACGCTGGGGCCCCACCTTCCTGGATTTTGAATCTCGGCTTCCTTTCTCAGTACAAAGCAGACTCATTACTCAAAACGTCTTCGAAGGCCCAGCGCACCCTGACTGCCTTACCCACCTGGCACCCCAGCAGTGAAGAAGTCTAGGGAACCACAGAAACGACAACCTCTTAAGGAAGAGGAAAAGCAGGAGAGAACGACCTGGCGGCATGAGGACTCTGCATGTGGCCTTTCTCTCCCAGGGAGGGAAGGAGCTTGGTACTTAGGACCATCCATTCCAACCCCCGGGTTTTGGTGGAGGGCTCACAAAGGAGTTACACAGGGAGAGGGCATCGATTTAAAGACTGTCCCCCTCTCTCCTCTGCCAACTCGGGGCTCTGTGCCAACTCCTGGAAGGCTGAAGTGGGACCCGTGTTGGGGTCGGGAGGTTGGATTGTACGCCTCCTGGGACTTAGGTGATGGAGTCAGTGGAGCTGTTCTGTGTGGGGTGAGGATGGGGGGTGTTCTTAACTTGAGATATAAGGATCTTGAGGTGGGAGGTACAACTAGGTATGTGGGTGCATTTGGTGGAGAAGCAGAGCCATAGCTCAAAGTCCCTAACACTCCTGCCCCAAATAAGAACCACCAAGATGCAATAAATTGGGCTTAAGTTGTGTTTTCAGCATCCCCTTTTTTTCAAAGAGCTGCCATTTGTCAAACCCGTGCGCTGAGCTGACATTACCCTGACGGGTTTTGTAGCCTTGACATTGAGCAGCGGAGAGAAAAATCCAAGAGGAGAGATGGGGCGTGGGCTTGTGCAGCATCTTGCGCTGCTGCAGGCCTGACTCGCCGCCCCCCCCCCACTCCTCCAGGCCTTCGGGGTCACAGGCTGCATCTGGGCCATGTTTTTCATGCAGAAGTGCTGGAGTCACAGGCTCGGGTGGGAGACTGCAGCAGTGCCTCGCAGAGTCTGTCCTCACTTGCCGCCCCTCTCCGCTCCCCATTGCCAATTTGTCTGCCAGCACGGCGTTTTATTCTCTCAATAGGCTTCAGCAGGTGCCTGGCCATCCTCCTCCCTGGCTCCCCTCTCTTGTGGCCTCACCAGTTGGACTGATACAGGAGGTTTGTGTTGGAAACACTTCAAGCCGGTGTTTAGTCTGTCGCGATTGGTGGTGAGGCGCCTTCTGAGCCAGCCGAGTGCCCAAGTTATTGGGACTTGCGTTCTGCCTGTGGGGGTGGGGGCGGCTTTATCTGGAGGGTTTTGGAAAGGCAAAGAGAGGAGCGAGTCTGAGGAGGGCAATCTCCAGGGTTCACAGTCGTCCTTATCCGCCCACAGGGACGGGTTCCAGAGGCAGCCCCGGCCAAGGACTTCATCAGCCGCACTTGGCTCTTGAGCCTTTGCCCATCTTCACATCTTCACGACTTGGGCTCCGCGGGAGACACTTTCTTTACCGGCACCACTTTCTCCGGGGCTGGAGGATGTCAGAGCAGAGCCCTGAACCGCCTTCGAGCTGGCAGAGGCCCTCTGCCTGTCCCAGCCATTTATTCCATCCTGCAATTAAACCCGAGGTCAAATATCTCCTTAACGACGCTATCAGGCCGGTGGCTCATTATGGCATATATTTAGCCGTAAACTATGGGTTGTAGCGAGGAGGAGAGGAAAATTATTGTGCTCTGGGAATGAATCCTTTTAGCAGAAACCAGAGCTGTTATTTACCAAGGAGAACTAAGTACAGGCTCCGGCTTCCAGGCGACCCCAGGCAGGACGAGCAGCTTCCAGGTGCTTTCCTGCTTTGCTTGTGCCCCGACCCCAGGCCTGGCATGGGGGGCGGGGGCAGGCCTCCCTGCTACTTCCTGAAGCCCCAAAGGCACTGCCTCAGAGTATCCTGGGCCGCCAAGGAGCAACATCACTAAGCGGCAGGAGGTCGCTCACATCCACCCCCTGGTTTCAGCTCCCAGATTTCGGAGTCTGGTTTGTAGTGAGAAAGCCTTTGGTAGGGTTGTAAGGAAGCCATGTACTGGAGTGGTCTGGAGCTTGGTGGGGTCAACACATCTAGCCCGTAGGGTGGTTCTGTTTCTGCTGTGCAGTCTTGGGTGGGTTACCTAACCTCTTTGTACCGCAGTAGCCTCATCTACAAAATGGGGGAGAAGTCATACCTCCTCTGGGAGGCTCCAGAGAATTAAATCAGATATTAATGTGAAAGCTGTAGCCTAGCTCCTGATCCAGGAGGGGAGTTCAGTAAATGGCGGCCAAAGGAAAAATCATGAGGATGCTGATAAAAAATGAGAGAG
>NW_011888947.1:1360590-1363247 GCF_000151845.1 Pteropus vampyrus
AGGAAGGAAGGAACTTTATGGGTTGCCGAAGTGAATAAATGAGTGAAACCACTCGCGTAAGAGGCTGTGGGGGATTTGGAATCCAGTGTTGGACACCCCCAAGTTTGAAGGAGGCCCAGATCACCACCATTTATGCCCACCAACTTGGGTAACTTATTTTCCTTGTCCAAGCCTCAGTGTCTTCATCTCCGAGCAGTATCTGACCCAGAGTTGCCAGGAGCAGCTGAGATGCTGCTGCGTGATGTCCAGTGCGGAAGTCCACATAAGAGAAGATGCTTAAATGTGATCGTACTCCATGCCTTATCCTCTCCCAACATCCTGGATGTCAGCGTGGCCCGAGTTGGAGCCAGAAGCTTTCAGATACAGTGGCGATGCTCAATTTGGCCCTGGTAGTTCTGGGGGGGTGGAGACTGTGTGGGCTTGAACCACCCCAAATTTAGCCCCTCAGGAAGTGACCGGGTGACCCACAAGCTACAAATATTTGGACAAATGAGAGCAGGGAGTCCCCAGTCTAAATGTTTGTCCAAGTCCTCTGAGGGAGTAGATTAATCACAAGGCTAATGCCCCCCTCCCAGGCAGAGCAGGTCTCTCCTAGAGCAGCTGTCCCCAACCTTTTTGGCACCAGAGACTGGTTGGTGCTCCTATGAGAATCTAATGCCTGACGGTCTGAGGTAGAGCTGAGGCGGTGATGCTGGTGCTGGGGAGTGGCTGCAAATACAGATGAAGCTTTGCTTGCTAGCCTGCCTGCTGCTCACCTCCTGCTATGCGTCCCGGTTCCTAACAGACCACAGACCGGTACTGGTCCGCAGCCCAGCGGTTGGGGACCCCTGTCCTAGAGGAGAGAGGTTTTGGCCCCCACTCTGCTGGCCAAGGCCCAACTTCCCTGGTTCCCAGGCTGGGCAGGACATCAAAACCTTCATCCCTTCCCTATGCATGTTTTGCCCAGAGATTGTGGGAGCTTCTGCCAGATAGATGTGGGTTGTGTTGGTGCAAGAGCAGATCCCCACACCCCTGTTGCAAACACGGGCACACAACCAGGTTCCCAACACGGACTGATTAGGACAGGCTCCCACTGTCCTGGATGCTGTCCTCACAGCTTATGCATTCCCTTCTTCCACACTGCCCGTCTGAAAACAGACTGCAGGGAGTCCTGGGATCCTTCTGGACGTAGGTCCCAACCAGGGAAGGGGGGCCAACACTCTTCCTTCATCTACACACATAATGGCCATTTCTGGAGGTGTTTGCAGCACTGGATGGCATGATGATGCTGTGCCGTCGCTCACAGCTGTGTGACCTCGGCCAGGTCCCACCCATCTTCAAGCTTCTGTTTCTTCTGGGAAATGGGGATTCTGTGTTACTCTCTAGAGGCCATGCCTTCTGACATTCATGGGTGACTCTCCTTCTTTGTTTGATCACCTGGTCTCTCCACCTCCATGACCACTCCCACCACCTTCACGAAGCACACACCAGCTGCTTCACAGGCATTCGATCCCAAGGTGACTCCGGGATCCAGGCCTCTCTGATGGCTCAGCATCTAGGATGGGGGCACAGGGAGCAATTCAACAGATTTAATCAAATGGAGTTTCCATTAAATGATCTTGCAAGATGTCATTTTTGTTGGTTGATTAATATGAGTGTGTGTGTGGTTTATTGCTCTAAGACGATGTGCATTAAGTTTCTTTGAGCTGCAAATGTATCTCCCAATAACTCCCAGGGGTGAAGGCAGGAAAGAATGATGCAGGCAGCAAAGGCATAAACACGTTGCTGATGATTCCACTCAGACTCGTTTGCCTCAGGTGAGTCCAAAAGCACCTCCTTAGACAAACTGTGGATTGAATCAGAGATGGATTCACTGCTCAGGGCTGGCGTCCTTGCTACTGTTCAGGTTGTTTTGTTGCTGGGAGGGTCTCCCATCAAGATGACAAATGCATTTAGCCTGACAGACTCTTGGAAGCACACTGCCTGTTACTCATAGCGAGAGAATCTGCTGCCCAAAACTGTTGTTACATTAGAAGCATATTTACTGTCCAGCGAGCCGACTGCTCCAGTGAGGAGCCCAAACTACAACACTCCAATTGTGTCCTCCAGGGCCCTGAAATTGTAATTCTGGCAAAAACTACGTTCTTTCTGTTAATTTTTTTTTTTTCTGTGCTTTCTTCCCCTGTGAAAATGAGATCGAATGCCTTCCTTGTGTCAGGCTTGTACTAGTGGTGGAGGAAATCACAGAAAATCCAGAAGGATTAGGCTAACGTAGACAACATTTTTCCTTTGGGGATCATATTTGGGTCTGTTCTCTGGGTTTAACGATTTCTACAACTGGCCCGCAGGGAGACTGGCGTTGAGTGCAGTTGGTGTCCATCCACAGGGAGCCCTCATCTCAACTTGGAAAACAGGACGATGGCACTAGGATGGTGGTGTTTATAGAGCACTTTCTATCTCATTTAATCCCCAAATCAGTGTTATGAGGGAGACTTTGAAATTATGTTTTCCATTCTGCAGATGAGGTCATGGAGGCCCAGAGCAGTCACATATCTCCAAGCGGACAGGGCTCTGACATGGCATCTGGCTCCAGACCCTTCATCCTTAGGGGACCTGGTTTGTCCACACATTTCCGCCACTGACATTTGAACATAGACACGGGGTGGGGAATTCTGCAC
>NW_011888947.1:1364102-1367548 GCF_000151845.1 Pteropus vampyrus
TTTTTTTTTTTAACGTATCATGAAGCAGATGAAAAGAATTTAGTATTTGCTGTTCTGTAAAATCATTGAAGCAGTCAGTCAACCAAATCTTATATTCACCACCTGGGTAAAAAGATGAGCAATGCAGTGAGTCACCTGGACCATTCAGATATCTGGATGCTTTTTGGTCTTGTGGCCAGAGCTTCGAGGTGGTGGGCTGGAGTCTCCTGTTTTTTTTTTTTTTTTCCATGATGTTTTGGGACCTGCTGAAATATCTATGAATGCAGTGACTGAACACTGCACAATCCCACCCTCTTCACCTCATCAGATGGTTCCATTGTGGCAGGTGATATGATACCCTTGAAGCATTTTACATAGAATGGACTTAATACAGGGCAGGGCGGGGTGGGGGGAACAGTGAGAAACTTCCAAAATCACCAGACAGGCTAGAGCAGTGTGTTCTAGCTGGGCCTCTGGAACAACACAGAACCGACCTGCCAAGAGAGCTATGTGTTTATCTCAAACAGGAAGCAGGAGATTGCCACTAGATCTACTGTGTTCAAGAACACAGCTACGCCTGCAATCCAGGATTGTGAAGTCACCACCCACTTGCCTCTTGACTTCCCAAGGCAGGTGATTGGACACTGGAACGTTGCTGCAGAAAACCTGAGTCTCTACGACTGTGTGCACCTACAGAGGCCAGCTGGGCTCCGCTCCAGGCTGCATCTCTTCTGCCTCTCATTCATGTCCAGCACGTGGGCTACAAGGGAGTCTGGGAAATGTAGTTTTTTACTTGCCAGGTCAGGAAGACACATGAGAAAAGGGAAGTGGTCCCTGGAGCCCATCATATACGACACTACACAACACAGGTGCCTTCCTCTGTGTCCAGAGAAGGCTCCGTTCATAACTTTGGCCAGCACTTGTCCAGCTGCCTGTGATTAGCTGGAGGTGTCAGCCTCTGTCTCTCTATACCTCATTCATCCACGCTGTCCCTAGCATCTAGCTCAGTGCCAAGTGCATACTCAAAAGGAACATATTAGTTTTGTATTTAGTTTCATCAGTCCATCCACTATCTACCCATCTATTCATTCAACGCGTATTCACTAACACAAGGTGGTTAACAAGGAGCTTCCATTCTGGTTGAGAGAGACAGACGATTAGCAGCAAGAAAGAGCAAATTGACAGGAAATCTCATTTCGGACAGAATGAAGGGCAGTGAAGAAAGTAAAACCAGGTAGTGAGACAGAACGCGATAGAAAGGAGGACTCATCTGAAGTGGTTCCATTTGAACCAAAGCCTGGATGACAAGGAGCGGAACAATCAGGAAGAAGAGCTTTCTACCAAGAAGGAACAGCACATGCAAAGGCCCTGAGGTGGCCTTCCAGGATCCAGAGGAGGCCAGTGTGGCTGGGGTGAGGGGAGTAGAGAGCAGAGGAGGTGGAGAAAGTAGCAGAGGAGGTGGAAAAGGTCGGCAGGGAGGGCCCAGGGTGATCCTGCTGGTCTGGTGGGCCAGATAAAGTGTGGATTTTATTCTAAAGGTGATGGTCAACCATTGAAGATTTCTGGCGAGAAGAATGACATGATCTTTTGGTGGTTTTAAAACATGTCTGCAAATTCTTTGACGCTCTTTCTTTCAGAAGGGCTGTAAGGTCTATGCGTCCCTCCCTTGAACTTGGGCAGGCCTTTGAGACTGCCTTGACAAATAGATTGTGTCAGAAGTGACACCATGTGACTGCCAGGGCCAGGTAGAAAAAGGGGGCTGCTTCTGTCTGCCTCTCTCGGGACACATGCTTTTGGAACCTCAGACAACCTTGTAAGGAGTTAGGCTACTCAGAAGCCTCCATGCTGGAGACACCACATGGAGAGGCCATATAAAGATAAGAGAAGGGCCTGGGAGCCCCGGCTCCAGCCCTCGCTGTTCAAGTCTTCCCAGCCCAGGTGCCAGATGTGTGAGTGAAGAAGCCTTCCGATGACCCCAGCCCCCACGTGACTGTGACCACATGAGAGACCCCACACCAGAGCCACCCAGCTCAGCCTCTCTTGAATTCCTGACCCACAGTGATTGTGAGAAAGAATAGAGCCAGGACATTTTGGCACAATTTGTTTTGCAGCAATAGATAACCAGAAAAAAACCCCATTTACATTTTAAAGTAAACTTTTTATTGAAATATAGCTTATATACAGAGAAGTCAACTTGTCATTTAAATTGTATATAACTTATATACAAATTAGCTTGGTGAGTTTTCTCAAAGGCTATGCACTCTATGAGCAGCATGCAAATCAAGACACACCGCCCCCTTCCCCAGAAGCTCCTCATGTCCCCTTCCAGTCACTGCCACCTTGAAATGGACTGAGTGTCTGTGTCTCCCCAAAATTCATATGTCGAAATCCTAACCCCCAGTGGGATGGTATTTGGAGGTGGAGTCTTCAGGAGGTGACTAGGTCATGAGGGTGGATCCCCTGTGAATGGAATTGGTGACCTTATAAAAGAGAACGCCGAGAGAGCTCCCTCATCCCTTCTGCCATGTGAGGGCTCAGAGAGAAGGTGCCGTCTGTGAACCAGGAAGCTGGCTCTCGCCAGACACTGAATCACCGGACACTGAATCTGCTGGACTCTTGATCTTGGATTTTCAGCCTCCAGAACCACGAGACATAAACATTTGCTGGCGAAACCCGCAGTCCGGCATTTTTGTTATAGCGGCCTGAGCTGACTGAGACACACCCAAAGGTGATCATTCTCCTCACTTGGCGCCGCAGATTTCTGCTTCATTTTGAACATGGTATAAATGGGATCCCACAGAATGTGCTCTTTTGACCTGGCGTCCTGCACTCTGAACTGTGTGTACGCGGCTCACTCGGGTTGTTGCAGGAAGCCGTAGTTTTTTCTTCTCCATCGCTATGTGGGACGTACGCTTGTTTCCAGTTTGAGACTGTCATCAATAGTGCTGTTATGAATATTCTAGTATGTCTTTTGTTGAATATATGTATGCATTTCTGTTGCATATTATTTCTGTATCTCCTAGCATGTAAGAGACCACCCTAAAATTTAGTAGCTTAAAACAATAATCCTTTCTTCTTTCTCAGGATTCTGTGGATGGACTGGGCTCAGCTGGGCAGTGCTTCTGCTCTACGCGATGCTTGACTACATCAACTGGGCTACCTGTCCTAGCTGCTTGCTCTCCTGGCTGACAGTTGGTGCTGGCCTTTTCTGGGAACTTAGCTGAGACTTTTGATCAGAGCACTCAGTTCTCCTCCCTGTGACCTCACCATGGGGCTCCAGCATCTGGTAATAGGGTGCCTGGTCTCCAAGACGAAAGAAGTAGAAGCTTCTAGCCTTCTTAAAACCTAGGTTCAGACGTCCCAACCATTATTCTATTGCCAGAGCAGTGAGAGGGCCCATCTGGACTTGAGGAAGGGAAGTTCCCTCCATCTCTGGGCGAGAAAGCTGGCATGTGCCTCGGGGAGGG
>NW_011888947.1:1368843-1370286 GCF_000151845.1 Pteropus vampyrus
CTATTGCCAGAGCAGTGAGAGGGCCCATCTGGACTTGAGGAAGGGAAGTTCCCTCCATCTCTGGGCGAGAAAGCTGGCATGTGCCTCGGGGAGGGCGGCACTGTTGGGACATCTTTGGAGCGTAGGACATTGATTTCCACTTGAGCAAGACCACTCTAGTGGCTATGGAGACTGGCTTGTTTGTTCAGAGTCCACCAGGACTTAAGAACCACCCAGGGCCCTCCTCACCTTGACCTCAACCGCTGCATTAAAGATCTGCCCTCTTGGGGCCCCCGAGCATTGAGTGAGTGAGACTCAGGCCCCCCGCAGCCTGCATCTGGGTGGACGGGCCAGGGAAGTTTGCTTAGATTTGATCCCCAGCTCCTGCCCCTGGCTTGGGTTCCCGCGAGCACACTCTCCTCCACAAACCAGAGTGTGGTTGCTCCAGAAAAATAGTTCACACTTTACCCCAAACACAGATCCTGCAGTTCAATGCCGATGTGAGTGGTTTAGTGCTAACACTCATGTTTGTCCAGCATGAAGCTGAGAGGATATTCATCAACATGAGACTTAGGGGAGCATAGAACGGGGGCCACCTTGGTGTTCTTCTCTAGAGGAATAGATAGGAACACTGCGGTATATGCTCATGGTGCAATACTATGCAGCAGCGAAAACTGAACGAAGATACTCACAGTAACATGAACAGATTGTAGACATACGACATTTAGAACCAGGGTAGAGGGAGTGTAGCACCAAGTGTGAGCCCAGACTCTGGAGTTGTAACATGAGGGTTCAAATCCCCTCTCCCCTACTGGCCATGACCTTGGGTAAATTACTTAGCCTCTCTGCAAGTTTACATTCTCAAAAATATGCGGGCAGGAAAGTGGGCTCACTGCGTAGATGGCTGCTACTTGCCTTCCCCAAGTGCAGTCCCCAAAAACAGGAGGGGGAGAGAGGGGCACAAATAGAATGCGGAGTGCTGGCCAGGAGTATGGCAAGCCACTGCTTCATGATAAACTACAGGAACCCGGTGGAGACAGCATTGCCAGGTGACCACACGTCCTGGGACGGAACAGATTCATGCCCGTGTCCTGGCTTTTGATCCAGCTTAGACAAAGATGAGCAAAGAAAGTAGTTTTATAAAAGATAAAAACAGACACATAGAGAGGAGAACACCACGCGAGGACACAGAGAGACACGGGGAGAGGCCACGTGATGACGGAGGCAGAGATCAGCAGCCTCTACGTGCCAAGGAATGCCGAGAGTGCCAGCAACATCAGAAGCGAGAGAGAAACATGAGATGGATTCTCCCCCGGAGCCTCCAGAAGGAACCAACCCATCTGACAGACACCCTGATTCTGGATTTCTGGCCTCTGGAAATGTGAGAGAATAAATTTCTGTTGTTTTAAGCATCTCCCACTAGTTCGTGGGACTTTGTTATGGCAGCCCTAGGAAACTAATATA
>NW_011888947.1:1371191-1373620 GCF_000151845.1 Pteropus vampyrus
CTGGGCGGCAACATCAGCTGCTCCCTGACTGACTCGGGGTTCGAGTCTGGTGCGAAGGTGGCTTTGCCTGCTGAGGTCTCTTGGGGCCCAGTTGCGGGCAGGAGCCTCCAGCATCGGGAATAGAATTCCATCTCTGTGACCCCATCTGTCCCTGAGTCTCAGGACGTGCCAGTCAGAACCTCCAGAGGCTGGTCCTCTGTGTGGAGCAGACAGCACCCATGTCTTTAGGCGATTCTAGGAGGCCAGAAAATTATTATCTTCACCATCTCTATCCTACAGATGAGAAACTGAGGCGCAGAGAGGGTGAGTCACTTTCCCACAGCGGCCCTTGTGAGACTGGACTGCCAGAGCTCTCACCGCACCCACTCTTCGGCCCTTCGCTCCAGGCCTTCTCGAAGCCCGAGGAAAGGTGGGGAGGGGGTGAGAGGGACCCAGAGCTGCTTAGAGGGAGCAAGTAGCCCAGTAGATTCATCTTTGGCTCTGCTCCAGGTGCCCTCAGGCCCAGCTGCTTCCCAGCAGATTTCAGCTGAAGTGTTGCATGTGTAAGGCGGCCACCTCGTCTACAAGGCTCCTGCCTGGGCCCTCACCGACACACAGCCTATTTTATTTTCTTCACTCACTTGTCGCTGTCTACAGTTATGCTATTTGTTTGGAGTCTGATGTCCTGAGGGCAGCAAATGTTCTGTCTTGTTCCCTCGGAGGTCACTTTCTCAGTACTCAATGTCTGGCTCCAGTGTCCTGGTCCTGTCTCCTCATGGAAGGAACGCCCCTGCTGTGGGATGCTGATGGGCACACAGGGACAGATCGGGCCCCGACCTCAGGAATCTGGAGAGAATGTGTGCAAAGGAAGCTCCAACAAGCTCTGACTCTTGTGTGGCATCTACTAAGTGCCAGGCACTTTTCATGCGGCTCTTAATTGAACCCTCAATGAAAATTCAACAGTTGGGGTGTGGTGAGGACAAGTCACCTGACTTATGCTCTCCCTTTAACTCTGGGCAGGCTCTTGTGATTTCCCTCACCAGAGTGGACAACGGAAGTGACGGGATATGATTTCTGAGACTTTGGGACACTCATTCTTGAACCCTAGCCACCATGCTGCAAGGAAGCCCAAGCAGCCTGGGGAGAGGCCCATATGGAGATGACACCCAGCCCCGGCCCACAGCCCCGGCTGTGCTCTCAGCCAACCTGCCGGCCATGTGAGTGCACAGTCTTATAAGTGCATCCTCCAAATCCAGGGCATCTTCCCAGTTGAGGCAGCAGAGACAATGACCTCTCCTGCTGAGCCTTGCCCATTTGTGAATGAAATACATGACTGTTGTTTCAAGCCACTGTATTTCAGGGTGGTTTGTTATACAGAAGCCCATGGCCTTTCCACAGCCCCTCTCTGACTCCTGTGGCACTCTGCTCCTCAGTGCATTCTCACAAGTGGTGGAGGGATAGAGGCTGGAAGGTTCCTGTCTGGAAGGTTGAGACCCACAAATATATCTTAACATGAAAAGAGAAAGAGCATTTAACTTCTGTGCTTAGCAATAACTGAAGGAGAAAGAGAAAGACTGAGTGCTTGGGGCAGAGGGTATTCCACCTGGAAACACGTCTGTAATTTAGTGGGTTTTTCCTTCTCTCTGAATCTGATGGACCCCACGTTAAGAGACGTGTTTTAAAAATTAGTTCCATATCATGGTAAATTTGGTCTGCGATCATTCCATCCAGATTGAGGTATCAGGTTTATTTTTACGTTAAGGCATCAGCTCCTAAAATGAATATATAAGTATATACGAGGTAAAGGTTAGATATATATATATTTCATCAGAGCTGTGTTTCAGTTGGGCTTTGGCTGACATTTAAAAAAATTAGGTATTGTAATGAGGTAGCTGTGAAAACAACTGCTGTCTTTTCTTTGCCCACAGCCTGCACCCGTTGGTCCTGGAGCAGAGGTCCCTGAAAAGACACACTATAATGTGGTTCTCATAATCTTTTGATGGCAGCCAACTGCCCATCTTGGGAGTCCACCTCATTTCTGTGACATTGAATCTTTAGTCTCACAATACCTCTAATGGCCAGTCTGGACAAGCTGTTCTGGATAGCTGGGTCTGTCAGGCCCCAAACAAACAGAAGCAGTCGCTGTTTATATCGCTCTGTCACTGTGTAGCCAGCTCTGCGCTAAGAGCTTTACATGTCAGAAAGGTGTTTCATTCATCTTCATTTTATTTGAGAAGAAACTGAGGCTCAGAAAAATGAATAACTTACTCCAAGTCACACAGCTTAGGAGGAGCAAGCTGAGGATCCTACATCATGCCCTTCCTCCCACATTCCAAGCAAGAAAGAAGGGGGGAAGTGGAAGAAACACTTTTCTTTCATTAGGGAAGAGCAGCTTTCTGAGAAGCCCAGCCAAGACACACAGGAGGGTTCTCATGGCTTTGCGTAGTTGT
>NW_011888947.1:1374200-1374686 GCF_000151845.1 Pteropus vampyrus
AAGACACACTATAATGTGGTTCTCATAATCTTTTGATGGCAGCCAACTGCCCATCTTGGGAGTCCGCCTCATTTCTGTGACATTGAATCTTTAGTCTCATAATACCTCTAATGGCCAGTCTGGACAAGCTGTTCTGGATAGCTGGGTCTGTCAGGCCCCAAACAAACAGAAGCAGTCGCTGTTTTTATCGCGCTGTCACTGTGTAGCCAGCACTGCGCTAAGAGCTTTACGTGTCAGAAAGGTGTTTCATTCATCCTCATTTTATTTGAGAGGAAACTGAGGCTCAGAAAAATGAATAACTTACTCCAAGTCACACAGCTTAGGAGGAGCAAGCTGAGGATCCTTCATCATGCCCTTCCTCCCACATTCCAAGCAAGAAAGAAGGGGGGATGTGGAAGAAACACTTTTCTTTCATTAGGGAAGAGCAGCTTTCTGAGAAGCCCAGCCAAGACACACAGGAGGGTTCTCATGGCTTTGCGTAGTTGT
>NW_011888947.1:1375961-1380888 GCF_000151845.1 Pteropus vampyrus
GTGGAAGAAACACTTTTCTTTCATTAGGGAAGAGCAGCTTTCTGAGAAGCCCAGCCAAGACACACAGGAGGGTTCTCATGGCTTTGCGTAGTTGTGGTGAGCTCTGGTTCTGGAGATAGATTGGGTTAAAACCCCTGCTCCACCACTTACTAGTTGTGTGACTGGGCAAGTCACACCACCCACCATGTCTGTTTTCTTTCTGTGAAACAGGGCCAACTCTGGAGGGCTATGAGGATTGAATGGGCCAGGCTAAGTGAATTGTTTGGCACAGGAAAAGCTGCCACTGCTGTCCTCAGCTTCATCAGCCATCTTGTGACATAAAGATTGGTGCGCAAAGGGGAGTGGAGCAGACGGGTCAAGGGCCCAGGTCTGAGAGCCCGGTGGCCCTTCCACTCCATCCCATCCCCATCTCGCTTGGACTTCTCTTCTGAGTATGCGAGCACAAGACATCGAAGCTCTGTGTGTTGAAGCCTCTGTGTTTAGGTCTCCATTGCAGCAGTCTCACGTGACTTATAACGGAACGTGCGTTAACGTCTGGCCTCTTCTGCATTTCCTTGAGGCGGCAGTTCACCATAAGAAGGATTAGGATGCTATGGTAAGAACGCAAAGCGAAAGCTTTTGACTTTCAGAAAAGGCCCTCTGAGTTTGTGGCACATTGATGGTCCGGAGGCTTTGAGGAGGCAAGAATGCTTCGTCCATCCTAACCACCCACCCTCATGTACCAAGAGGCAGGCATGGAGCGTCACCTAAGCCCCAGGTGGAGGGAGTAGCTGCTCACACCCAGGCCCCAGGCGTTGAGAAGGGACGCCTGAGAGGGGTGAGGAGATCACCTGGGATGTGGACCAGTGTCCTCAAGGTGACCCCAGTGGGTGGGCGGTGCATTCAGAGAAACGTGGGGATCTGAGAACTTTGAGGCTGGTACCAATACCCTAAGCCACTTGTCCCATGCTTTTTACATGGAACTGTACTCCTCAGCAGATAGGAGACAAAGGTCTCTCAGGCGGAAGAGAAGACATTAACCCCAGTGCATGGGTGTCCGGTGGCCACTGAAACAAATAACTACAAGCAGATTGACTTAAAACAACAGAAATCTTTCTCTCAGGGGCCAAAAGTCCAAAGTCAAGGTCTCAGAAGAGCTGTGTCTCTTCTAGAAGCTCTAGGGGAGGATCCTTCCTGCTTCTTCCAGCTCTTGGTGGCTCCAGGTGTCCCTTGGCTTGTGGCCGCATCATTCCAATTTGCCTCTGTCTTCACATGGCCCTCTCCTCTTCTTTCTCTGTGTCTTCTTGTCTACGTCTTAGAAGGTCATTGTCATGGAATTTAGGGGCTACCCTGATCCAGGATGACCTCATTTCAAGATTGTTAATTTACACCTGCTAAGACCTTCTTTCCAAGTAAGGTCACATTCCCAGGTTTCAGGGGTTAGACATGGACATATCTTTTGGGGGCCACCATTCAACCAGCAATAGCCATTCAAAGACCCTCATCTGCAGTTAGGTGTTAGAAATTGTAGTTGAAAACTATTTCACTTCATACGCCTGGAAAGCAGAATGAGAGAGTGAAGCGGGAAGGCGAGGATGGAAGATGTGTCAGCAGGGTATGGGCGTGGCTGCTGCCATAAAGGTCCAGAATGACATGCACCTAAACAAGAGAGAAACTGCACGTGTATAAAAGATTTACTTCAAGGAATTGGCTCACACCATTGTGGGGGCTGGAAAGTCTGAAATCTGTAGAGCAGGCAGGAAAATCAGGCAAGAGCTGACCTCACAGTCTCGAGACAGGATTTCTTCTTCACCAGGAAGCCTCGGTTTTGCTCTTAAGGCCTTCACCTGATTAGATGAGACCCACCTGTATTCCAGAGGGTCATCTCCTTTACTTAAAGCCAAGTGACTGCGGATGCTAACCACATCTAGTAGATACCTTCAAAACAACACTTAGATGAGTGATTGAACAACTGGGTGCTGCAGCCTGTTTATATCCACGCATAAACCTGAAACCGCAGAGCCGATCACACTGTGCCTGGCTGTGTCCCTCCTTCCTTCAGGGATATGGGGACCGGGCAGGCCTGCAAGCCACTATGCTGGTGTCTTCTGTTGGAGCTGTCCGCTCAGTCTATCCTTCTCTTAAGAATTACCTTCAGAGATTGGCTGACAAATCAAAGTTTTAACTGATCATTCTTCGTGTCTGAGTTTGTCAGTTTGACAAAAAAAAATCAGAGCCGTGACCATTTGTTGGCTTTTCTGCTACTGGAAAAATCGACATGTGGACTGACTTATTAGAGCTGGACCATGCCCATGGGCTGATGGCAAGGCTATCACACCCACTCAGGAGAGAGGATAATTATAGCGACACTTACTGAGCATTTATTATGCACCAGGAGCCTTTAACCACTTTATACATATTAACTCCTTTAATCACACAGCTAGATACTATTACTGCTCCCATTTTACAGATGAGGAAACTGAGGTCCCCAAAGTTCAGTGCCTTGCTCGGGGTCAGGTGGCTAGTACATGGAGGACCAGGATTCAAACCCAGACCATTTGGCTCCAGAATCCATTCCCTTGAGCCTATATAGTACATGTCATCATAGAATGTCACTCTCTGTCTCTCTGTCAGACTTGGGGTGACAGCTGGGGGTGGGACACACACCCGGGAGCCTTAGCGCCAACCCAAAGTTCCTCTTTTGACAAATTTAAACCATTCACCCTTGAGGATGCATCTCCTTATCCAAAATCCCTCCTCTCTCTCCTCTGGAATGTTTCGAGAATTTGTGTCTGTCAAATGCTTTGGAGAAACATGAAAAGAATTTTTTTAAATGCCAAGACTTTTCTTCTTTTAATCAATTATAGATTCGCCTGTTGGGGTAGCCTTAAGACAACTTAAAATCTCCAACTTTCATCCCACTGGAGTGAACAACAATAATCATGCAGTTGGCTTTTCAGTGGTCATGCTCTTGCTTTGGATTTCACATTCAGATGCCATCAAGGGGAGAACCGAGACCTTGGGAGAAATTCTAAAGAAATGAACATTGCACATTTCCCGTGCAGAGCCACAGACCAGGAGAACCGGCTGAATGTTTGCACGTGGCATTTGCGCAGTCAAAGCAATTCTGACAGGTCTTCTTGAAGGGTCTGATAACTAGACGCTCCGCAAACTGCAAGAAATTAGCCCCAACCACAGACCATCCTGCAGGCCTGTATTTAATAATACTTCTCAAATGTGTGAAGCACTTAGTTTTAGAATAACAGGAAGAAGGGAATCGCCTGTAACTGCAGATTTGAATTTCGTCCTCCTGGGGATCCTTGCTTTCTCTGGCCAGTGCAGAGTGGCAGGCACAGCCCCATCCAGCCTCCCAGTGTCCCCCCACCTCAGGGCTGGCACGTCCCAGGGAGGCGATGTCCCTGCGCCTTGCACTCCTGGCCTCCTTGAGGCTGAGACTGCATCTGCTTGAGGAAGGAGCCCAGGCTCCAGCTCAGGCCCGGAAACATGAGAGCCTCCACCAGGTCCACTGGGCCATGGAAACCACCGCAAAATTGCTCCCTTCCTCTGCAGCGCTCCACCGGGCTGGCCTCCTCATGGCAGGTCCAGGAGGCCCTTCTGACAAGAGAGCATTGTGACTCGTGTCTGATCCCTCCCCTATCACAAAGGGGGCCTTTCAGGGCTGCTGATCTGGGAGGGTGGGGACCGCACGGCCTGCTCATTAGCCAGCTCTGGGTACATTCACACACGGTGGCCGTGGTTGTCTGGACAAACCCTTTATTTGATTTCCAGCAGGGAGCTCTCCTGATGACAGCAAACTTGTTTGTCAGAGAGGAAAGCGTTGGCTATTTACTCCAACTGAGATGATATAGAAGGCTCACAACACGCTTCTGTTGGCAAAGCTACTTCCTTTGGGAAGAAAGACAACATGTGGGTGATGGATTTATGGTGTCAGAGGCTTCGGAAGGATATGAAAGAGATGCACAGCCTTGGTTGCATTCAGGGAGCTCAGTGGCTCGGAGGAAGGATGGGAGGGAAAGAAACTCCACGCTCTGTTCTTCTGGACACTTGGAATATGGAACCACCTGAACGCATAGCTAATTCGAAAATATCTCCAGCCTGCAAAAGGCATATCAGAGAGGGTGGGTAGGTGGGCGGGGAGAAGTTTGGCCTGGCGGCTCCTGGAGAGCCTGGCCGGGCAGGGTGTGCGCGTGTGCCTGCAGTGGGGGGAGATCTGAGACGTAATTGCTTTCAGCAGAACACGGCCCCACTATGTAATTAAGCTGAGGGGGCTGCGGGCTCCCAGAGCTTAAGTGATTTCATGTGCATTTGGTGATTACGCGGCTCTCCTCGGATGAAAGTGCTGCTGCTCTTTTCGCCGTATAAAATGGGTCCCAGCACAGGACGAGGGGGCCACATTCCCTGCCACCTCAATGGGGCTGGCAGTCCCGCATGGCGGTCAGAAGGGAGGTCAAGGATGAGGCGAAGACTGAGGACTCCTGCCACCATCTTAGCCAGAGTGACAATGTGAACCTCATGTTGATCTGAGCTGACTGGGCCAGCGTGTCCATTGTCATTCGAGGAAACACACTTGTCAAAGTCAATATTTTATTGCTGGAGACTCAGGGGTCCTTGCTCTTTGGTCTACCTAGCCCCATTAAAAACAACCGACATGACCCAAAATGTAAGTAAAGGAGTGCTGGACAGGAAGGAGGCTCCCGGATGTGCTGGGCGGCAGTTCTGATGAAGACAGAGCCCTCTGAGAAATGCCAGCTCTCCAGCGTATGTCAGGAATTTGTGTGATTTCCTGGTGTAATCTCCCAAAGGGCGGCCTGTTCTCTAAGCCAGCAGTCCCCAACCTTTTTGGCACCAGGGATGGGTGCTCCTATGAGAATCTAAGGCCTGATGATCTGAGGTGGAGCTGAGGCAGTGATGCTAGCGCTGGGGAGCG
>NW_011888947.1:1380938-1408655 GCF_000151845.1 Pteropus vampyrus
TATTTTATTGCTGGAGACTCAGGGGTCCTTGCTCTTTGGTCTACCTAGCCCCATTAAAAACAACCGACATGACCCAAAATGTAAGTAAAGGAGTGCTGGACAGGAAGGAGGCTCCCGGATGTGCTGGGCGGCAGTTCTGATGAAGACAGAGCCCTCTGAGAAATGCCAGCTCTCCAGCGTATGTCAGGAATTTGTGTGATTTCCTGGTGTAATCTCCCAAAGGGCGGCCTGTTCTCTAAGCCAGCAGTCCCCAACCTTTTTGGCACCAGGGATGGGTGCTCCTATGAGAATCTAAGGCCTGATGATCTGAGGTGGAGCTGAGGCAGTGATGCTAGCGCTGGGGAGCGGCTACAAATACAGATGAAGCTTCATTTGGTTGTCCACTGCTCACCTCCTGCTGTGCGACCTGGTTCCTAACAGGCCACGGACCAGTACTGGTCCGTGGCCCGGGGGTTGGCAACCCCTGAAAGCTGAAGCCACTCATCCATCGTTAAGACAGGCGAGGTCTCAGGTCTTTGTGGGTGCCCTGGGTGAGATGAGCCAACTCCCTTGTGTTCACGAGCTGGGATTCATGACTCGTTGTCTCAAGGTGTCTAAATTTGGGTCCCTGAGAAGCAGAGCCTGTGAAGAACTTGGGTGTGGACGGTTTACTTGGGGGGAGATTCTGGCAAGTAGGAATGAGGGAGTGAGGACAGAGGAAGATAAGAAAATGTCTTGACAGAGGAAGGTAAGAAAATGAAGGACATACAAACGCATGATGAGCACGATCCCACTGGAGACTCTCTGAGAGGCCTGGTGGAGTCGCCCTTTGGGAGTCGGGAGGGCTGGGGCAGTTATCCATGACTCTAACTCTCCAGTGGTCCACGCCCCCATAGGGAGGATGAGGCACAGGTGCTTGAGGCGGGATGCTGTCAGCAAGCTGGGAAGTGCATCCGCAGCTGCAGTTAAACTCAGCTAGGCCAAGGGGATGTGGGCAGAAGCATCGATCACCCCTTTCCTCGTACATAAAAGATGCTGCTCCTTTGCAAACCTTCTCTCCTGTTGCCTCCTTCTCCAAGAAATAGCTCTCAGTGAATAAAAGTACTGCTAAACCTCTAAGGAGTATTATTATTAAAATTAGTAATAAGTTATTTATAATAGAATTACGATTGGTTGAAAATTAACAAGTATCTAATAGCAATTACTTTTAAAATCAGTGCTTCTCAATTTTAATCTGCACATGGATCAGCCAGGGATCTTGCTAAAAATGCAGATTCTGATTCAGTAGGTCTGGAGTGGAGACTGAGATAGTATTTTAACCAATTGCCAAGTGATGTCAAAGCTGTTGGTCTATAGACCACACTTTGAGTAGCAAGCGCTTAAATGAGTTAAAGGTTTCTCTTTGATGAAAACAGTGAGAGATAGTCTGGTCCTGGTATGCTTTGCTCTGTGAAGTGCTCAGAGACTTGCCCCCTCCCATCTTGTTGCAAGAAAGGTCTAGTTGATGGCCAAGAATGGTTGCTTCGACTCCAGCCATCTCATTTACGTTCCAGCTAGCAGAAGAGAAAGGGATGAAGAGGGGCGAAACAGTTGTTTTTGAAACTTAAATGTTTTGTAGATTCACATGCAGTTGTAAGAAGTAGTAGTGAGATGCTGCGTACCCTTCAACCGGTTTCCCCTCAGAGGTAACACCTTGAAAAATAATAGTACAATATTATGACAGGATATTGACATTGACATAACCCACCAGTCTAATTCTGGTATCTGTGTGTGTGTGTGTTTCGTCATCTGTGTACATATGTGTATCCACTAGCACAGTCGAGACACAGAGCAGTTCCACCACCATAAGGATCTCCTGCGTTACCCTTTCATAACCCATCCACCTCCCTCCCACCCTCTTCTCTGGTCCTTAACCTCTGACAACCGGGGACAAAGGGTTTTGGCCAAGTTTTCTATTGAATACTTAATATACAATGCAATATACAGATTTTACATGTACAGTTCAATGAGTTTGATGAATTATATAGCCATATTACCTCTGCAACCAAGAAAGAGAACATTTCCATCATCCCAGAAAGCTCATTTGTGCCTCTTTGCAGTCAGCTCCCCACTCAGGCCCCACAAAGGCAATCAGTGTTCTGATTCCTATCACCGTGGTTTAGTTTTATCTGTCCTTGAACTCCATGTAGTGGAATCACAGAGCATGTACTCTGTGTCTGGCTACTTTGAGCCAACATGCTTTTGAGCGTCAGTTCGCATCAGAAGTCTTTTTTTTTTTTTTTAAATTGACTCTCATTCCATTATTTAAATATAATGTGCATGTCCTTTCACCTGTTGAGGACAGTTGGCTTGTCCTTTGGCCGCTTGGATAAAGCTGCTATGCACATTCTTGTACTAGCCTTTTTAGAGACATCTGTTTTCAGTTCTTTGGGTAAATGCCCGGGAGTGGAGTTGCTGGGTTGGAGGGTAGGCATACGTTTGACTTGATGAGACTGGTTTCCAAAGTGGTTGTACTTTATGTTGTCAGTCATTTTAACTTTAGCTATTCTAATGTGTGTAGTGCTATTTCATTATGGTATTAATTTGCGTTTCTGATGACCAATTATGTTGAGCACCGTTCCACGTGATAAATGGCTATTTGTCTATCTTTTATAAAGGGTCTGTATAAATAGCTTACCCAATTTAAAAATCGAGTTGTCTTTTTATTATTATTATTTTAGGAGTTTCTGTATTCTGGATCTGAGCGCTTTGTTAGATACACGTTTTGCAAATATTTTCTCACAAACTGTAGTTTGCCTTTTCGTTTTCTTAATTGTATCTCTTGAAGAGTAAACGTTTTTAATTGTGATGAACTACAATTTAGCAATTTTAATTTAATTGTTAGTGCTTTTCGTGTCTTCTCTAAGAAATCATGACTTGTATACACATCTTGCCTACATTTAGATATGTAATCCATCTCCAATAATTTTTGTGTATGATGTCAGATAGGTGTCAGGTTTCATTGTTTTCTCCCTAAGGCTATCCAGTTGTTCAGGCAGCATTGGTTTAAAACATGATCCTTCCCCCCTCCCTGAATTAATAATAATATTGTTATTCAATTGATACAGATAACTTGTGTTTTCTTTATTTTTTGCTTGATCATTTGAGTTAGAGGCTTATCAGTTGTATTAATCTTTTCAAAGAAACACTTTTGGGTTTTAATTTTTCCTGTGACTTGTTTTTTTATTTCCTTAATTTCTGCCCTTATCTTTATTAGTTCATTCTTCTACTTTGTGCTTAACTTATTCTTATTTTTCCAGCTATCTAACATAAACGTTTGGATCGTTAACTTCAAACTTTTCTTCTTTACCCACAAACATAAGCATCAAAACTATAAATCTCTAAAGATCACTTTGGCTGCATACTGCAAATTTTAATATGCTTTGCTTTCATCGTCATTCATTATAAAATATTTTATGATTTCTTCTGTGACCCATGGGTTATTTAGAAGAGCATTCCCTAATTTCCAAGTATTTTGAGATTTTCCCAGTTATCTTATTGTTGTTTATTTCTAATTTAATTCCATCATGGTCAGAGAAGATATTTTGCATGTTCAGTCTTTTATGATGTATTGAGACTTTTTTCATGATCCAGCATGTAGTCTTGTCTTGGTGAATATTTCACGTGCACTCAAAAAGAGTCAGCATTCTTCAGTTGTTGAGTGAGTATTCTGTAAATTCAATTAGGTCTATGTGTCTGACAGTGTTGTTCAAATCTTTTATATTTTTACCGATTTCTTTTGTCTACTCATTTTATCAGTTATTGGGAGTAGGATTCTAAATCTCCAATTATGACTGTGGAGTGTTTTGTTTCTCCTTTTTTTAACTATAAAATTTGCTTCATGATATTTTGAAGCTCTATTATTAGGTATATACACATTTGCCTATATATAGTTAAATACATGTAGTTATTCATTATAATACATACAATATATAATATATACACATATAACATATATACACTGTATATACAAATATTTTCACCGTAAATGTATATTTAGATGGTATGTATATATGACTCATTCCCAACTCTGTGCCCCCATCTGTCCAGTTTTTAGCACCTTATGTCCCCACCCCCTTCATAGGTAACCATTTTTATTTTTCCAGAGTTTCTTCATGTACATAAAAGAAAATGCAAATATATGTGATATTATTCCCCCTTCATAAAAGTTACTCTTTTGCAATTTG
Source organism: Pteropus vampyrus (assembly GCF_000151845.1). Classification (NCBI taxonomy): domain Eukaryota; kingdom Metazoa; phylum Chordata; class Mammalia; order Chiroptera; family Pteropodidae; genus Pteropus; species Pteropus vampyrus. The sequence continues at coordinate 1,385,144 of NW_011888947.1, forward strand.
ACTTTTTCCCATAACAATACATCTTGGCACTCTTTTCATGTCAGGACATGACAGGCTTCCTTTTGAGAGTTGCATAGTATTCCAGTTTATGTCACCACCCCCAACCGAGGGACATTTGGCTGGTTATATCCATTGGCTGTCACACAATGCTGCCTTTTTCTGTCCAGCTAGTTTTTCTTTCTTCCCTTGCCCACTCTTCACACACCAGCTCAGGAACTAGCCAGGCAAATAAAGCTTCTCTTTTAGAAGGTAGGGCAGGTAAACACTCCTTGGTTAATATTTGCCTCCTCTCACAGGTAGACATGGGTCTTGCCCTCCAGGACACTTAGTGTTTGCTAGCCTTGCACACAGCTCTTTCCTAGCAGCCAATGAACAATGTTTGTGTAAGGAGTCGTTTTATGCAAATACCTTGAAAACAGTAATGGTATTTTTCAGCTACCATTTCTATATACAGCACTACAGTCATGATCAAAAGCCTGGGCTCCCAGCTCTGCTACTAATTTACTGTGTGCCTTTGGGCTATTACTCTGCTTTAGGACACTTGGGATAGTAATTACTAACATGTCAGAGTGGTGCTTATTATGTATTTATTGCTCCCTTTAAGAGTATTACATGTTTAATCTCATTTACTTGACAACATTATAAGGCCAGTCACATCATAAGGTCAAGTCTTTCTGAGGCATGGAGAGGTTAAGTAACTTGCTCAAGGTCACACAGCTCAGCAGGGCTAGAATTCGATTCCAGCAATATGGCTCCAGGTTGTCGTGAGGGTTAAACACATCAGTGAACACAAAGCATTTCGACAAGGACCTGGTACATAGTATATGCTCATTGGATATTAGCTTTTGTCATCATTACTTGCCCGAGGAATTGGAATATGGCTAGTATCCCCTAGGTGGAAAGGAGAGAGGACTGGAAGATACCATGCACAGATTCAAAGTCACCCCATACAATTTTTAAATGCACTTGGCCATGGGAGAGGAGGCGTGGAGGAGCAGCTGCCACTGGGATCAGGTGGGAAGCACCGGGGATTAGGAGAGCCAGAGTCACCATGTTACTAAAAGACAACTTGGAGCTTCACCTCCTGTCCATGTGTCTCCAGGATCGTGCTAGTGCAGGACGCTGTCAGCAGGAAATGTGCAAATCATTTGGAGTCCCTTTGCTTTTCTTTGCAACAAACAGAGAAGCAAAGAAGTTAGCAAGCTTGTTTTGGCAGGGGAAAAAACACAAAACACCCAAACCACAGAATTCTCAAAAATATTGCTAAGCACTAATTTTGCTAACATGTCAGACAGCCTTTCGGATCTAGGCAATCTTGTTCCTCGGCTGGAAACAGTTCCCGAAAGCCATGTGATCCCAAATCCACCCTGGGCATGTGGGGGCTAATGAGAAAATCAGCCCCTGCTTTCCCTCGCCTTCCAGCCAAGCTGAGTGGAGGCATTCCCTCTCGCTTCATTCAGTCCAGGGCCCACCCAAAAGACGACGGCTGGTCTGCAAGAGCCTCAGCTCTGCCCTGCTGAACTCAGTGAAGACCTGGAGGTTTGCATACCCTCAAAATAGCGTCAGACCAAAACCCACTCCCCAGGTCAAAGTCATAGAGCCAGAAAGCCATCATCAGGGTGCAGACAAGTCTCTTTGTTGGCACATCATTCCTGTTATTCAAGGTCAATGTCTCCATCGAAATGGGTGAAATAAGGAGACAAATAGGATAACATCCCTGTTAAGAAGGTAATGAGTCACAAATGCTATTTTGATGGTTTTCTTTGAAAGAAATACACATAACCAAACCAATTTTAATTAAAGATCTTGTCTTTGTAATCAGGCAGCCACAAATGAAGGCAAAACTGCTTTCATGTGGAATAATATGCACAGAGCCCAACTCGGTTTCCCATGAAAGGGCAGGGTTGTCGTTTTTTTCTTTTCTTTTTTTTAAATAAGAAAATAGTTTGTTCCTAACAATATGGGGGATGCAACATAAAGCTATCTTTTGTAATGTATAAAATTGCAAATCACCCTCCCTCCCGCCGTGGAAGCCATTTGTTGATGTGAAACCAATCGGAATGTTTGCCAAATTCGCATCCCAGCTGGGATTAGCCTACCCTTTGAGATTAGACATGTGATCCTGATTTTTAAGCGAAAAGCACACTCAAAAACCAAATAAACATACCTACAAATGGTGGAAAAATGATTGTAATACACCAGTGTGTATTTCTGCAGAAGAAACAACCTGAACATCAAAAATGATGGCTTGATTTTTAGTTTTAAATGACAACAGAATGGAAATGCCTCCTTTAAATACGTCCTCCGAAACCAGTGAGGAGATCATCGTTTTTGGTTAAATCCGCAGGTAATGTAATAACTCACAAGAGGAAAACTCATTTGAGGTGGCTGAGCCCGGCCATGCATGCTTGCTTCTCGACAGTGTTGAACCTATCTGTGCGAAGAGCATCAGGTGGTGGCCCTTGGAGGTCCTACAGACAGCTCGTACCACGTGGCCCTGAGTGCGACTTTGGACGTGGCTGGCTGCCTGAGAAGTTTTGAGAAGTTTTGAGGGCAGTTGTCATCTTGAGTCCTCTTGCAATCCCCAGTTTGGCGAGGCTCAGTGTGCACTTGGCCACCCTCTGCTGCACTGCATGACCCTCGGGGGGCAGCAGGATGGGGTGATCATGTTGACTCCTTGGTGCTTCTTTAAATCTCTTCAGATGAGTGATTGTCTATAATGGTCCCACACATAGTGAACTTTACCTGGCAATAGCCAGAACAAGGGATGGGAAAGTGGACAATACTAGCAAACTTCTATTCCGTCTGAGTGACTAAAAGCATGCCAGCAGCTGATGATGCCACTGGATGGACTGGTACCCAGATTCTGGGCAGTATCACATAGCCAACCTAGACTGAAAGTTTCTGCCAGATACTCATTTGCTGCCACTTCTAGTATAGCAGCTGACCTGTCATTATGTCTGATGCATTCCACAGACCTGTTGGAGAGGCCCCAGGTGCGCATCCTCACTGGTCCTGAGGGTCAGTGGTTGAACACATACTGAGTTCTCAATACGCACTGGCCATTCTCATTTTCATTTTCAAATGCACAGAGCTATGCAGAACTCTGGCACAGTGGGCAGCAGCATGGGCTTCAGAGTCAGTGTGGGCTGCATCCAGCTCTGATGCTCAGTAGCTGTGGGACAGTTACTCATCTGTAAAACGATGAATAGTGCCTGCCTCTGCCCCCAGCGGTGGCAGCACCCAGCTCAGGTTTTTCATGTTGACCGCACAGCACAGACTTAGAAGGAGAAGAAACTTGCTCAAATGAATGGACCACAGCGGCTGACATGGAACAATACAGGCTACTTCTTGGAGAGTGCTCATAGCTCGGAAAGTCAGTGTTACTATCCATCTGACCTCTGCCTCTCCTCTCTCGAGTTTCTTTCCTGTGCCCTCACTCCAGGTTGTTTTGGGCTCTCTTTTCCCAGAATGCCTTGGAGTGTCCCAAGACAGAGCTGGACACAGGGATGACCACAAGATTTAGAAAGCCTGCTTTTGTTCCATAGCTGGCCTATCGGCATATCAGGTGTCACTTCTCCGAGGGCCAAGGACTCCATCAGTCTCACTGAGCCTGGCAGTGGGGTGGCTTTATTCTGGCTCCTCTCTTCACTAGTGCACTGGGGACTTATTGGCATTCAGGAGAGAAGGGGACCGTCTGAACATAAGGAGAGGAGGGTGCTGACCGTTTGGCTGAGGAACATGTGGACCCCAAGGCTAAGGAGACAGAATGAAGGTCATCAAGGTCTGAACTGACCTGAGAAGCTATTCCTGAGGCTAAGATCAACAGTTACGAATTTTTGCATGAGCCTATTATCAGGTTTTTACTAGACTTATAATCAGAGGTATCATTTCAACCCTGACAGCAAAATGACCTTGCATTTTGTTGTAAGTAATGAGCCACTCCCTTTAAATCAATAACATATTTAAGGCTGCACTTGCATTTCATAGATTCAGAGCAGGGGGTCCCCACATCCCTGAAGGACCCATACTGAGCTTCCTCTAGCCTCCCTTCTCCCTGAAATGCCCCGGCACCTGCCTTCCCCAGGCCAAGACACCCTGGAAGTCGCAGCCATGTACAACTTCCTCAGAAAAGCTTCCTCTGGTCCCCAAGACTGGGCCAGAGGGCTCCTCTGAGTAGCCAATGCTGCATACCCCTGATGGGTTTGTCACTACCTCATGTATATTATGGTATACACCATTACCTGGTATATAATATTATTATTATATTACAGGTTTTGATTATCTTCAGCTAGAAACAATAGAAACCCAAAGTAACAGTTGCTTAAAGAAGGCATTTTTTTTTTCTTTCATACCAAAGTCTGGAGGAAGGCAGCCCAGTGCTGGTGTGGCACCTATACTCAGTAATGTCCTCAAGGACACAACATTTTCTGTCTTATTAATCAACCAGTGGGGTCTCTCTGCCCAAAGTCACCTTTGCTCAAAAATATGGCCACTTCAGCTCCAGCCATCGCATCTGCATTCAAGGCAGCAGGAAAGAAGACCTCTGAGAGAAAAAGGCAAGGGGCTTGGGTGAGTGACTTTGGAAATCTGCCACACTCTGCTTAATCTGATTGGCCAGGATGTAATCACATGGATGCATCTAGCTGCAAGGGAGGCAGGGAAATGTAACTTTAATTCTGGTTAAGCTCCCAACTAAACACAGGGCTCTATCATCATGAAGGGGAATGGCAAACGTGGGAGAGAGCTGCTGTCTTGTCCACACCACCTGTTTATTCCTAGTGCTCAGATTAGAGCCAAGATTGTCGGAGATCCTCAGTACATAAGCAATGCTCAGATGAGTAACTAAGTGAATAAACCAATGGCTGGAAACAGGATTGGAACATGAGGCTCAAATCTGGCAGGGCCTTATGGGATCAAAGGCGCAGGGTGCCCTTGGCTCAGCTGCTGAGAGGCCCCAGGGAGAATAGAAGTGTTCTAACTAGAGAGAGTGGGAAAGAGGCTCTGGCAGCTTTGATTTCATAGATGCCCTGGGCATGATGGGAGTGAGGAGACCTGCGGGGGAGGAACGGTCTCATCAGCCGACTGGGGGACTGACTTCGGGTAAGGTCCCTTACTGCCTCTCTGCTCCTCTCTGACTTCTGGGCTCTGGGCCTTGCGCAGAGTTTCAGCAGGTAACCTTGCCCCACTGTCTGCATTTCATTTATCCTGTGTAACTGGGGCCCAGCTTCGCAGACAGCTGTGCAGCGGGATCATCTTTTACAATCCAATTAACGGCCGACCCCCCAGACAAAAGGAGACTTGAGGGGTTCGCTTCCCATAGTGAGGCTCCCTGCAGCAGAGGTTAGTCTTCTTGGTGTCTGGAAAGAAGGGGACAAAGGGATGGGAGGGAAAGGAGGGAGGTGACTCAATACTCTGGCAAGGGGAGAGGGAGGATGCTCCTGAACTTGGCTTGACCAAGAATGAAAGAGGCAGGAAAAGCCAGAACCACCCACACACTTCCCCCCTATCGCATCACAGCTGTGACTCCTTAAGCTCTACTTGGGGCCAAACACGCACAGAACTCACGTTCCTTTCTCTCCTGGTGAGAAAAAGATCAGGGGCTTTTGTCTGCATCCTCTATGCTCATCCAGGTTAGGCGAGAGAGAAATTTCCTTAGAGTTGGAAGGTACTTTGCAGCTATAGCGTCCAGTTGAGGCTCAGAGAGGGGCATGGGTCACCCAAGGTCCCACGAGAGTTGGGACTGGACCCAAGACTTCCTGTCTTCCTAGTCACTGGTGTCCTTATTAGGTCCCTCAGAAGAGCCTGCTTTGCTCCACTTGTCATCTTGCTTCAATTATCCCTGGACCAAGAACAGCGTGTAGTACCGGATGTCAGGAATTTACCCTCATTTCCCTCAAAGTACCTGATTTCATAAGTCCCTCTGCCCCGTTTGCATCATTAGAGGGAGTCCTCCTGGTAACATGCATCCCTTCTGTGGATGTGGAAACCAAAGGACAGATGAGATGATGAGTGATATTCCTGGAAAGATGCCCTCTAACTCAGGGATGTCCTTCCCTTGGCCATGACACTAAGGCTCGTGCAGGTCCCAAAGCTTCCTCCAGCACCGGTTTTGCATGGCGGCTTCTGCACCCCAAGGGAGGCTTCTCAGCTGACTGCCTACATCAAAGTCACTAAGAAAGCATCTCCAATAAGAGAAACTCCTTTGAGTCGCACAGAGACAATTTGTCGCAAAATTGAGAGTGAGCTGGACTGAGGAAATTAATGAGCCTGGGTTCTAGGCAGGGTGGGTGACTGGGTAACTAGAGACACTCTCTGTGCTTTGAAGGACTTATGTTTAAAAGAGGGGTGGGATTGTCTGCTGTCCACCTTCCTGCCATGGCATCTCATTATTTTTTTTTTTTAAGTTCAAAGTCAAATGCAAAAGACGTCCCAGGTCAGCAAGTCTGGTTTAGCCTTCCCCGCCCTGCTTTCATCAGTAGCTGATACGAGGCACCAAGCACACGGCCCTTGCCCTACTAAAAGGGACAGGGTGCGTCGCCCAGCAAGTCTCCTGTTTGGGGAGGGCTGGCTTGTGAACTTGGCCCCTTGCTAACTATCCCTCCTGGTTACTCAGTTTGATAACTGCTGCATTTGGAAATAAATGACACACTTTTCCTACATCTGCTCCAAATTTGCATTTCAGAAATTAGAGAACTTAGTTATGTGGTATTACATGGCCATCCGGGCTGGGCCTCAGAGTATGGAACTGATTGGATATTCTGCCCCAAATAAGAGGAGTTTCGAGCTCTTCCCAGGAAATTGAGTGGAACACCCAAACTGACATCCAATATTAAATATTATATTTGTATAGTTGTTCTGTAGAGTTCCCTGGCATCCAACATCTGGGAGCAAAATTTATAAATGGAGAAACTGAATACCTTGTTAGAATGATGCTCATCAGAGCTAAGAAATTAAAATATTACTGTATATACTCCAAGTCAGGCCACTTATAAAGGTAGAGCCATTAAAATATGATTAGCTGAACCATATTTTGTCTCAAAAATGTCATACACCATTAAAGTTGAAAAGACTTTGATGCGAATACCCCTGGCAAAGGCTTTGCCCCGTCAGCAGCAATGTGCTCGGGAATGTTCACTGCAAATATACAGTCTTCCTGAGTGAAGAAAGGATGGGGAGCCACCTGGGACAGAAGGACCCGTAGGGGCTACTGGGACACCAAGCTCCTCATGGCTTTCGTCTGGCAGGGCAGTGACAGGACTGGATGCAAAATTTAAGGGTGCTCCAAAATCCTTGGTCATCAAGATAAGTTAATATTTTAGTATAATATTAAAAAACAAACTGGGAAACTACTATCTGCTGCTTGGCCTGTATTGTAAATAAAGTTTTATTGGAACCAGGGCCAAGGTTAAGGTGTGGCAAGTGAGGCGGGATTATGCAAGTTCAGGATCAGAATCTGTCTGTACTTTGAAATTTTGTTCACTGGTGATTTTTTTTATATTAATTTTGAGGTTTTGGGAATCCATTTAAATTTTGGGCCTCTTGGGTCCCCACGAGTGAGCACAAAGCATGTGCTACAACACCAAAGGACACATGCACTCTCCAGGAGAACCTGGGGTCCCATCCCAAAGATTAACCCCCACCCATCCAACCCCCTCTACTCACTCCCCTGCCCCGTGTCTGATTCACCGCCATCATTTTAGAGTGAAAACCATTGAAGGCAATGCCCCTACAACCCCACCCTATCCCAGGTGCAGCCTGGGGGCTCCAAGCAATCTGTCCTTTAGCTGCTGGCTTTAGGGGACCTTCAACATTTCCACTCACAGCCCTCAGCCTTGGGAGTCATGTTGTGCCACTGGCAGGATCCTAGAAAACAAGCAATGGACTTGAGAATGACCTGGGTTGACCCCACAAGGTGGGCGAGGGTGTCTCAGACCTGTTGGGCAGCAGACCAAGGCCACTCATCATCAGCTCTGTGGATCTGGACAAGCCCCATTACTGCTCCTTGATCCTCAGTTTCCTCATCTGAACTCAGGGGGTGATAACAAAACTTGCCCTGCCTAGGTCCCTTGATTTGAGCTTCTTAAAAATCTGAAGTCAAATTGGTGAAGGTACCCCAGTTCTAAAGGGCTATACATAGATCAAGAATCAATGTACTCTCACAGAAATGGGGTCAGAGACAGTAAGCATCTTATCAAAGATCACACAGCTAGCGAGTGGGGGGTGGGTCTTCAGAAAGTCCTGGGTCTTGGTCTTCACCTCCTTCTCCTTTAGGGGTTCCCCGATTGCAGCCTGCCTCAGGATATGCCACAGGGCTTGTTAAAACAGATTGCTGCTTCCCACCCCAAAGTTTCTGATTTGGTGGGTCTGGGGCAGGGCCCAAGAATTTGCATTTCTAATGAGTTCTAAGGTGATACTAGTGCTGTAGTCAAGGACCTCACTTGGAAACACTCTCTTAAGGATGATTAAGGAGAGGGACTTGGAGGAGAGACGGCTAGGATGAGAGCAGGGAAACTGGTACCAGCCTATGTCCCCCTCCTTTGCAGGGAACACTTCCAAGGCTAGGGAGGGGCACCCCAGTCAAACATTGTTTCCTGAATATTGCTTCCTGCTACCTGCATAAGAAGCTGCTTTTTAAAAATATGGATTCCCGGGCCCCGCCCCAGACCTACTGAGTCAGATGTTGGCCAGAGAGTGAGGATGTTCATCTTTGACCCTTTCCCAGGTGACTCTGTGCCCAAGAGTTAGAACCAGCCAGGATTCTCCTCACTCCCTGCCCCCTTTTCAATACTTGGGAGAGGATTATTTGTAAATACCACTTCCTGCAACCAACCTTGGACCATCTGAATCCAAAAATTTGAGAGTAACCTTAGGCATCTCTAGGTCGTAAAATTCCCTGGAAGATTCTAATGTACAGCCAGGAAAGAGAAAGTTTGAACTAGAAGGTTTTCCCTGAGCAGAGGCCCCCACCCAACACCTCGCCAGCACCTTTAAGAGAAATGAACTGCTGAATTGAGCTTACGCAGGACTACCTAAGGGAAGGATGGCCGGGCTGTAGCTGAAGAACTGCCTTTGGGCCAATGGCCCTCTAAACAGCGGGTAGATTTAGAGTCATCGAAGAAAATTGTATCTGGGGACATCGGGCATGGCAATGTTATTCTGTAGGGCTGGTTTTTCTTTGAAACCACTGAGGCCTGGAATGAGCCCAGATATAATAGAATTGACCATACTGCCCACTTAGGATACAGACCACCAGCCTCATAAACGGCCTGAGAGATCTATAAATTGAAATAACAGCCCCCGCCATATGTTTTGCTTGGCAGAGAAGAGAGTCCATGCCTGGCGTTATTATTATTATGGGTTTTTATGGTGACTCACCTCCCACATTTGAGCATTCCCCTCACTGCCCGAGAAGAAAACCTCTCTGACGTCTGTGTTGCCACTAAGATTCGTCAGGGTGGTTGGAGCCCATGGGCTGGATCAGGGCCACGGTCCCTGGGCCCAGGCCACTTGGAGGGCTGACCTGTCATCGTCCTCTGGGGTCTTGACCTTTGGTGTAGGGTGCATGGCGTTGGCTTCACCGGTGAGCTTTGCTCAGATCTGGCTGGGAGGGTGGGGTAATGGAGCTCTAGAGAGTCTCAAGTCACTCAGGGCACTGCTTCTGGCTGGACCCGGGCAGGTCCTTGGGCCAGGCTGTGCTCTCAGCTCAGCTACAAGCCTGAGGAGGAAGAAGTTGAGTTAACCTTGAATATTGGGTGAAACTAGACACATCAAGTATACAGCAAGCTGCCTAGGCTCAAATTCAAGCTCTGACACGGATCCGCTGGGAGTCCTTGGACATTACTCTTAATGTGCCTCAGTTTCCCCATATGTTCAACGGGAATCATAATCAGAAAGCCACATAGGCTTCTTTAAATATAAAATACATTAGTAAGCCACATAGAGCAGTCTTGCAACAGTAAGTGCTCAAGAAGTTAATTTATCAGGTATTTGTCCATCTATTCATCCCTCTGTCACTGCTTCAGTTCATAGTTCTTTTTTTTTAATTAAAAAATTTTTTTTTACAGATATCAGACTTCACCTCTGGGGTCCAATTATATAACCCAAATGCCTCTGTTTAAGATTTTTAACAATGTACATGTGCATCCCCTACAGAAATGCAACTGATCCTTGGTAACCTGATCGGCAGAATCAGAATCTAGAAATATCTGGGCAGATAAAAAGGAGAAGGAGGGACCATGGACCTCTCTGGAGAGAGGCTGCTGCAGGAGCATAGGTGCCCCTACAAAAGGGTGGACTTGTTGAGGGCAGAGGCCGAATGCCCCTCACCCACCATCTCCTCCACAGGGTTTGGCACAAAGCCGGCTTGTCAGAGCTCCACAGCTGGGCAGGTGCAAGGCTCTCCTCTGTGTGCTGTTCTTGGTACCTTCCTGGGTGCTGCTGTGGAGGGTAGAGAAGCGGCTCCACTAATCTGGGCCCAAAAGGCCTTTGTGAAAGAGCCAGCCTGGGGGCGGGGGAGGGCGTTGTGTTCCCCAGCTTCTATTATGAAAATGTTCAGACATAGAGAAAAGTTGAAAGGAGTGTATAGCAACAGCCCATATACCCAACCTCACCTAGATTCTTCAGTTTATACCTTACTGTTCTTGCTTGATCTGGTTGGTATCTGTCCATCTGTTCATCCCTCTGTCTACCACTCATACATCAACTTTTAATTTATTTCAATTTTTTATGTTGGTATCAGATTACTTTGCCTCTGAGGCCAACTTAGTTTATCAAGATGTCTCTGTTTAAGGTTTTAATAAGGTGGAGCCCCTACAGAAATGCAACTTGCTCTTCTTGATTCAACTCTTCCACAAACACATGCACACATGGGTGGTGGGGCAGTCACTCAGGGCAGTGGCTCTGCCAGGTATTGCCAGTGCTTCTATCTCCATCTCCTTCTCTCATCCAAGAATTAAAACTGCATTTCCTCGAGTATAAAAATAAAACAAAAATTAAAAACTTCTGAGCACGTTTCTTCTTCTCCTTCATAACACCATGAATCCACCCATATGCCTAGCCATGCGTTCACCCATCTGCCCACCCACCCCCCCACCCATCCATCCATCTACCCACCCACCCATGCATTTACCCACCCATCTATCCATCTACCATTTGTCTATCTATTCCTCCATTCACTCATCCATTCATCCATTCATCCATCCAGGCAAAAAGCATTTACCCGGACCATCATCACTAGTCATCATATGCCCCTCATTTAATCCCCATGACAACTCTCCCAGACAGGTACTATTATTGCCTTTTTAGGACGTATGAGGAAACTGAGGCACAGTGACTTGTCCAAGGTCACAAAGCTTCTGACTCCAGGCCTGTGGACCTTTCCATACCAGTGCCTAGGGCTGTCTGGGTCCTCCCCGCATAGGGACCTGGCAGTTCCAAACGGTCAAGAATAGAGGACTGCGATCCTCAAAGTGTGACCTCAGCATGACATCATTGCCCCCTACATTTTTAGAGAACCCCACAAACTGGAGAGTTCCCTTCTGGGAAGCCAGGTTTTGGCCTTGCTCGGGGGAGAGGTGGGAGTCAGCTTTGAGAGTGGATTCAGGGGCCTTTTCCTGGAAGGAGTATGTCTCATCCAGCAGAGTCTCGTGCAGTCGTGTCTGGGGAATAAAACCGCATTTCCTGTGTTTATGGAAGCCGTTATGGAGGATGAGCAAAGACTCAGGTGACCCCAGCCCAGGCACATTCCGAGAAGACTAGCCACCCCAGGAAGTAAGTCAGAGTGGGAGTGGAGGGCGCGGGGGCTGTGTGACAATGGGATGATAGAGGATGGGTAAAGAGCGCGGCCACCCTCCAGTCCTTTAGGGAGGGGAGGGGAGAGCTCACTCTGGGACACGGCTGAGTCCGGCGGGAGTCCAGTCCGCAGAGCCTGGGCATTCTGCAGCGAGAGCGAGGGATCATGACAGTAGAAACAACGGCAGCTGCTACTGTCGTGTGAGTCACTTCTAAGGCCTGGCACTTGGCACGGTTCCTCTCTGAGACAGGGGTGACTATCGTCACCCCTGCACGGACAGGGAAACTGAGGCTTGCAGAGCTGAGTAACTTTTCCTTAGTCACTTGGCAGCAGCCGGAGTGAGGTGTGGATCCGGGACTACAACCAGAGGCTATCTGAATGCAGACATCTAGCCTGTTAGGTAACATGCTAGGGCTTAACGGATGAAAGTTCATAAATCCCATTAACAGATGGAGAAACTGAGGCTGGGGAGAATAAGCAGCCCACCCAGCTCCCATCTGAGTAGGTGACAAGGAGTAGGGCTTGTTCATCCATGTGGATGAACCTTTCTGCACCTTTCATCTTCCCAAAAGAACAAATAAAATAAAACATGGAATCAAGCAACTGCCCGCACCCTCTTTAGCCAAGTTCATGGACAGCACCTCTCTTCTCCCACCTCCTGTGAGCTGTGTCCACCCAGGCTGGGGTGTGCCAGGGACCTCTGGGGCCCTAGATCATGGCATCACAGGGACCCGGAAGAGTGCCCACAGCAGGGTGCTGGTTGGGGTCAGGCCCTACCTGGGGCAATGTGTGTGTGATAATGATGTGGGTTGGACAGGAGGATGCAGGATGCCTAGGAACTAGCTGCCTCCTCCACCCTGCCTTCACTGAGGCCTCCCCGCTGTAGGGATTCCCCAGGCCCAGTCTCCGTGGTAACCAAGGTGATGCCTGGACCATGCTGGAGACCCCCAAGTATGTTACTTCCTTGCTCTGTGCTTCCCTTCAAAGCCAGAGGCAAGTCAGGGCATCTTCACACTAAAAGGCAAAGAAATAAAGGTAAATAATGCACAACGGAAGTGTTCATTGAAAATGTCCTCCGGATAAATTACTTCATATGCCCAATAAGGAAGGGCTGGCTCGCCCATTTCATAGATGAGGACACTGTGGCTTAGGGATGTTGGCTAACTTGCTCAGAGCTACTAGCGGTGAGGAGAGAGTTTGCAGCTCTCTTCAGATTCTGCCTCTATGCTCTCCCACACCCTCCAAGCCATCCTCATGGTCTGGACTCCTACCCTCCCCCTAAGCTGTCTGGACCCTCCCACCCATGGTGGCCAGCTCCCACCAGGGCCAGCTTTCAAGCTTTAGCACGGGGTCTGCCAGGTGCCTTCAGGGTACACACATGGGCATCCTGAGCCCCATAGCACGTCCTTCTGGTTTAGCCTGAGGGAAGCCTCAGAGCATGCCCTGACCCCTCTGTGTGTCTGGGCAGGATGGACACTAAATTCCAAAGACCCACAGGGCAAGGATGGGGATTAGAGGGTGAGCTCATCCATCTGGCTCTTGTCTTCAGTTGAATTAGGAGCCACTTGATGGAAAAAACCCACCGAAGCCTCCCTCAAGCTGCTGCACTGTGTCTGCAGAGAAGAGGCTGGCAGGCCTTGGCCTCGGGCAGGGCATCTCAAACTCCATCTGGAACATCAGCGGCATCAGCAGTGCTTTGAAACACAGCTGCTGCGTCTGCCCGACCCCCACCTCTCACCCTTGGAGTTTCATGAGGTCTGGGTAGTGCCTGAGATTTTGATTTCCTAACAAGTTCCCTGGTGATGCTGTTGCTGTAGGTCTGGGAGCCAGAGCCAGGAATTCGCCTGCCAGTCTTCCTTAATGACATTTGGATCACAGAATTCCGTCTATAGGCACATAGCATATCTAACTGGGGACCCCAATCATTGTGACAAATGAAACGATTTCCAAATGGGGCACCCTGGTTGAGGACCTTCACCTAGGCTGAGCCCTCGGCCAACTGTCAGCACCAATACACCATCTTGGAAGTGGGTCCTCACGCTGCCCCAGCTGAGGCCCAGTGGAGCTCAGACTAGTTAGTCTTCCTTGTTGAGCCCCATCCTCAGCTTCTCACATGTGAAATGGGCCTGATAATGCTATCTCAAAGGAAGTTCTGTGTAAAATGCCGCCCAAACACCATACACAGTAGAGTTAGGGCCTGGATGTTGCCGGCATTACAGTGGCCTGTTGAGCAAACAGGACCTCCTTCTGCTGCATGAAACATTCTGGCCCCTCACCATGAGTTCCTGGCTTGGTTTCTGTCATCATAAAAGATTGTCTTTCCGTGAGCAAGCCTCTACTCATGGCGGCCTGTCAAGAAATTCCCCCGCTCCCTGCCCCCACTCCCTCTCTCCTCCTCTCTGAGGCCCAGTGGAAATGGTTCCCAAAACCGGTTCCACCAAAGCATCAGGGCTGCCAAATGGGCCCCGGCCCCCGTCACTGGGTTCTGTGTCCTGATGGCCTGGTGAGAGGTTGGGCTCAGGTCCAGGCCACTGCGAAGATATCGGGGTGGGGGGATGTGTCTGCAGTTGGTGGGGGGTGGAGAGAGCCAAGCAGGGGAAGAGAGGCTCATGAATAATCCATGACCTTTCCTCTCTGTGTTTGGGTGAACATAAGCCTGTTTACAATAAACCCCAGGGAGATTTTTCATCCTTCCAAATGGAACAAGGGTTATGTAAGCAGAGAGACCTTGAGCTCGGAGAACACCTGCTCCAGGGGGCCAAATGGAGGGAGATCAGGAAAAATGAAGCCCTAGGTTGACTCATGACCAAGTTCAAGATGACATAGGCTTCTTCACACTGGTAGGTTGATGGGAAGAGCAGAGGGTGCTTCTGGGGGCTTAGCAGACCAGGCCATACTTGAGGGACACCTCATCCCCTAAACCCCTCACAAGTCAGGATGAGCAAAAGCCTTGGACTCTGAGGTAGCTGCCTGTCCTTAGCTTATATTTCAAAATTATCCTGGGTGTCTTCGCTCTTTAAAAATGAGCCTGTATATATTCTGATTATAGTGAGTAGGAAAGCAGGAAATCCATGCAGGGAAAAAGAAAAATTCAAGAGGGACTCACCCCTTGGTTAGTTTTTATCTTTCTGCTTTACACCATCCTTGGTGACTTTTAGTGGACAACTGGAGCCAGAAATGCTTATTTACAGAGGCTGGTCCGGTCTTCCATTTGTGGGTTTTGGTGTATTGTGTTGAATAAGACAAGCCATTCTCGAAACAGAAGGTCAGCAACCCTTGTCTCTGGATGTCTAGATGTTCTGTGAGATTATTTGTAGAAGTTCTAGGCTGGTAAGTCTGGCTCGACCGCACCTGGGGTCATTCTGTCCTCACTATTTCCCCAATCGGGGCATAGACTTGGGATTGAGAGTGATCTTGACCTCCAGCTAAGGCCAGGCCATTTCAGGAAGAAGGAAGGATGGTGTCTTAGGCTGCATCCAGACATCCCCCTCTCATTTTCAGATTCTCTATTAGGCATTTGATAGATTGTATTTTTCCCATATGGCTGCAACAAAACCTCCCATCTCACACACTCTTCTTACAACGTCCTACCCCTAGGTGGGGGTCTCTGTTCCCCTCCTCTTGGACCCCGATGTGCCTGTGACTACAGCAGAAGTAAAGCTATGTGACTTCCTGGAGTAGGCCCAAATTGGAGATCCAGCTCTGTGTGGTCCTGTTGAGACCTTCGTTCTTGGAGCTCAGATACCATGATGTGGGGAAGCCCGAGGGGCCCATATTAAGAGTTCCATGTGGAGAGGAACCAAGGCCAGCAGTCTTCGGCTGGGCTAGACTCCCAGCTAACAGCCAGCACCACCCAGCCGGCCTTGGGCTGAGCCATCTTGGAATCAAACCCTTTGGCATCCAGTCCAGTCTTCCCAGTTGATGCCTAGTGGAGCAGAGATAAGCCTTCTTGTGGAGCTCTGCATAAAAATCTGATCTGTGACCTAAATACATGTTTGTTGTTTTAAGCCACAAAGTTTTGGGGTGGTTTGTTATACACAATACAGGTGTTTCCAGTGAAGGTGTAAAAATAGCACTGGCCGCCATTCAGGGCACACTCCATAACCGCCTGTCAGAGTGACGCGAGCTTGGCATGATCTCATTTAAGCTAGGGCTGGACACCTATCTCAGGTCACTGTGTGAGAGAGGAATCACCATGAGTATTTCGGGTTTTTCTATCATACACACTATCTCAACTAATATAGTGTCTTTTTCATAATCATCATGGTACCTAATTTGTCTTCATTTTAAAGAGGTGGAATCTGAAGCTCAGAGAAATTAAGTCACTTGCCTGAGGCTGCACAGCTAGGAAGTAAGACCTGAACTCAGTGTGTCTTCTGACCCCCATTGCATTTCTCCCTGTCACTGTTGCTTGGAATTCTGTGTCACCCTGTCCCCACCCCCTGTACCTTGCTAGCCTGGCTTGTAATACCACTAACTTTTTGTCATTTGGGGTAATGCCCTTCACATCACCTCCCTGGAGCTGTTACTGAGGGTGATGAATCATTGCCCAGCGCCAGCTGTGGGCAACCTTGACTCAGGGCGTGAGGGGAGGCCCTTTGGCTGGAAAGTTCTCCTCCCACCAGAGTATATTTCAACACGATGGAGAAAATGTCTCAAAGCGAGTGTCCTGGGGTTACTCTTTGTTCTTTTGGCGTTGTGAGGCCCCACACACCTACACTGCACCTGGCTGACTCCCAGGCACCTTAAGGGATTTGCTTTAGATGTCTCTTCCTCCAGGAAGCCCTCCTGACTTGCTCCACTGTGCTTTGGCTGTGCATACCCTCGGCAGGGCCCTATCCCAGCATCCTTATTGCCAAACAGTGAAGCCATTGAGGCCTTAGGCTGTGTCCCCAGCCTCTTACAAGATGCACAGGACAAAGCGGACCTGTGTTCTAAATGCTTATGAAGGAGGAGTGGCAAAGTCCAGGAACCTTAGCTCACCACTACCTCTGGCTGCAGTGAATTAACTGGCCTGGCATCTTAGGTCCCTGGAAGAGCGCTGCGGGGGACAAGGGGGAGGTGAATCTAGAGACCCGGGTTCCCGTTCCAGCTTTTCCAGTAACCTAGGGAAAATAATCATAACTCATGTTTAAGGAGAACTCTCTACATGTCAAGTGCTGTTTTAGAAAGCCCTCACCCTCAACCTCATGACTGCCAATAAGGATGGTTACTAGTCTCTGGTTACAGAGATGCTGCTGAGCGATAGAGGCTGTGCGGGCAGGGGTCAAAGGGCATCCATGCTACCCTGCCTCTGGGCACCTTCCTTCCTCTCAGGATCTGAGTCTCCCCACCCACCAACTGCAGGCTCGGCTCCATGGGTCCTGATGCCCAATTCAGCTCCAAACTGTGGTCCTTTGTCCGCTAGGCTGGAGCCGGGCCGCCCGAGCCTGCTTCCCATCATGCCTCATCCAGACATTCATTTGAAGCGGCGTGTTTGAATGCAGGGAGCCTTTTTCCATCCATGCTCTGTCACACGTGGTACCAAGGTTCTCTGCCAGCCCACAGAAGCAGGGTTTACCTGGCTTTCCTCTGTGTCCTAAGGAAAAGGACTTCGGAGTCCAGAATGGAAAACCTGAAGCTGGAAAGGACTTTATGTCTGCAGTGTTCTCCTCCCAGCCTGCTGCACCCTCCACACCTGCGGCTCGGGGGCTGCCTCCTCCCCACCCTCTGACAGTACGGTGGGCCTCCTCTCCTCCCCTCTGCTTTCCCCAGCCATGGAGGTAAAGGCAAGAAGGATTCCTGAGCTGTGCAGAGGAGGCGCTGAGCTGGGTGCAGGTTCGGGTCTCAGTGTCGACCCGTCTAAAGTTGAGGAAAATGCCAGCAGAAGGTAATGCTGGCACACACCCATTTAGAAAACATGGAGCACAGGAAGTCTAATACCCTCCAGGGATGCCATTTATTGACGGCATTCTGTAAGCTGGGCACTGTGCTAAGCCTCTTCCAGGCCTGAGTTCACCTAATCTTCACAACCACAAAGAGACACAGAGGGAGCCGATGGAGGCAGAGATGGGAGGGATGAGGCTACAAGCCGAGGATCGCCGAGGATCGCCGGCCAGCACCAGAAGCTGGGACAGAGGCATGAGCAGATTTTCCCTCTTTGCCTCCAGAAAGAACCAGCCCTGCTGACACCTTGACTTTGGACTTCTGGCCTCTAGAACTTGTTTAAGGCCCTTCCCCCTGCCACACACACACACTTGGTACTTCATTAGGGCAGCCCTGGGAGACCCCGGGAAGTCACACAACTAGAAACAGGCAGAGCCAGGATTCGAACCCAGTCTGTCTACCTGGAACCCGGGTACCCTGCTGACTCACGACACAGTCTGCTTCTCCCAACCCTCCCCAGGCTCACGTACTCGGTCATCATATTCTTTCCTTGAGAAAAAGTGTCTCGAGTCAGGCCCTTCCCTTCTGTTTCCCTGACTTCATCGCCTCACAGCTGGGTTTGGCCAACAGCCGTGAGCGGGCTTAATTGCTCATGATAGCTCCCTGCCCCAGACCGCCATTCATCTCTAACCCCGCTTCCACACGTCACTGCTCTGTGACTGTCAGTTTGGAACACTCCACCTGGCTTCCCAGGCCTCCCTCACCTGGCCCTACGCCACCGCCTTTTCTGCCTTGCTACCTAACTATGCCAGCTCTGCTAATGAGCGCTCAGCACGTGCACCCCACCTGATTTAATCCTCAGACAGCTGGATGAGGCTGGCACGGTTTCCCTTGCGTTGCCTGCCTCCCGTCTCTCTCTTTCTCAGACTTCTGTCTTCTACGAAGCCTTCCGTGACCACTTGCACTCGATAGCTGTGTATTACCCACTCAGAGTTCCATGTACCTCACTCCCCCTGAACCTGCCTCCCCGCTGTTCTTCGAATGTGCCAGGCACGTACCCACCCAGGGCCTTTGCACTAGCTGCCGTGTGCCTGGAATGCATTCTCCCCGATGTCTTTTGTGTCTGCTCCCTCACTTGCTTCGGGTTTCTGCCATTCAGGGTCCCAGCAAGAGATGGGATTCACTCACGAAGTTTGAATGAAAGAGGTAGAAGAGGGTAAGGGATAGTGAGATTCTCTGGGATGAGAGCAGAGAGGTATTTCCACTCCTGAGGCTGGTGGAGAAAGGGGAAGAGACCGTGTCTCTGAGAACTAGAGCCACAGACTCTCATTGCTGGGGACATAGCCACCTGCAGAGACACGTTGCTGAGGCAGGGAAGAAACACACTGACCTCTCTCTCCCCTGCTTCTGATCCCCTCCTGCTGCCTCTTGTTGGCTGAACCCAACAGGAAGCCAGAGGGCAGGGGGCCTGGGTGATATAGTCCACCAGCCAGTCCCAGAGCACTGGGCTGGGGGAGCAAGAGAGAACACAAAGGCCTTTGCCCAGACACACTCTTCTCCATGGGGTCATCACTGGCTGCTTTGTTTAAAATTAAACCACCTCTCTGGCTCTCTCCATCTCCCTTCCTGGCTTAATTTTACTCCACACCACTTACCACTAACTGGCACCCTGTTTATTTTTCTAATTTATTTTATTGTCTGCCCTTCCACCCCTAGAATTAAGGCAGGGATCTCACACCTTCCCCTATGGTATATCTTGAAAATTTTCAGACCCTCAGTTCAAAGACTAGAGCAATGAACTCTCACGTGCTCTATACAAATTCACAAATTGTTAACATTTTAAAAGGCAGGGATTTCTTTAAAGTAAGATGTTAACTGATGCATAACCTACAGAAAGAAAACTTCACGAGCCATCAGCATAAGGCAGGGACTGTTAATCTTCTTATTTAGAGCCGTACGCTTGATGCCAGGAGTAATACCTGGCATGGAACAGACAGACACTCATTACTATTTGTTAAACAGACAAGCCCTTGAATCTTACATCAATGTAAGTGATCCTGTGATTACCATTGGCCTTGCTGCTAATGTCGGGGCTCCGTGAGGGTGGGGACTTCCCACTTTGTTCCCTGTTGCTTAGCTGCGCCTGATTATTTAATCTTCTCATCAACTCCATGAAATTGCTGTTACTATTTCCCCCATTTTCAGATAATTAAACCAAAGCTCAGAAAAGTCAAGACATTTGCCCAACATCACATAGCTTAAGAAGCGGCAGAGCCTGACCCAAACTCAGACAGATTGGAGTCCTCAGACCATGCTCCGAGCCCTGTGCTTTGTTAGCTGGCAGTGCAGCCTAGTGGCTAGGATGGAGGGTAAGAAGTCACACTGCTGGGCCTGACTCGTGTGCAGACTTAATGGCTTCCTGCCCCAGATTGCCATCCTCCCAGTGTGGGGCCTTTGGCAGGTGACTTCACTGTGACATATTCAAGACACTACTGGCCTGCCCTTTACACCTGTCATTTTTATCTCCTGTGCTGACAGCTACCTTCTCATCCTGGCTGGTTGAGCCCAGCTCTGCTCACGGAGCTGGATGTGTCCGAGGGATATGAGTGTTTATTCTTTCTGGTACTTAAGGATAAAAGTTTTCACGTTCCTACACATCTATGTTACATGTTCACAGCAGAAAAATCAGAGAAGGGAGAAGATAAAAGATTGCAGATAATTCCACCATTCAGAGATAACTATTTTTAATATTTAAATGTCCTTTGGTCCTGCCTTTGATGTGTTTTTAAAACATGCTGTGCTGCATTTATTTAGCATTTGTTCTCCTTAGAGCTTTACATAATTATCTCATTTGTCCTTACACAAGTCTTCCAGGTTTGCATTATTATCATCCCCCTTTTACTGAACTAAAGTGGAATAACCTGCTCAACGTCACATAGGTAGTAAGTGATAGAACTGTGATGTGAACTCAGCTAGCCTGACGGCAGAATCTGTATTCTTACCCATAGAGACACACAAATCTCTCTTTTGCGTACACACACACACACACACACACACACACACACACACACACACACACACACACACACACACTGATAAAGAGATGAACTGAAAGTACCTTTGGTAATTGTTCATGCCGTGATAGAGCAGGAACGTATGTCGACTTCACTGGATAGAATTCCCTCTGCGTTTTGGTCTCCATCTCTTTACTGAATCCCTTGAGGGGGCTGCGTAGCTAGGGAAACATCACCGCAGTGAACATCTCAGAGTTAAATCTCTCTGCAGCACGGAATTCCAGTCACTGTTTATTCACACTTGTAATTTCGGTAGATATTGCTGAATCGCCTTACAGAAAAGCCGAGCCAATTTATACTTTGAAGAGTTATATCTTAGCGGGATCAACAAGGTTTTCAAAAATCTTTCTTAGTCACTAAGATCCCGATGATGTCCCAAGACGGACCATTCCAATTACCTAGGAAGTCGGGCCAGCCATCTCTGATGCCTGAAAAGGAAGGACGGAGAGGGGAAGTGGGGCAAGGGAGCTAAAACCCACACAGACTCCTTGAAAAAGGCCCTTTCCAAGGGTTACTTTGCTGCCTACTTTGTCTTCCAAATTATTCCTGCATGAGGCTGGCCTTTATAGGGAAGGGAAAGAATGTGCCCTGGCATGGTTGGGAATGAATTCTATCTCAGAACATTGCAAAATCTGCCTTGAGCTTTGGAGATGATTTCAAGGAGTGTAGAAATGGCTGGATGTGAGTTTGTGGGATATCCTCATGGAACCAGAGCAGGGCAGGAGAGGGAGTTGATTAGGATGTCCGCCTTTTGGCTATGATCTGGTGGCTCTGCGGGGCCTAGGGTTCCATGATGAGCCACACTTCCCTGGACTTTTCACACATGGCCCCCCAGAGGCTTACTGATGACTTGGATCCCAAATAAAGAGGATTTCCAAAAAGCTGGCAGCTTGTTGGAATGAGCAGGTGGAAGACAGCGTGTTGCAGTAGGAAGATCCCAGATTTGGGGTGGGAAGAACTTGGGGTGAAACTCCACTCTGCAACCCTAGGTGGGTCACCTCACCTCCCAGCTTCCTTATGGGGAACACGACTCCTACACTGAAGAGCTGTTAGCATGACAGGTAATCGATCTCTCAGTGCCTGGTACACAGACCACAGATGCTCAGAAATGGTACCTGTGCCATTTTTTTTTTATCCAAAATCAAGAAAGAAATGAATGAGGTCCAGAGATTCCCCAATTGGAGCAGCCAAAATATCACCTGCAGGTAAAAATGACTTCGATGGCGAGGGGCTCTTTACCCCATTGTCTAGAATCTTCCCAGCAATCTCACTGATCCCCCGTTTTACAGAAGAGAAAACGGGGATCTGAGAGTTCTAAACAGCGATCGGAAAGCCCACAGCCATGCTCTGTCTGGGGAGACCACCCCAGAAACCCATGTTAGAAAGTGGAGGTTCATTTCTCAATAACTTTGACAGTGGGGGCTGCAGCCTTGCCTGGGGAACAGGTGGGAGAGCTGCTCCACTGCAGAATGAGCCCCCCAGGTGGCCGTGGGGCAGCCGCAGCCTGACTGGGAGAAAACGCCTAACTGCAGAGTTTTCTTCCAAGAAAAGCAACATCAGAGGAGGCATTTCCTCGAGGCCGTCTCATGTTGGGCAAAACTATGAAATGGTTATTAATGTTTGGGAGTTCATAAATTTTTTTTCAAATTATAAAGGAGGTTCTGAAAGGCAATGTCTGTTTTCCATAATTGGCGAGTGTTCCCCAGACGGCCATTCAGCCACCTTGAAAATCAATGTTTTCACGACCCTTGACCCCTCTTTCGCTGACGAGTGTCTCTCCTACAGGTTGCTCCCAGGATGAAAACAATAAAAGCAAATATATAACAGCAAAGGCCCGAGGTTAATGTCTTTAACAAGATAATGTTACTTAAGGGAACTGTAAAGCAAATCATTCCAAAATTCCATTTATTCGCTGCAGCTCCAACTGTATTTTGAAACCATATGTATGTGCTGCCTGCTTGTCTGGCCGTGGATGGGCTCCGATTGAGTGTTATGTATTTTGATCAAATATCGGACTTTTAGTTTAATACCCTAATTATTAAAAAATCCCTAAAAGATATGCGGAAGGCTGTTTGCTGTGACTGGAAATGCTTGCACACCAAGCTTGTTTCTTCCTGCTGTGCCTTCTGGGCTCCACACATCTGCTGATTCAGTAAGACCCCTGCTCCTCAGGGGATGGCTCTCCCCTGTGTGACATGTGACGTGTGATGTGTCCACCCGTGGAGATCATGTCTCCTCGACATGAAATCCGAGAATGATAACCAAAAAGTTCAGCTCAGCCAGCAGATGTTTTGATGAGCTGAAACCAAACATCTGGCCCTTTGGAAATGGGAAGGTTAAGGGGAATGATCGGGTTTAATCTGGATTTGACATCAGGTAAACACAGCCTCATAACCTACTAGGTGTAATGATGAGATTCTCATTGATGTAATGGTCCTTGCACTTCTGTGGACTCTACTCAAGCCACGGGCATCAGAGCACGATCTTAGTTGCTGAGCACAAGAGTATGGGAACCAAGAAAGCGATTTAAAATAACGGTGCTGTAAATAAGAGCACGACCCAACGTTCTCCTCGTGTCTGTCACTGGAGTTAAATAAGGGGTGCACCAAGATGGAGCGCTTACCTGGTGCTGGGCAGTGCAAATTCAAACCACAATGACGCAGTGCTGCTCCCTCACCAGAGTGGCTAAAACTTAAAATGTCGACATGCATACCAACCGTCGGCAATTTGTGGGGAGCGGAGGACGATTCTAGTGCAGGGCGAAGTGTGCCATTGGGGA
>NW_011888947.1:1410265-1410589 GCF_000151845.1 Pteropus vampyrus
AGAATAAGAAAGGCTGTGCTTTGGTGCCCACGAGCCTGAGTTCTCTCTTTGTTTTGTCTGTTACCAGCTGGTGACCACGCCCAATCCCTCAGAGTCTCAGAGCTGGGTTTTCTCCTCTTTAAGATAAGGTCAGATT
The DNA here is from genome assembly GCF_000151845.1 of Pteropus vampyrus. Classification (NCBI taxonomy): domain Eukaryota; kingdom Metazoa; phylum Chordata; class Mammalia; order Chiroptera; family Pteropodidae; genus Pteropus; species Pteropus vampyrus. Next base: position 1,410,402 of record NW_011888947.1, read on the forward strand.
TCAAAGATCCATCCGCATTTTAAATTTCTTTTTATCCACTTAGTTCTCAACAAGCCTCGAAATTAAAAAACAAATTTTTTTAAAGCACTGAAGATTTACAAACGACGAAAATATTAAAATCCTAGGCAAACCTGAAGCGGTTCTCCACCCGCCCTTGGAGACCATGCAGTTCGTTCTCCTCCCACAAG
>NW_011888947.1:1411649-1420020 GCF_000151845.1 Pteropus vampyrus
GAAAAGGAAACGGCCTCACAGAAGTTGAATGACGTGTTCAGAGTCACGCACAGTAAGTGCTGGAAGCTAGAACTCAAATTCTGACCAGAAAAACTTTAGTCTAGATTACAGGTCAGCAAGCAATGGGGCATGGTCCAATCCAGCCCTCCACCTGTTTTTTTGTAAATAAAGTTTTATTGGAACACAGCTGTGCCCAGTCATTTACATATCATCTAGGGCTGCTTTTGGGCTATACCAGCTGACGTGAATAGTTTTCGTGACAGTAATCATGTGTTCCACAAAGGCTAAAATATTACTATCTGGCCCTTTATGGAAAAAGTTTGCTAAAATATTACTATCTGGCCCTTTATGGAAAAAGTTTGCTGACCCCTGATCTAGAGTCAATTTCAAAATGATGACTGCCATAGAATCACGTGAACAGACCAGGGATCCCGACTGTGGCATGGTAGTCACTTATTAGTCTGGATTAAATGTGTAAAATAGAACCTACTGTTATTCTATGTTTTCATCATAATGTTAGTGAGATTCTTTAGGAACTGAACTCTCGTTTACATCATTTAGCTTACGGCAAATTTGTTTTCATTATTGTCGTTTCGCTTTCAGTTATAGAACCTATCAAGGACGTTAAGTGGGGACTTACTGTAGTTGTACAGAGACAGCATCGCCTACTAAAACTAGAGTATTTTGTGGAAGAGGAAGCAGCTTCACAGAGGTTGGGACCTTCACAGGGAATTGGGACCTTGAGGACTTGTTGGAGGAGCTGGGAAAGCTCTCTCGCCCAATGGAATTCCAGCTTCTTGCAGAATGTGCATGCTTCCTCCTACCTCCTGGCCTTGGCATAGATGGGTCCTTCTGCTAAGACCACCCCACCCCACCCTTGTCTGGCTAACTGCTGCTCACCCCCTTTTAGTTCTCAGCCTAGCCTCCTGTGGAAGCCCTACTGACTCCTCACACAGTTCTGGGTACCTAGTTCCTATGTTTCCATGGCAGCCCACGCTTTTCTGGAAAATAGCAGTCACCACCTTGCCATATCATGTTTCCATTGTTCCATCATCCCCGTGGTCAATTGCACCTTCCAAAGATGCTTCAACAAAATTCCCATTCCACATGGGACTTCGACACTCTTCCCACTAACAAATGGGGTCCATATCCTCATCCCTTGAAGCTCAACAAGTGTCGGTGACTGTTTTGGCCACCAGAGGATGGCACAAGTGACACTATGAGACTTCCAAAACTAGCTCATAGAAGGCAGGGTGGTTTCCCCGTTGCTGAGTGAGGTGCTCACTCTTGATGCTCCAGGCGGCCATGCTATGAGGAAGCCCAAACCCGCTCAGGTGGAGAGACCACACCATAGGACTTGAGATTACATGAAGAGAGGAGGCCAGCCAGCTGCCAGCTGTGCCAGCTACACCCCTTTGCCCCACCATCTGCCTGCAACCACATGAAAGAGCCAGAACCATCAGTTGAGCCGTTCCAGAGATCCTGACCGCAGAACCCATGAAAGATACTATTGTTTGAACTGTGTATTCCCAAAAAAGATACATCGGAGTCCTAACCCCTAGTAACTCAGAACGTGACCTTATTAGAGATGGGGTTTGTACAGAGTAATCAAGATAAAATGAGGTCATTAGGGTAGGCCCTCATTCAATGGGACTGGAGTCCCTATAAGAAGAGGAAAATTGGACACAGAGACACAGTGAGAATGCCATGTGAAGATGAAGCAGAGACCGAGGTGATGTTTCCACAAACCAAGGAGCGCCAAGGATCGCCAGCAACCACCAGAAGGTAGGGGAGGTGCCTGGAACAAATTCTCCCTCACAGAATCAGAAGGAACAAACCTGCCAACACCTTGATCTTGGACTTCCGGCCTCCAGAACTGTGAGACAATATATTTCTATTGTTTAAGCTGCCTAGTCTGTGGTACTTTGTTATGGCAACCCTACCAAATGAATACAGGAGAAGATAAAATGAGTGTTGTTTTTAATCACTAAGTTTTGGGGAGAGTTGTTACATAGTATTAGCTAGCTGGAATAATTCCCCATACAGATCTAATCTTCTCAAAGGCAGGAATCCCTGGTGCATGGTATATACTTATTAAATATTTGCTGTCTGAGCACGTGGGCTGATGAGCAAATGATTAGCCAGCACTACCCTCAGAAAATTCCCTGGGCACCCTGCTGTTCCAGGTCCATCCCCCAGAGAATAAAGATCTGGGTGCAGCGAATGGGGCTACAAACTCAGAGGGGATGGGATCTTCCACTGCATGCCTGGGAACCAGAATGAAAACCCACATAGTGATGCATTTCCTGAGAGAGCCCAGGCCTGGAAAAACAGGAAAGTTAGCGCCTTATGCATTTTTATGGGCACCCAACATGAGATTTTGGAGGATGGAGGACTGAAAGCCAAACAATGCACGTGAGCTGTTAAAAAAATATGGCGGAAGGCCATATGCTTTTGCATTCAAGTGAGACGCACAATTGAATGGATGCTAAAGGCAGCTCACATTGATGAAAAAGCTACAAGACAACTCAACCTTGAGTTCCGGAAAGTCTTCCACACAAGGCAGAGCCCCTGTGAGAGCAAAGAACAAGGGCCATAGGATTGTAGACTTAGACTTGAAGCATTCTGACACCCTACCCTCTGCCTCCAGGCAAGTGGATGCCTACCCTCCAAAACAGATGGATTTTAAAAATGTTTTCAAAAGTATTGTAAGGTGGAGAGTTGATATTTGACCTTTATTGAAAAGGACTCAAGTCATACGTAACACGTATTTGGGTAATAGAATTAGCTATCTTGTAACCAGAACCTTATGGATAAGGATGGAATACTAGAGAAGATGATAACTTTTCCAAGTTCATGCAGTTAGTGAGTGGCTGAACTGGATTTTAAGCTCAGGCACCAACCTCAGAGCCACGATCTTAACTGCTGAGCTGTACACGCAGGCGCTACAGCACTGCATGGGTTCAACCTGATGCTGAACTATTAGGAAGAGCAGCGAAGGACCGCTTGGTGGTCGACGGGGTTTGGCAAGCTTTCAGGATACCTGGTGGCTGGAGGGATCGATCCACTCGTCCAGCACCCTCTGTCCATCTGTTTCATAGTGTTCGTTTTATTAAATGTATTCAGTATTTTAAAGTCACATAAATGACCTTATGCTACATTAATAGCCCTCTAAACTTAAAAATGATAATTGACTCCTAACCATGCTGCCTCTTCGGCCAGCTTTTTATTTTTGACTTTTCTGTTTCTTTATATTCTTTGTGGATACCCTTATAATTTTTTAGTGAACATATGCCCTTTTCGTGTATTCAATTACAAGCATTGCATTACTCTTTTATTTTCTAAGGTAAAGACTGTGTAATATCGCAAGCTGATGATGTAGACCTCTGCTGCTGGATTTATTATGTTTCTCTTTTTTCTCTTATAAAACTAGTGGCATGAACATTTTCACACCTGGAACTTTTTTTCTACTTTGCTTATTTTCTTTGAATAAATTTCTAGAAATGAGATTTTTATTAAATCAAGATCTATGACTTTTTATAGATCTTAATATCTATTTTTAAGTCATTTCTCAAAAGACTGTAAGAATTTACACCCCATTGGCAATGTGGCACATACCAGATTCACCAGATATTGCCAGCTCTGGGAATTACTGTTGTAAAACCATTTCTAATTTAACAGGTGTAAAAGTCCTGATAATCTGCAGTCAGGACTTTTATAGGTAATGGGGAAAAAATATATAGCTATGTTTTGTTTCTGTGAGGCGTTCAAGCAAGATATAGTAACAGCGTTCACATCTTCTCATTTCAACCACACTAAGCTGATTATTAAAATCATTCTTTTTGCTTGTGTTTATTTATTTATTTTTCTGTGTAAGAAATGCTTTTCTTCAGCTCAACAGAACATGGAAGTCTGAAAAAACCCTGCCTTCTGCAGAGGATGTGAGCTGGCTCACGGCCAAAGGTTGGACTTCGCCCCTTGTAAATACCTCCCTTTCCCGTCAGGAACACAGAGATAAGGCATCCAGGATTCTGCCCGAAGAGGTTGGTACCTCTTCCATCTGAAGAGGGATGCTCCAGATCAGCTGCCCATCCAGGCCCCCCAGAGACAATGCTTTTCCAAAGAAGACATACAAATGACCAATGAAGATGTGGAAAGTTGTTCAATATCACTGATCATCAGGGAAATGCAAATCAAAACCTCAGTGAGAGATCACCTCACACCTGTCAGAATGGCCATTATCAAAAAGACAAAAGATAACGAGTTTCCGCTAGACTGGGTAAAAAATAAAAGGAAACCCTATACACTACTGGTGGGAATGTATATATAAATATTATGGAAATCAGTGTGGAGGTTTCTCAAAAAATGAAAAATGGCACTACCATATGGTAGTATGCTGGGTATCCCACTGCTAGGTATAGATTTAAAAGAATTGAAATCAGGATCTCAAAGACGTATCTGCAATCGCATGGCATTAAAACAGCCAAGATATGGAAACAACTTAAATGTCCATCAGTAGATGAATGGATAAATAAAATGTAATGGATACAATGGAATATTATGCAACCTTAAAAAAGAAATCCTGCCATTTGCAAAACATGGACTTACCTGGAGGAAATTATGTTAAGTGAAATAAGCCAGACACACAAAAATCCACATTTCACTGATATGTGGAATCTAAAATAGTCAAACTCATAGAAACAGAGCATAATGGTGGTTACCAGGGGCTGGGGGAAGGGGGAAATGAGGAAACATTGGTCGATCGATATAAAGTTTCAGTTATTAACACAAAGTAAGTTCTAGAGATGCTGTACAAAATAGTACCTAGAATTAACGACGCTGTTTTGTGCACTTAAGAATAAGAAATTCTCCCATGGGATTTTTTTAAAGGATGATAAAACACTGGAATTTGAAATGTCAACAGTAAGGGTGTGCTTAGGGAAATTAAGTTAAAGCAACTTGATGAATTATCATGAGGCTTTTAAACTATTATTATTAAGGTTTAAATGGTGTTTACATAAAAATGTAAAGAAAAAATATGTAAAATGTATGTATACTGGAATGACAGCATAAAACACTATGGTGAACTACGAGGTAAAAGTCACGTTTTGCACTTTTTCAAAATTGTCCTAGCTGTTTGTGGAAGTTTATTCTTCTATACGAATTTTCGAAAATCCAATGGTCAAGTTTCTCACACGATTCTTCTGGAATTTTGACAGACGCTTCATGGGATGTGTGGTTAATTTGAAGGGGAATGGCAGCTCGACACGGTTAGGTCATCCCACCCACGAACAGGGGTCGCTTTTTCATTTGTTCAAGTCTTCTTTCACATCTTAGTAAAGTTTTTAATTTCTCCATAAAAATTCTGTGTGTTCTTTTAAAGTGTAATTCCCAGACGCTTTATAATTAGTGAAGTGGCATATTAGTTTGTACTGCGTTTTAATGTGTCTTTTTGCTGTTTTTTTGCTTCCATCCAGGGCGGCTGTTGATCTGCGTATGCTGAGCTCACACACAGTAACCTCGCTGCACTTTGTCGCTGGCCTTTGCTCATCCGTTCAGAATGTTTTTATGCCTGCACAGATTTAAGATGTGTGGTGCCTCCCCCGCAGTCCTGCGTGTGGCTCATTTAAGTAGGAGACTTGCTTTGTCCTCCTGGGCCCCTGGGATGCCCGGATGCCCTAGAAGCAGCCCTCAACCGGAGGTGGACGAGAGTCAGAAGCCACCCCAGCTCCCCTGACCTTCAGTTGGGATGACTCTAAGGCATATTCTACAAGCCTTCGAGGTGTTTCCAGGTGGGTGGAGCTCCAGTTGCCCACAGGGATGCAACCTGCTCCATAAGGCACCTTTTCTTGGCTGCCTTCCCTTCCCTGTCTCGCTTCTCCACTTCCCTATGGTTATTTCCTGGGATCATCTTCCAAATATACAGTTTGCATTCCTTTCCTCACGGTCTGCTTTTGGGGACGTCAAGACCGAGATAGCAGCTGAATCATTATCCTTGTGAATACCCCACTGGACAATGAACTTGAATGGGGTGAGGAAAGGCTCAGTGTCTCTCCTACTCAATGTCGTGTTCCAGTGCTTGGCCCATATTGAATGCTTTAATAAGTATGTAGTCAGTGAATGAGCAGGTGGGTGGATGGGCGGGTAGAGAGGTGGAAAGAAGGGAGGGAGGGAGGGAGGAAGGAAGGAAGGAAGGAAGGAAGGAAGGAAGGAAGATGAATGGGTCAATTGATAATGGGTGGATGAAAGGTTTCTGTGGAAGAGGTGGTATCTTCAGATCATGTTCAGTCTAGGGCGTCAGCACTTTTTGGTAAAGTGTTTTGCATTCCTCCCATGTTTCCCCCTCCCCTACATTCCACATCCTTCTCTAAAAAAGTTTATCTGCTGCCCCAAAGATAACGCTCTTACCCCACCCTTCCCAGGAATCACAGATCACTAGGCCTACGTCCTCCTGAGACCTTGTTTTGGGGAGTGAGAAAAATAGAAAAACCACAAAGCCAAGCTGGGGTGGATACTATGGGATTTCAGTTTAGATCTCCTTTTGGGAAAAGGCTGAAGTCGTTCCTGTCATCTGGTGACTCAGACTAGAGTGCCTGATGGGATACATTGTCGAGGGCATCTGGACAAGAAGGCAGCTGAGAGATGTCCACTTGGGCGTTTCAGGAAGCGTCCCCTATCTATCTTCTGCACCTGCTCCCTGCTTTCCAGCTCAAACCCTAAACACACCATCGCAGTGCGGCTGTACTGGGGGTGAACAGGAAAATTCCCCTGTGCAAAGCGGCTTAATGGTTTACATTATCTGACCCATATTAGATCTTTTCCTTGCAACTGGCTGAATAGCAAATTTATGCAACAATAAAAACAGCTAATATTCGGGTGCTTATTGTGTGCTAGCTATAGGAAGTAGCTCTTTTAACAACTTTATTAGAATCTACCCAACAACTTTGTTGGGTAGGTTCCATTGCTAATTGCATTTTACAAATGAGAACCCGAGCACAGAAGGGTTAAGTGGTTTGCCTCAGGTCACACAGCTAGTTATTAAGGAAACTGATTCCAACTCTGCCTATAACCTTTGCAGCAACATTACTGCTTCTCAGCTCGGTGTCCATTAGACTCAGCACCTCATCATTGGATACTATTTATTTTCTCTTTGATCTTTACCTCCAGTAAATGGACCATTTACTTTCACCCTTGGAAGAAACAGCCAAGGACGATGAAGACAGTTGTTAGTCTAAGATCTTAGAGAGGACATAGGAGATTTGGAAGTTGGAGAACTGACCGTTGGCACTCCAGTAAACTGAGTGATATCTCAAGTTGCTGGTCCTCTCTGAACTTCAGTCTCTTCATCTCTAAAGTGGAGATGGGCATGCTCTATGATGGTAAGAGTGTTTTTAGTGGTAAAACTCTAGACAACATCCCCCAATCTGCAAACTGTATGGACTTCTGTATGCTGTAATCTCTCGTACCTCAATTTCCGCAGCAGTCCAATTTTACTAATAACCAGACTTTGTGAAGATTAAATGGAACCATGCATTGAAATGTACTTCATGCAAAGTCTGATAGATCATATGCATAAGAATTGTCTTCCTGTCAACACACAACCCCCATATTTTAGACGCTCAACACAATGGAGACTTATTTCTTACTCACGCAAAAGCCCAACTTTGATTTTCCTGGTTGGGTGACTCTCCTGGGAAGCTTTACTCCTTCCATTTTCTGGGTCAAACTTCTCCAGAGTGGGTAGGTGGATGGACAGGGTTGCATATTAGCATTTTATAGATCAGACCCGGAAATGGTCAACATCACTGTTGTCACATTCCATTGCCCACAACTGGGCAACTGGGTTGCACCCAACTTCAAGGGAGTTGGGAAATGTGGGTGGCCCTGTGCCCTGGAGGAAAAGGGAAATGAGAGCAATCCATCGCTCTCTACCACTGATAGCTGCAGTGATGAAAATGAAGCCATTACTGTCGATCATTTTGTGGAAGGAAGAGAGAGCTCCCTTGACTTATCAGGATTGAGAAAGCCCCAAAGTAATCACCATTTTGATGTGTGCAAGTGTGTGTGTATAAAGTTGTGTGTGTGTGTGTGTGTGTGTGTGTGTGTGTGTGTATTAGTGTGTGCTCCCTAGAAAACAAAACCTGAGGCAAAAGTTAGGCGTTGTGAAGAGATGCAATCTCAGGAAGCAGAAGCGAGGGAAGGAGAGCCAACAGGAGGGTCTGAACTGGTGTTAAGACATCAGTTGGTATTAAGTGCAATTAATTGCTTGATTTTAGGGGACTATCTTTCTAAAGCCCATATAAACAATTGCTTCACAGGACAGTTCATCCAAGGAGAAAGGAGGAAATTTATCTACTGGCTTCTGCTACTC
>NW_011888947.1:1420940-1460852 GCF_000151845.1 Pteropus vampyrus
TTAATCTGCTTTCATCACTCCCTTCAATGGACTCCAAAGTCAAGGCTTGTGAGGTCTACAGGATGAGCCCTGTCTCCCGACCCCCACATCTCATGCCCCTGACTGTCCTCTTTCTCCAGCCACACAGTTCCATTCTGCCCCTCACGGTGGCACCCATCCTGGAGGCACTCCCTACAGTCTATCTGTGCTCACCAAGTCCCATGTACCTCACTTTATTGCGCACACGGCCTGACTTCATTCCCCCTGGACCCCCACCAAGCCATCAGGTGGGGCCCCAAGATTGGGATCTGGCCCATGAATATGGGAAGGAGTGCTGTGTGCCACATCCAGCCTGGCTCCTGAAACTTCTGCCATCTTCCATGATTTCTTTCTTCTTCCAGTGGGAAATTCCAAGGTCCTGAAAAATGGGTCGTGGGTTCTGGAATGACTATGAGTAGCCAACTATCCACTCACTGCTGCATTCGACGGTAACATGAGAGAGGAATCTGTGTTGGGTTAAGCTCCCGGAATTTGGGGATCCTTGATTCAGCAGTTAGCCTATGCTGACTGGTACATATTCAAGAAGGGAATTTAACCTCTTTGAGTCTGTTTTCTCCATCTTGTAGATAGGGACAAAAGAGAGACTTCGTTTAGCCACCAGAAACTGTGAGCTCAAGTGAAGTAGCTGTAATTCTGGCCTGGAGTCAGACAGGTCCCTGGGCTGCAGTGATCAGCATGTCTCCAAGCAACCCTAAACTGAACAAGATTGTGTGGGTAGAGCATCTGGACAGCACCCAGAAAGCCCACAGCAGGCACCTATCAACGTCCATGTCTGATCCCTGGGGGAGCTGGTGTTTCTTCATCTCCAGACTTATCTCCAGCCTCTCCATCCCAATCTGACCCCAAGAGACAGCAACTTCTGATCTCCCTTGTCCTCACTCTGGCTTCCCGTCCAGTTCAACCAATTGGGGGTGGCAGGAGATCGATAGGCAGGATGAGAGAAGTGTCAGGGTACTTCTGCCTCCTGCTGCCTCATAGTGTTGGTACAGCCTGGCCCTGCTTTGTCCCCCACATAAACTTCTCTCTTCCACAGCTCTGGGGCTCCGCCAGGCTCCGGAACACCATATCTACCCCTTGCCCTCGCAGACCTAAGGTGTCAGTGGCTTCCTGAGGCTGCTCGTCTCAGCCTGCTTACTCCTGTGTTAATAGTTCTGAAGTCTCTTCGGAACCCGAGCTGAGGTGTCATCTCTGTCCTGGGGGACCCAAACTGTTGCCCTGGCTGATACCACTCAGTGTTCTTGGTCAGAGCAAGACACTCGCTCTGCCTGACCCAGCAGCAAGGCATTTAGAACAGAATATTACTGAGTTACAGAATTTCCAGAAGGCTGTATGATGTGGCAACGAGAGCCTGGTAAATCAGCTGCTAGAACCAGGCTGGCGGGGGGCAGCTTCGACCCGCACTAAGCCTTGCCCCAGAATGCGATGTCTGGGCACTCGAATCTCATATGCTGGCCTTGCATCTCTTGAATACACACTAGCAGCTAGGGAGCCTTTGGCATGTCAGCACATCTCAGGATGGCTGGAACCGTGGAAGGGACACCTACTGACCTACCTTTCACCTTCCTTCTCCATCTGTGCCCTCGGAGGTTGTAACAGGTAATAATACTCCGCATGGTATTTTTTGGGTTCCCCTATCCTCTCTTCTAGTTGAGCTCAGCCAATGAAAACCACCAAGAGATTGGGGCGGAGTAGGGGAAAAACTGGGGTATCCATTTGCCTTGTTCCAGGCTCACAGGAGGCTGTTTATATGCCTCTGAGAAAGGCCTCAGCTTCTGTCTGCAGTTCTATGAACTCTCCCCTGAGCCATTTAGTCCTAGAAGTTGTCATAGGCCCCTCTCACCTCCGGTTCATGCTGGCTGCTGCACCACTCCTTGTAGGTTTCCTTTGTAAATCACCCCCTTCCCCAATTAAACTCTTTGCAGGTCCCCATTTGAGAGGGATATTAGTTTCTTGCTGGTACTTTGATAGATACAGTAGCAAAAATAAACAAGAAAACAAATACACCAGTAGACCATTGTCCCCCATACTGTGTGAGCTAGCTCTCCTTCTCAGCCTCTGGGATGGGTTGCATTGTGGCCCTCTAAAAAAGATGTTCAAGTCCTAACCCCCAGTACCTGTGAATGTGACCTTATTTGAAAACGAAGTGTAATCAAGTTAACATGAGGTCGTAGTGGATCGAGTGGCCCTAATCCAATGACTGCTGTCCTTATAAGAAGAGGGAAATTTGAACACAGACACACACAAACACAGAGACAGAGGCTGTGTACGATGGAGTCAGACACTGGAGTGATGCAGCCACAAGCCAAGGGGCACTGCTGTCCTTATAAGAAGAGGGAAATTTGAACACAGACACACACAAACACAGAGACAGAGGCTGTGTACGACGGAGTCAGACACTGGAGTGATGCAGCCACAAGCCAAGGGGCACTAAGAATGACAATACACACACACACACACACACACACACACACACACACACAACTGTTAGAACCGATAAATGCATTCAGTAAAGTAGCAGGATACAAAATTAATATTCAGAAATTGGTTGCATTTTTATACACCAATAATGAACTATCAGAAAGAGAAATTAAGAAAATAATCCCATTTACAATTGCATCAAAAATATACCTAGGAATAAATTTAACCAAGAAGATAAAAGACCTATACTTGAAAATTATAAGTCATTGAAGAACGGAATTGAAGAAGATACAAATAAATGGAAGCATATACCGAAAAGCAATCTATAGATTCAGTGCAATCTCTATCAAAATATCACTGGCATTTTTTTCACAGAACTAGAACAAACAATCCTAAAATTTATATGGAAACATAAAAGACCCCAAATACTGATGGCAAGCTTGAGAAAGAAGAACAAAGTTGGAGGTATCACATTAGTTGATGTCAAACTATACAACAAGGCTGTAGTAATCAAAACAGCATGGTACTAGCATAAAAACAGACACATAGATCAATGGAACAGGATAAAGAGCACCACCCACAAATAAATTCACGCCTATGTGGTCATTTAATCTATGATAAAGGAGGGAAGCATATACAATGGGGTAAATACAGTCTCTTTTATAAATGGTTTTGGAAAATTAGACAAATAGATGCAAAAAAAATGAAACTGGACCACCTTCTTACACCATATACAAGAATACACTCAAAATAGATTAAAGAGTTAAACATAAGACCAGTTAAACCATACAACTCTTAGAAGAAAACACAGGCAGTAAACTCTCTGGCATTGCTCTTACTAATAAATATTTTTGATATATCTTCTTGGACAAGGGAAATAAAAGAAAAAAATAAACAAATGGGACTACATCAAACTAAAAAGTTTTTGTACAGCAAAGGAAACCATCTACGAAATGAAAAGACAGCCTACTCAATAGGAGAAGATATTTGCTAATGATACATCTGATAAGGGGTTAATATCCAAAATTTATAAAGAACTCACATAATTTAGCACCCAAAAACCAACAATCCAATTAAAAAGTTAGATTCAGGGCAGAGGACCTGAATAGACATTTCTCCGAAGAGCACATACAGATGACCAATAGATGTATGAAAAGATGCTCAACATCATTAATCATCAGGGAAATGCAAATTGAAGCCACAATAAGATATCACCTCACACCTATCAGAATGGCTATCATCAATAAATCAAGAAACAAATGTTGACTAGGATGTGGAGAACAAGGAACCCTTGTGCACTGTTGGTGGGACTGCAAATTAGTGCAGCCACTATGGAAAACAGTTTGGAGGCTCTGCAAAAAAAAAGAAAAAGAAAAAGAAAAATAGAATTATCTTATGACCCAGCAATTCCACTTCTGGATATTTATCCAGAAAGAAATCGAAAACACTAATTTGAAAAGATATATACACCTCTATGTTCACTGCAGCACTATTTACAATAGCTAAGATATTGAAACATCCTAAGTGCCCATCAATAGACAATTGGATAAAGAAGATGTGTGTGTGTGTGTGTGTGTATATATATATATGTATATATGTATATATGTACATATATATTCCATTGTGTGTATATATATACACACAATGGAATATTACTCAGCCATTAAAAAAATAAAATCTTACCATTTGTGGTGACATGAATAGACCTTGAGGGTATTATGCCAGATGAAATTAGTCAAACAGAGAAAGACAAACACCGTATGATTTCCCTTGTATGTAGAATCTAAAGAACAAAATAAATAAACAAACAAAACGGAAACAGGTTCATAGACATGGAGAACAGACTGGTGATTGTCAGATGGGAGAGAGTTGGGGGGGCTGGGTGAAAAGAGTGAAAGGATCAAAAAGTACAAATTTGTAGTTAAAATATAGTCATGGTGATGTAGAGTTCAGCATAGGGAATATAGTCAATAATATTATAATAACTATGTATGGTGCCAGGTAGGTACTAGACTAATTGGGGGATTACTTTATAAATTACATAAATGTCTAACCACTATGCTGTATACCTACTAATATAAAATTATATTGAATGTCAACTCTAATCGAAAAATAAAAATAAAAATAATTAAAAAAAAAAAAAGAATTGCTGTCAACACAAGAAGCTGAACAAATTCTGTGACAGTCACAGAACAAATTCTCCCTCTAAGTCCCCAAGAAGGAACCAACATGCTGACACCTTGATTTTGGACTTCTGGCTTCCAGAGCTGTGAGAGCCTCCACAGGGACCCTCAGACGCCCACTGTCCCCCGAGCGAGTGAGATGTGCCCTCATGGCCGTGTAATACTGTGGTTATGAGTGTGGGCTCCAGAGACAGGTCTGATTGGGATCCCAGCTCTGTCTTGTGTTGGCAGTGACCTTGGGCCAATTAATCTTCAGGAAGCCCCAGTGTCCTCTTACATAAAGCTGGAAAAGTAATAATACTTACCTTATGAGACTGACTTAAGGATTCCAAGAGATAATGTGGGAAAGCACGGAGCGCAGTGCCTGCCACATAGTAAGGTTCAGTAAAAACTCTCAGAACATATGAGCTGGTGGTCATTTTGACCCGGCTGAGGGCAACAGGGAAGGGGCTTCTGTCCCAGCCTGGGGATGAGGCAAGCTTTCTTGGAGGATGCAGTGCTTGAAGTGAGGCTTGAAATGGGAGTAGGATGATGGCTGGGATCTGCTCAGAAACAAGCTTGAGAGGAATGGAAGAGGACAGTCAAGGGAGTCTGGTAGAATGGGAAGAGCAATTCACTGGTCTCCTCTCCCCTGGGGCCTGGCTGTGTGACCTCGGGGTAATCACCTTTCCTGTACTACGGTTGCCCCCACCAAATGGGGCTGTTAGGAACTAGTTGGCCTAAAGCAGAAGGCTGGCAGGGTGATCTCCTAAGACCCTTTTGTAGCAGGGACTGTCAATTATCCCTGGGATCTACCTCTTCCTTAGTGTTCTACTGAGCACACGGTATCTGGAATAAAGACTCATCTCTCAGCCTTTTGTAGCTATGTGTAACCATGTGACTAAGCTCTGGCTGATGAAAAGTAAAGGGATATGTCATGTCCCCTTAAAAGGGAGGAGAATGAACTTATCTGTCACGGCCAAGAAGAGCCTAAGGGGACATGACAACTAAATGTAATGTGGGATCATGGATGGGAGCCTGGAACACAAAAAAGACATTAGGTAAAAACTAGAGAAATCTGAATAAGGTACGGACTTTAATTAATGATAAAGTATTAATATCGGTTCATTGATTATAACAAATATACTGTGCTGATGTAAGATGTTAATAATAGGGGAAACTGGGTGTGGGGTAAGTGGGCAGTCTCTGTACTATGTGCACAATGTTTTCATACATCTAAAACTGTTCTAAAAAATAAAGCCTAATTTTTAAAAGAGGGAAGGTGTAGCCTTTCTTCTCCTTCCATCTGCTGTCAGACACTTAGATGTGATGGCTGGAGCTCAGGCAGCCATCTTGGACCATAAAGAGGAAGGCCACATTTTAGGGAGACTGAAAGGAGCCTGGACCTCTGTCAGCTTTGTGATGGAGAGTCACCACACCAGCCTTGGAATATCCCCTTTATCTTCTTTTATGCTAAAGAATAAAATAGTGTTTAAGCTGCCATACATTGCTCTCCTCCTTTTATTTATTTTTTTGTCCTGTTCAATGGAACCTAATCTCAATGGGGACATCTATCTCTTTAAGTGACTTCAGACCTCAACAAAATTCCACTTGGGAAACTTTCCCATTCAACATGATCTTAGAAAACAAGTAGCATGTCTTTCCTGTGTCCTCCCTGTTCTCCTGCTAAGTGTTTAGTGGCAGATCCACTAGGCACTGATTCATGTTCTCCCTGGGTGAATGGAATGAGACAAATATGTTCCATTCCAAGTCCTTAAAAAAGAGTCAGACCAACTCGATGGCATTTTGGTACTTTTCCATGTTGCAAGAGTTATGATTTATGTTCTGTTCATCAAGATAATGCAAAGAGCTGAGTTTGGATTTGCAGTCAACACATGAAGCTGATGTGGCGTTAGCAGCACACAGTAGAATGAAATACATATAATCAGTATAATGTAATTCACTCTCGTCCTTCTGTCTTGATGTTTAAACAGATGTCAGATGAGTAGAAAACGCAGTGGGAGGAACATATTAGGGTAAATTATTGCATCTGAAAAGAGGGGTATCATAAAAATGTTAAAAGAGAAGGTAAGTATTTATGACTCGAATCACTGTTAATTTTATCTTCCTTTTGCCTTCTGGTGCAAAGTAATTAGAGCCTTATCTACGGAAAAAGCTGCTTGTTCTAATGGGTTTGGGTGAGGCTGATGATTTTCTAGCCTGTTGAGTTATCCTCCTTGTCACAAACACCACACACAGGCCTTGGGAAGGTTTTCTTGAGAGTGGACGGGATGAAGATGGCTGCAGGTCTTAGTAATGAGGCTCGCTAGTGGCAGACATTTTTCAGAGGCATTACTTCTCACTGGATCTTGACTGCACAAGGACCATGCACCCATTTTACAGATGAAGAGACTGAGGCCCAAATACGCGAAACGAGGTTCCGGCTGGGAAGTGTGGTGGAGTCTGTCTTGCAGTTCCATCTTCTAACTCCCCAGCTGTCCCTTCCTCTGCCTTTCACTCTGTCAGACACCAAGTGTCTCAACCGAGCTCATCCTCATAACCAACTCATGGCATACTTTCCATATGCCAGCACTGTTCCAAGTGATTGACTTGTATTTATTCAACATGACAACCTAATTAGGTAGACATCATTATTACATTATTAAAATGGGCCCCCCTCCATTTTACAAATGGAGAAACAAAGGCACAGAGAGGTTAAGAAATCTGCCTGAGAGCACCCAAGTAGGAAGTTACAAAGCCTGACAGTGCCGCGTTAGGCTCCAATCTGCTGTGCACCAAGAAGAGCCAAAACAGAAAATGCCATTTCTTGCCCAACAGAACCACTTCAGGATGACTGAATACACTCCTAATTTTTTTCGATTTAGAATTTTTCATCTGTGTTTAAAGAATAAGCTCCTTAAATTATTGGGGGGACCAGCCCTTATAAGCAAAAACGTCTATGTTGAGCTGACTTTGTGTGTGTGTGTCTCTTGGCTGGTGTTATTCAGATTAGCCCATATATTCCACAGAACCAGGATCAGTCCATGCATTTTGCCAAGTCAGATGGGTCTCGTGGCTGAGGACATTGGCATTGCTTTCCTGGGGAGGATGATGGGTGGCCTTTTTGAGCATCATTACAGAACACATTGATTATTTTAATTCTCCAATCTTTGCAGCCATATTCTTGCCTGTGAAATACCCTTCTTGCCTTAAAGGTGTGTTGAAAGCCGGCTTCTGCTCACAAGCCTCAGTTCTGCTGCCTAAAATAATACTCCAGGATGCTGGCAAGGGAATAGTACACTTCCTGCGAGTGTTCAATTCATATTCTCCCAAAAATAACACCGAGACTGTTAACACCTGCACTTTCCAACGTTTCCTCGCTAACAACAGGGAGATTAATGGGTTCCATTCAGAACGGACCTCTCTGACCTATCTATGAAGTCGGGGAACTCAGGAAATTGCTTGCTAATCCAAATCTTGATTATACCAGGATTCTGACATTCTTTTCCCCCTCCCCCTTTACAGCCCTAAAATGCCCCCATTTGAACTGCATTACGCCTTTCAAAGTATTGATAAGATACGAAGCAGATTATTCCCCACAAATAACTTCTAATATGGTTTGTGTGGATGTGCTGAGTGAGGAGATAAAAGATGATGTGATTTAACAGAATGAAAAGTAGCCCGATTAACCCCAAAGAGTTCGTCCATTAGCGTAAAGAAGGATATGAAGAAAAAAAATGAGAAGATTGCAGTCTCCCAGGCTGCATCTTTTTGTCACCTTGTGAACATCTCAAAGAAAAGTTGAGATATGCACCATATTTCCACATGTGAGGTGTCTCAGGGGCCAACAGATTCCAATTCAGTCCACATTTATTCAGACCCCTGGCCACCCTGATGTAGCAAATCCTCTCTATAATCTTTTGAGGTAGGTATTGGAGGCCCATTTTACAGATGAGGCAAATGAGTTTACTCAGGGAGAGACGGGATTCCACCTCAAGTGGTCCCAGCTGCCAATCAAGCTCATTTCCCTGTGGTTGACTATGAACTCCTCAGGGAAGGACCAGGTCTTATTTAACTGCATTTCTACTGCAAAGCACACCTCCTGGTACCCAGTAGATGCTCCTTAAATGCACGTTGAAAGTCAAATGGCCTGTGCTTTCCCTGACCCCTCCAGCCTGCAGTGACCTCTCCCTCCCCTCACCCAGTGGCATTTGTGGTCTCTACAAGTTACCTAGAACTTATGCTTACCTTGCATGATACTAAACTCTCCTAGAGGCACTTCTTAAACATTTCAGCGTGTGTATGGGCAATATATGCCATGGCGAAATATTTAAATGTTTAGAAACTTCATAGAGAAAAGCAATGTTTGTTCCCAAGGTAGTAGTCATTAATGCTGCTCACCAGTGCTTCATCTCCTGGACACCTATAGATTTGTATTTCCTGGCCCCTCTGTGGCTGTGGGGCTCATGGGACAAGTGCTGACCAAGGACGTGTGAACAGAGTGACGGATGACTATAATTGTTAGATCAAAACCTCCAGATCTCACTTTGGTCTGGTGACCAGCAATGTTTGAGTCTGAGAGGAGGGATGCTCCACTGGCCTCAATTCCTGAGTGATCTATGAGCAGAGAACCCCTACTGTCCCATGATGATCTTCTATGGATGAAAAATAAACCTCTGTTATTTAAGCCACTCAGGGATGTTTTTGTTACTGCAGCATACCCTAGCATCTCCTGATTGATATATCCAGCCTCTAGGCTCCCTTTCTAGGAGACATCCACTGTTACTGTTTTCCTGAGTATCCTTCCAGATATGATCAAAACATATACCAGAAAATACATACCAGCATACGATATATGCTGTTGTCTGTCTTGCTTTTTCTTTTTCACTTAATATATCTTGGAGTGACTTTTATAGCAAAATATAAATACCTGCCTCATTCTTTTTTAACAGCTAAATTATATGCCATTCAAAGTATGTACCATAGTTTATGTAAATAGCACTCACTTGTTGGACATTTACTTTTCAATCTTTTACTATTAAAACAGTACTTCGAGGAATAACTTTGTATGTGTGTCATTTCAGACGCATGCAATTATATCTCTAGAGAAAACTCTGTTTCTTCATTTATAAAATGGAAATAATAATAGGACCTACCTGAAGAGGTTACTGAGTGTGGGTTAAATGTATTAATACACGCGAAATGTTCTAACAAGTAGCCAATGCTTTATGAATGAAAGAATAAATAAAATATGTAAAAATGTAAGTAAATATTATTTTTATTATTGACTTTCAGGTAATTAGTGAGATGAAAATAAGCAAAACAAAGTTCCTAAAGAAAATCACATTTAGTGAAGAGAGGGGTTGAAAATGTTAGTGTTCTGTTATTAATATATGTGCATTATTATTAAATAAGCCATATATGACAGAACTCTTTTTGTATATTCATCTACTTGTTCGCTCTCTCATTTGACAGTTTTTATTTTTTGAGCTTCTACTGTGTGTTACCCGCTCTCCTAGGAACAGGGAATCCCGAGGTGAATCATACACAACAGCATGTGCTATTGTCATCACCATTTTACCCAAAAGTAAAAAATAAAAATGATGTTATTTTGTGTCACCCAAGAGCTTCCTCAACATTACTTCTTTTTATAGATGTGTGCAGATATCGCCACAGTCAATTTAGAACATTTCATCCCCTCAGAAAGAAATCTGAACCCGTTAGCTGTCATTTCCTTATTTCCCTGTCCCACTAGCCACCGATCTATTTTATATCTCTACCAATTTGTCTATTCTAGACATTTCATATAAATGAAATCATATAATATGTGACTTTTTGTGTCTGGCTTCCTTCAATCAGCATGTTTTCAAGGATCATCCATGTGGTAGCATGTGTCAGCTCCGCATTATTTTTGATGGACGCATACTATTTCATTCTAAGGATATACCACATTTTGTTTATCCATTTCTCAGTTGATGGACATTTGAGTTGTTTCCACTTTGGGCTATACGAATATTGCTACTATGATTATTTGTGTGCAAATTTGTGTGTTGGCATGTTTTCAATTCTCTTGGGCATATACTTAAGAGGGGAACGAGTGGAACTGCTGGGTCATATGGCGACTTTACATTTAATTGTTTGAGGAAATGCCAGATGGTTTTCCAGCAGCTTCATCATTGTACGTTCCCATCAGCAGTATATGAGGGTTCCAGTTTCTCTGCATCCTCACCAACACTTGTCATTATCTGACTTTTAGAGTAACTTCTCTTTCCTGCCCTTAATCCTGAATGAAACAGCATCTAATTGAGGATAAAGCTTACTACTTGATAAAACCTTCTCTTCAACCAACATGATGATCCTAGCAGTTGTTTGCATTTCGATAAAGCGTGACAATTCCCAAAGTATCTTCAGATATAGCAACACATTTAATCCTCCCAATACTCTGTGAGACAGGTAAAAGAGGTGTTCTCATTCCCATTTTATAGATGAGGAGACTGAGGCCCACACAGATTCTGTGAGTGTCCTAAGTTCACACAGTAGGACCAGAAACCCAGGTTGTCTCACTCCCAGTCTACCCACAGGGAGCCCCATTTGATGCATTTCATCCAATATACCGGCCAGGTTGACCAGTTGCCCTAGAATTATTTAGAAGAAATAAGAACAACCTGAAGCCGCCACTTTAACACACTGGCTTAATCAGAGGTTTTAAATTAGTTCTGAACAATTTAGTTGAGAAAGCCGAGTTGAGCTTTTTTGTAGTGATTTCCAGCAGCGAGGGAAGAGGTCACGCCACTGAGGCTTATGAGCAGGGTCTATTGTTTAGCATCTCAGGGCCCCAGCTCGTCACAGGAAATCCACAGCAAGGTGAAGGTCATGCTTGCCAAGTCTTTGAAAGCAGTTCCTCCTGCCCGAGAGTTCCTTACAGAAGCCGCAGTTCACCCAGACTTCCCGGGGCACTTTCTGTAGCACAAAGAGAGAAAAAATTTTTTTGGACCAAATGCGGCACTGAGGTCGCTACTCTACAGCGGAGGTGAAGATGCAAAGTGATGCTTCGGCTTTGAAAACAAACTAAGCAAAACTGGAAACTGCATGAACGCTCAACGAGAGTTAGTTAATAAACATGGCCCATTGATTAGGTGCAACCTAACCATCTATTGAAAAATCCTATTTTAGAAGCATGCCTGATGGCCTGAAAAAAATGTTTATTGCAAATAACTAAGTGAAACAAGTTACTATATATAGAAGTAGTTCTTAACTGGAGTGAAATGTCCAAGGACATTCTACAATAATGGAGACATTTTTTAATGTTATAACTTGGATGTGCTACTGGCATTTGTGAAGCAGAGCGATGCCACTGGGGATCCTACAGTGCACAGGACAGCCTCTCACAACAATTATTATCCAGTCCAAATGACTATAGTGCCAAGCTTGAGTAACCTTGCTGTATAATATGTATCATACGAGTCCCATTTTCATTGCATCAGAATGTTATGTATTATGTATGATCAGAAGAATATTTTCTTCTTGGATAAGGGAAAAGGTAAATCATGTGAAAAATTTTGGTTCCTCTGTAGTTTCCAGTCTCTTCGAACAAAAATCAAGCATTACTTTACAATCAGTTAAAAACTAAAATAAAATGACAGTTACAACTAGGGAAAGTCCTATTGATGAGAGTTGCTTATCTTCCGTTTCTCAAGCTTGGGCTAGTCAGTTAGGAGCAGCCTATGGTTTGTGCCCGAGTCATGTAATCTCTCTGAGCCTTGTACCCTCTTCTGTGGAGGTGACTTTTCATATTTGTGTTTCACTTCTTCCCTCTATCATTTTTTTCCCCTCTTTAAACTCAATTTAGCAAACATCAGTGATACTTCTGCAGTACAGAAAACATGGTCCATGCCTGGTGCCTTGTCCACAACCTGGGAGAGGTGCTGCTGTGTGCACAGGTGGACTACAGGTTCCAGTTTTAAATTAGGTCTGACAATAGTTAGTAACCTCAGGGTGTTGTTGGTGAAGATTAATGAACTAATGTGGGTAAATGTCTACCACATAATAAGCCCACGACAAATAGTATCTTTCTTTCCTTAAGGGTATCATACAATTGTGCTTATTTTTAATATTGTTTAATTCATGTATTTATTCATTCATTCATTCAACAAATAGTAATTGAATGCCTACTCTGCGCCAAGCACTATTCTGGTTGCTGACCGGTCAGCAGTGAGGAAAACAGTATTTTTATCTGTATTAGTTATCTATTATTGTATATGAAATTACCTCAAACGCAGTGGCTTAAAACAACGAATGTTTATTGTCTCGTAGTTTCTGAGGGTCAGAAACTCAGGAACAGTTTAGCTTGGTGGTTCTGGAGCTCAGGGTGTTTCTTGAGGACACAGTTGGAACATCAGCATGGGCTGCCATCTCATCTAATGGCTCAACTGGGGCTGGAGGATCTACTTTTCGGCTGGCTCTCTCACATGGCTGCTGGCGGGAGGCCTCAGTTCCTCGCCGCAAGGGCCACTCCATAGGCTACACCCTTACAGCATGGCAGCTGGCTTCTCCCAGAGTGAATGATCTGAGTGAGACATAGGTAGAGGCCACAGGAGATTTGATAACCAAATCTCCAAAGTCACAGAGTCAGTTCCATTTATTCTGTTTGTTGGAAGCAAATCTATACTCAGGGGGAGACTAATTGGCTTCCATCTCTTAAAAGAAGGACTGTTAAAGAATTCTTAGAAATATTTTTAAACCATCACACTATCCTTAGGTAGATGATAGTCTGGCGGCCATATTTAGAATAGCAGAAAATTTTGAAAAAAGCAGAAACTTACACAAAGAAAATAAGAGCAAATGGCTTCTACAATCCTACCACCAAAGATAATCTATTCATGTTCATGACTTCCTTCAGCTTTATTGAAAAAATAGTTTATATCCAATAAAATGCTCCCGCATTAAGAGGGCAGTTTGACAATTGTGTACAGCTGTGTAACCACCACCATGACCGACATATAGAACACTTCCATCACCTCAGAGCTTTCCAGGGCTTCTTCCCAGTCAACTTGCAGCCCTCATCCCCGGCCCCAAGCAACCACTAATCTGCTCTCTATCACTAGTCATCAGTTCTGCCTGTTCTAGAACTTAACCTAAATAAAACCAAACAGCACGCATCCTTTTGAGCCTGGCTTCTTTCATTCGGCATAATGTTTTAGAGATCCATCTGTATTGTTGCAGACATTAGTAATTGTTTCTCGTGTGTTTGTTTTTCAAAATTGCTGTGTTGAATTGCTTTGTCTAGATGTACCGCATTTTGTTTATCCATTGCCTATCGATCCTCTCTTTTTATGATTCTTTTCTACAATTTCTCTGTATGTCTATGTCCCTCTATCAGTTTACAACAATAGGTATTCTGTTATTGAATGATGCCCCCCACCTTTTTTTCCCATGCAGCAAATAATGCCATAAAGATTTCCCTTTATGGCTGGGTTTGGGTGGGACGGCATAGTTCCAGGGCATCTCTTCTGCCTGATCTATTCTTCTTGAGAACTTCGGGACCTACCAGGTATATATTTCTCTGCTCTCAGCTGAATTGAGATGATGCTTGATGTGTGTTGGATGGGAGGGATTGTGCTGAGGTGCTTCAGGTATTCGTTTCACTACATGATAAATATTTCCCTATGTTGGAAGGGTTGAAAGAAGTTTTCTCTTGGGGAAGGAAATGTATTTTTCAGTGTGTAGTTGGATTCAGTACTGTGATTGCTACTTAATGTCCCCTGTGGGATCCAGCCCACACTTCAGCCAGTATGAATGTGGCTGCTCTGTGTATCTCATCTCCTCAGGGCAGCTGTCACAGTCTGTATTATCTCGTTGTTTGTTTCTTTGCCTCTTGACTCTCTGCCTGGACTGCTGCCCCAGCCCCAGAGGCCACGAGCATTGGCTGCTAATAGTTCTCTGACCTTGGCCAATGACAGACTCAAGGTGGAATCAACTCTGTGATGCAGCTCACGCTCCAGACCTCCCACCGAGACTACCTCCTCTCTCAGCCCCTCCCCTGTCCTCTTGTCCCACCCCCTGTCCCTGCAGATCACTGGCACAGAACCTCCAGAGACACCTTAAAGTGTCGGGGTGATCGTACCCCCACTATTTCCTGTGTGTTGGTGAAAAAGCCTTTTAAACATTCTGAGCCCCAGAATCTTACCTAGAAATGAGAAAAATGGATTTCAGAATGGTGTAAAGGTCAAAAGAGAT
Organism: Pteropus vampyrus; assembly: GCF_000151845.1. Taxonomy (NCBI): domain Eukaryota; kingdom Metazoa; phylum Chordata; class Mammalia; order Chiroptera; family Pteropodidae; genus Pteropus; species Pteropus vampyrus. Next base: position 1,435,796 of record NW_011888947.1, read on the forward strand.
CCTGTCTTACAAAAAGAAATGACCACTATAATTCTATGTGTATCTATGTGGAAGAATATGTATGTCAACAGGTAAGCAGTGCTTCCCCATTGGTTGGGGCGTTGCTAGTGATTTCTTATTTTTACTCATGTTCTTATTTTTCTTATTTTTACTCATTCATTTTGTCTATATTTTCATCACATGATTTGTTTATTTTTATATTATTATTATTTTTTAAAAAGGTCTGTACCACTGAGAAGAAAGGAAATTAGAACGTGCAAATGAGCGTGATGCTATGAGAGGGAGAACCATTAATCAGGTTCTAACATAGGTCAGGTATAATTTATAAAATGTGTACAATTTTGTAAAATCCTGGTTTATGAATCAGGTCTAATGTACACAGCAAGAAATGAATAATTTGCATATTTAAGCACTTACAGCACTTCCTAGCAAATTCTTATAACCTACCACACAGGGGATCTCAACTCATCAGTATGTCAGAAACTAGGGCCGAGAACGTGGGATGGACAGGAAAGGACCTTTGGGAGAAGGCAGGCAGGGGAGAGGCAAACCAGTCTGGATCCAAATTGGGAATAATAATATTAATAAAATAGCGGCTAGAATTTTTCTGAGCTTTTTTGCCTTATGCCAGTCATGGTTCTTAAACACTTTGTGTAGATTAACTGCTTTAACCCAGGAGTAACCCTCCGAAGTGGACACTCTTATTATCCCATTTTACAGAGGGAAAAACTAAGAGTCAGAAAGGGTAAGGGGCCAGGTTATGAGTGGCAGAGCCAAGGCTGGGACCCAGGACTTGCATCCTTTGACACGCTGTGAAGCACATTGCCCAGGACCAAACCCTAGATCTGCTCTAGAAGAGCATGCCCAGCTCTCTGTTTCCCGATCTGGGACTTAGGTACACTCTTAATGAGGCCTGGACACCATGGCACTTGCACTAAGAATTCTTAGAAATGTGTACAATTTGCCGTCTTCCTTCCAAGCTATAAAAGTTCAGCTAATGGAAAGGGTGGACTGAAAGAATGAAAAAACCTTGCACCCTCAGAAACTGACTAGCATTGCTGTCTTGCCTTCCTGACAGAGGTTCCTGGAGTTTGTAACATGTCACCTGGGTGTCAAACAGCGCACGTCAAACCCCAAGGGCCTCAGCCAAATTGAGCAGTCCGGGAATGAAGTCAAAGAAGAGAAGGAAAGGTGGAAAAGTGAAAGCCCATGGGTGCCAGAGTACAGATCCATCAGAATCCACTGGCGGGAATCAGAATGATTGATTGAGAGCCAGTCAAATGTTGGGGTCTCTGCTAAATACTCAATAGATATAATTTTCTTTTGACTTCTCAATCCCAAGTGGAATTACATTAGAAATATCATTTTCGTGTCCCCATGGTACTGAAGGTGAAGAAACTGACGCTCAGAGAAGCTTAGTAACTCACTTAAGGTCACGTAGCTTGTGCATCAGTCAGGGTAGCTGAGGTTCTGGGGCAGAACAAACACCTCCCAAAGTTCAGTGGCTTAAAAGGGCAACGTTTTAATTATGCTCGTGCTATATGCTCGTTGTGGATTGTTGGGACACTGAGATCACTCAGAAACCCAGGCAGATGGAGCAGCTGCCATAGTTGACAGAAAGAGAAAGGGAACTCTCGGGGGTCTCGTGCCAGAAATGCAACAGCCTGGTCTAGAAGTTTTGCATTCATGACTCATAGGCCAGAACTAGTTTTGTGGTCTGGGAAATGCAATCCTGCCATGTGCTTAGAAGCTCAGAAGGAAGAACTGGAAAGATTTCGTGCAGCACCAATAAATATCATTGTTAATTAAGAGGTGAAACCAAAATCTGAACCCAAAACCAATTGACTCCAGGTCACTGTGTACCTCTGTAGCTATCAGAAGTCACTTTCATGTATCTACCTGGGGCCCCCTTCAGTCCTTTGTGCCATGAACATACCAAACCATCCCATGCTTCTCTAAGGAACAAGCACGTCTAGGTGGACTTGTGGTTGTTACAAGCATGATCCTGCGGGCCTCGGCTCTGAATAAAGCTTATCTTGCTTGCCATTATATCGAGACATTGACTGCATAGCAAACTTCTTCCCAAGATAAAAATAAAATCTGAGGAGAAAGATAATTCCCCAAGTAGCCAATTTCTAATAGAGCTCATGAATTAGTCAGATTCAAGCTCAGCTGCTGCAACAAAGAGACCCTACAAGACAGTGGCTCACACAAGTGAAGGCCTGTTTCTCTCTGAGTAGTGGGTGGTGAAGGTGGCTAGCTGCACTCCACAGGGTCACACAGGGATCTAATTTCCTTCAGTCATCCTCCTGCTGTCATGTCTTCAGGTGATGTTCTTGCCCACACAATGGAAGCTGACCCACCGGTACCATGTCCAAGCTGGGAAAGCGGAATGGAGGGCAGGCAATACCTTACAAGGAAGTGACAAGGAATTGCACACTTCCTTGCTGAGAATACAGTCACATGACCACACTCACCTGAAGGAGAGACAGGAAAGTAGAGTCTCTAGCTGGGCGGCCATGTGTCCCACTGAAACTTTGGGAAAGTCATCTATTACTAACGGGAAAAAGGGATGAGCCCTGTTTCCTCTTCACCTCCCCCCATCCAATTCTCCTGTTGAATATTTCTCATCAGCCTGGTTTCCATAGCAGCTTACTGCCAGCTAAGAGACCTCCTAACTCCCTTTGTGCTACCCTCCATGGGTGTTATCGGCTCAGGCTGCCATAACAAAACACCACAGCCTGGGCAGCTTAAAAAACAGACAATTATTTCCCACAGTTCTGGAGGCTGGAAGTCCAAGTTCAAGATGCCAGCAGGGTTGGTTCCTGATGAGGGTCCTCTTCCTGGCTTGTAGACAACCGCCTTCCCCTGTGTCCTCAACCTCTCCCTCTCTCTCTTCCTCTTCTTATAAAGCCGCTAATCCCATCAAGAGGGCCATATCTTCATGAACTCATCTAAAACTAATCACTTCCCAAAGGCCCCACCTTCAAACACCATCCAAGTAGGACTAAGGGCTTCATATAAATTTGGTGGGTGAGGAGGGAAAACACAATTTAGTCCATAACAACAAGACTACAAATCTCCTGATGTACAAACCCCATCCAGCCCCACTGCCCACTGAGCTCCAGCTGTGCCAGAATCCTACAAACATACTACACGACTCTATTGTTCCTTACACATCAGTTGCTATTTATATAAATAAATACATGGGCAGGGGAGAGAAATGGAAGCCAGCAACCCCAGGAACCAAATTCCACCCAGGTTGATGAATAAACGTCCTTTTCAAGCCCAGACCCCAAGGAACTGATGTACAGGAATGCAAATTTGTTACAAGCCAATGACCATCTCCTCGACAGTTCCAAATATCTTGAGGGCTTCCCAGCCCCTTCCAACAGCCCGCTGCCAAGTTAAATACAGGCATCCACTTGGTGAATGTGCACCCAGACGGTCAAGTGTGCAAAAATAGAAAGGAAACCAACCAAAGAGCATGGAGGCTAATGAAGAAGCCCCAGGCTGTGTGAAATAGTATTCATGGGCTCAGCCTCCACGAGACTTGAGAACCTATTCTGGAGGATAAATGGCTGCTCAGAAAGGTTCCCACCTCTCTGTGTAAATGCGATTTCACACTCCACTCAAAACGCCCCAGGAACTTGCGACAAAAAATGGGCGCTCAGATGGGCTCCCCCAATGAACAGCTCCTTGTGCCTCGCTGTCAGACAGCTTGGAAAAATTACCCTTCCTGTCTTTTCAGGAGTTCCCCTCACCAGATTAATCTCCCAGAACTGAGCTGAGCACACGGCATTTCCAGCCAAATGGCCGATTCACTGGACACCCTCCTACCTATGCTTATGTAGTGTCATGTCATTGTGAATGCTATCCTCGCCGCTCCAGAATTCTTTCCTATTTTAACCTTTCTCTGCCTTCCCAGCCCAGTTTAAATGCCACCTTCTCCTGGAAGCCCTCCACCCATTCAGCCTTGTTCTCATCTCTTGTCAATATCTTGAGTCATCCTTGCTGGTCCATCCAGCCAGACTGCTTGACCAGTGCTCTCTGAACACTCGGGCGAAGTAGCCTGTACAGACTGACATATCAATTGTGAAGTTCAGGTTTAGCTCATCGTTAGCTCCGTTACCCTGGGCAAGGTCCATACAACCTCTCTCTGTGTCTCAGTTTCCCCATTACTAAGATGATCAATAGATAGATGAGGCACTGAGCCCATGCCTGGCCCTGAGCTCGTGGTGTGTGTATGTCAGCTCACAGTTATGCCCTGGCCCCTTCTCAGGTTTCCTCTTTTTCTCCTGCCCTGGGACTGAGGGCCGCATGAAAAAACATGGCGGAGGATGAGGCAGGAGGGGTATGGGGATTGGGGCTCAGGACTTGTAGGGGTTTGGAGTCCAGGTTAAGGGCCTAAGCTATTTTACTGGGAACCAGGCAGGGATTTGGACCGGGGAATGACATGGTCAGAACCACAGTTAGGAAGGCGGGTAGAGGAGGGTCTATAACCTGCCACTTGCAGGGCTGCGGATGGCGCACAGCACTGAATGCAGGGTGCCAGACGTGGGCCCTGCCCAGAGTCGCTGCTTTTTGCACTCGAGCTCACTTCCCCTGATGCTGAGCAGACCCTCCTCACAGATCCGCTTTGTAGATGGGAACAGAAGGCCCTGCGTTCTGAGTGCCCGAGGAGGAACGCTGCCGGCTACCAGCCAGAAGGCAATGCCAGGCTCCTTCTGGAGCATTCCTTGGCAGAGCAAAGTCTGCCCCTTTCCTGGAGCACATGAGACAAAACCCTGACATTCGCTAGGCACATACCCAACAACCTGGGGGAGTCTCTGAACCTGAGAGTGCTACCATTTCTAAGACCCACAGCTTCAGGGAGGTCCAGGGGAGAAAAGATGAGGCAGCTGGGCTTTGGCTGCTCAACCCAAGTGAGGCTGTGTGACCTGGCGTGAGCCATGTAAGCTCTCTGGGCTTCTTCCTCTTTGTTTGGTTCTCCCGGAAGCAGATGCTGCAATGAGGATTTGGACAATGTGTATATTTGGTTAGGGGAAGCACACTCAAGGAGTGAGGAGTTGGGCCCAATGCAGGGATGTTGTTAAGCCAGTTACCACTGTGGGTCAGTGGAGCTTAAACCCACGGAGAAAATCTAGAAACCAAAGGCAAACACATGCCCCAGAGGCATCCAGAGTGCTGGTGAGGGAGCTGGGGTGTTTATATTCTCATTTTCATAATCATTTGTGGGGACTTCTCTGTGGGTCATTTACCCATCAGCCCTCTGGCTGGCCTGGGGCATTGACCCCAAGTCACACAGGCAGGTAGGTGCTGGCTCTGGAGCTCAGCAGGGTTCATGGAAGGGTCAGGGTGAGGGCAGATATCACCAAGGATATCTGCCACAAACTGATGAAACAGGGTCAGTCTCAGGATGAGTGTGGGAATAAATGAATAAATGAGGTAATATATATCAGCTGTTAGCAAGATGCTCCACAGTGAGTGAAAACGCAATAGCTCTTCCTAATTTTGAGAGTTCGGGACATGTCAAGTAGGTGACTTTCTGTTACTTGGAAGGTGGGAGGAGAGAGGCGGGGTGTTTATCCCCCCATATCTCTGCCTGATAGGTCACTGGACGGTGACTGCATCTTGCTATTCAGGGCTCCAGATGGGCGGCCATCTGCGTACATCACACTCTTGGGTTTCTAGTAACTCTGCCCCTCTCCCTCCAGGTCCAAGCTCTGTGCCATCCTGCGACTTCCCCAACTTTTTTCATAGAGAGGCTCCTTTTATTAAACTCCTCTCAACGATCTCCTGCCCGATCCCTGACTGACCACTGACTCACCTATGAACATAGTGACTGCCATTCTCGTTGGCCACCTGGCACTCTACCTGTGTTTGGAGAATCTCTCTCCTTTTTTCATAGTGAAGGGATGAGGCAGAGCTCAGGATAGAAGTGAAAATTCCAGGCAGTCACCATCCCAGCCTCCCTGTATCTCGGGTGGGGGCATGTGGCCCGGGCCCCATCGGTGCCAGATGTTAAGTTGGGAGCTTGTGACCATCACCAGTTCTCTCTGACGGGGATGGCTGGGGAGAGGTGGGCCCAGGGCTGCACCGCCCAGGTCCCCCTCAAGAAAGAAGGACCTAAGCCCCAGGACCCCAGAGGATGCTAGCAGACACACTCTTCGGGGGTGGCCATAGCAGAAGAAACATGCCTCACTCAAGGTCAAGTCCTATTTTGTGTGGGAGCTGCATCCGCTGACTGATTTCACAGGGGTGTAAGTCCCAGCTCCTCACCTGGACTTGGGACATCTCTGAAAGGTCAGCCCAGCTCCCAGCTCCCCACAGGGGCTTTGTTGGGACTGTCTCAGAGATCAACCTTTGTTGGGACTGTCTCAGAGATCAACCTCCCTCCCTGCCCAATTCTACTTTCCCCTTCTTGCTCCCAAGTCCTCTCCCTAGTAATCCACCTACACACTAACCCCCACCTCAGAGTCTGCTCCCTGGAGTCCCCAGCCGGAGCAGCCTTGGTGGGATTGGAGGCAGTGTCTGGCATAGCAGCGGTGGGCAAGGCTCAGTGGCTGAGTGCTGTGGCACATTTTATTAGGTCTGTACGCAGAACTTCTGAGTCTGATTCTCTAGCCTTCCCAGCGATGATCAGCATAGCAGAGTCCTCTAATAAACTCCTTTTCTCTTAAACTTTTCTCTTTTTATCAACTAGAGATGGCTTCTGTTTCTTTCAACTAATAACTATGACTGCTAGGGTATGCCTAACAGTTAAATTCTCAAATGCTAACAGATATAGAGCAGGATTTTCACAGATTTCCATAAATGGGTTTTAGAGAGATAGGTAATCCTCCCCCAAGAGAAAACGGATCAAGTATGCATGACATTATGCATACACAAATTATGCATGTAATTTCTGGATGAGTGTGTAGAGCTTCTAATCAGATTCCTAATGGGCTTTTTTAAAAAAAAATTTTAAATTTTATTTTATTCAACCAAAATATTGTCATTTCTAGATGAAATCAATAGGAAATTATTAATGGGACTTCTACATCTTTTATAAATTGAAATATGGTATATATTTTATATTTACAGAATATCTCAATTCACATGCTATATTTTCAAGTAAAATATAGTCTTACAAAAAAAATACAGTTGTGTTTAACAGAAACAGTATTTGACATTGCTCCATTTTAAAAATTTATATCAACTAAAATTCTATAAAATAAAAAATGTAGTTCTTCTGTAACATAAGTTTTAAGTGCTTACAACATAAAAATGCTGCATTTTAAGTGCTCAGTGATCATGTGTGGATAGGGATTACCATACTGGGCAGCGCTCAACAGGCTTTTGTCTGCATCAGTGACCCTCAGCCCCTCCTTGAGCCTGTGGGGATGCTCGATTCCATTCATGAGGCCATTCTCATACAGTCACATGTGGACCGATGATGGGGATACGTTCGGAGAAATGCTTCATTAGGCAATTTCATCGTCGTGCGAATGTTATAGAGTGCACTTGTACAAAACCAAGATGGTGAAGCCCACTACACACCTTGGCTTTATGGTATAGCCTATTTCTCCTAGGCTACAAGCCTATACAGCATGTTACTGCACAAAGCAATGCGGCATTAAATCAAGCACAAGGGAAAATGATACAATCAAGAGACATGGTAAACACAGGATGTATTTACCAGCGTTAACACGGCATTCTGTTTTACAGCAAACTTTTTTATAAGGGGAAAGAGTACACTCTAAAATCATGATAAAAGTACAATATAGTAAATACATAAACCAGTAACAGTCATTTGTTAATCTTATCCTTATGACCGTAGATAATCATATGTGCTATACTTTTATATGATTTGCAGCACAGTGAGTGTGTTTATACTAGCATCACCACAAACACATAAGTAATGCATTGTGCTATGATGTTTTGATGCTGTGACATCACTAGGCAATAGGAATTTTTCAGCTCCATTGTAATTTTATGGGACCATTGTTGTACATTCGTCTGTCATTGACAGAAACGTTGTTATGCAGCACATGACTGTACATTAGATATGATGTATGAGCAGAGTCAGGTTTCCTGAGTTCCCTGCTCACAGAGCAGTCTAATGCAGGTGGGCTCCTAGGTAGTCACTCTGAGGCCTATGCTCCATCCACCTTGTGGCTCTGCCTACCCCAGGATGCTGGGTCTTCTGCATTGAGCGTGTAGATAGGAAAGAGAACATGGCCAGACATATGCTTCTTTAGCTCCTGGGCCTTTATGTTCCTTCTGCTCGCATTCTATTAATGAGGACTGGTTTCAAGTCACCTGGTCTCACTTCTTTGCCTGGTGGTCTGGGAAGTGCAGTTCCTGGCTGGGCAGCCACATCCCAGCTGTGACTCTGATACGGTGTGTTGGTGGACAATAAGCTGCCTTCACTACCCACGGACTGATAATAACAGAACAAAAGCTCTACGGAAAGGGATCTCCCGTGTGCCCCAACCCGATACCTCCAGCACAGGGCATTATTTATTGAGCAGGGGCTCAGTGCAGACCTGTTGAATGAATAAATGAAAGAATAAAGGAATGAATGGAAAAAAGCCACCAGACTCTGTTCAAAGACCCGAGAATACTTCCAGGTTGTTCTGGGTTTTTGGAAAGCATTCTCAGTATGGTTCTCCCGTTGCAAAAGAAAAAAGAATTGGCTGGATGAAGATGCCATTTTTCTCTAAGACAGTGGAAGGAAGCGTTTTGACTGTTGTCCAGGATATCCGGATCTGGGCGGATGGATTCCTTTCCCCAGCCAGGCCTCCTTCCCAAAGGACGTGTGTTTATTTGGAAGAGGTCTGTTCCTGCTGGAGGACAGGTGTTCCAAGCGCAACCGACGTGATATGGTTGGAGATCCAGGTCCTGCACTAGCTCGGCTGCCTGGAAATTGATGGCTTTTCTTGTTTTTCTGGTGGGAACTGGGTGTTTCCCAGCAAAAGGTAACACGGCCTGTGGAATATTTCCTGAGAAGCACTGGATTTCCCCCATATTAGTCATTGTAGAATGTATATTATTTTAACTCTTGGACTCAGACCTGGGGTTTAGAGCACTCAAGGCAGAGTGGAAAATTGCCCGTAGGGCCATATGGCTGACGACTTAGGAAAGGGCAGCTCTCTTTTCCTCTCTTGGAGATGATGTGATTCTCCTCGAAGGCATGGACTAGCCTTTTTCGGGTCCAGGACTTGGTGACTTTTCAGACGTGGAGTCCGAGCCTTGGTCTCTGGCCCACAGGATGGGAGTGGAGGAGAGGGTGGTAGCACTCAGACGGTGCCTGGCTCGGAGAGGCACTTGGTGAGGGTTAGGAGGTCTTATGTAGCAGTGATCACCTATTCTGGGCAGGGCACTGGCCATGGCCTGGGGCGGAGGTAGATAGGCAACTCAATTTTGAATGGTAGGGAGACTAAACGAATTTTACAAGCTCAGAGGAAGTGATGATCCAGTCTTCACACAAGGGATGCATCCCCAAGAACGTGGGGAGTTTTTCACATGAAAACAACGGTGTCCCAGGTGTCAGAATCAGTGAAAGCAAGGGCAGAAATCTGGAAAGAGCAAGAGTCCTCACAGAGCTGGAACCATGTCCCTGGCCCCTCTTTCTCTCCAGCCCCCCTTCCCCTTTCCCCCTGCAGCCCTCCACATCCGGCCAAGTTGCTGGCTGTCTTGGTGGGAGGCCCCAGGCAGCTGCTCAGCCTGTGGTGGTGCAGATCACGAAAAGGAAGTGAACTTGAGGGTCTACTCCCTTATCTGTGGAAGAAAGCTGGGAAGATCCAACTGAAGGCAGAAGGCAGTAGAGGGGGCCAGGGGCTATCGGAGGTGACCCTGCCATGGGAGGATAATGACCAGCTGTGGGAGCAGCCAAGAGCAGTTTGGCCGGGGCCCTCACTCTAGCCAGTCCTCTGAGCCTCTTCCCATAGATGGGTGCTCTTGGGAAGCTATGAGCAGATGTCCCCCTCTGGTCACCTGCCCCTTGGTGTGTGGAAAAATCCTGTTGATAATTGGCAGGTGATGCCAGAGAGACAAGTGAGGCTGGCCAAGCCTTAGAGTGAGGGCAGCAGAGTCAGACGGCCTGGGTTCAAATCTCACCGGCATTTCCTAGCTTCATGCTCCTGAACTAGTCCTTTCTGAGCCTCAGTTTCCCTGTGTATAGCACAGGGAAAATAACAGTATCTACCTGATAGTGTTATGCAGGTTACATAAGAGACATAAATGACGGGCACGTGTGAACCATAGTTTTAAGCTTTTTCTTTGAATAGCTGACACTATTGAGATCCCCAGTCTTCCGTGTCAGGTGCTTCTCCTCTCCTTTCCACTGTCCTCCCTTCTCTATTTACCCCTCTTTTCCGCTCTTCATCTCCAGTTCTGTCTCCTCTTACTCCATTCTCAGGAGCCTGCTCTGTTTAATCTTCTCTCAGAGGAGCTAGCGACTGCTTTAAGTGTTCCCGCCATTCCTGTCCCCCAGTCATAGAAGGGACAGGTCAGGAGGAGGGGTTCAGCTGGCCTCAGCTGCCAGATATGCCCTTCATGCCAGCATAAACTGCTGCTCAATCCTCAAGGCCCAGATCGAAAGCCCCATCCTCCAGGAAGTCTTCCCGAACTCCCTCAAGCCGCTGGTGGCTGCCTCTCTTGCTCCCGTACGACACTGGGCATCGGTGTGAAATGCCTACCCCTGAGCTCCTGTCCCAGTCAGGCTCCCGCATTCTCCCGTCTGAGGCTGTAGCAACCTGCTGCCACCCGGTGAAAACTGCTTCCAGGAGGGGCTGCAGACTCCGGCTCTCTTTAGGACCTGCTCCAGTGGAGCACTGGAGACTAGATTAAAATAACTAAACAAATATTAAGAGGAAAACACGATAAATGAACCATTAAAACATCATGCAGCAGGATGAGGAGAGTAGGTCTTGCGACTTCTGCCTACCTTGCTGCCACCCGACCCGTGTTTCAAACCACACCTTTAAGGGCCATCGCTTCCATCCCGGCACCTCCCTTCCCTCCTCGTTTGTCCTTGCTATTATTTTCCTTGTCGCTCTGTTTCTTTTTTTCTATACAAAAAGTCTTCAGATACAACTTATTATTTGTTGAGCACATATGCCATGCAGGCTAAGTGGTTTACACACTTCACCCAACATTGCATGTGGCTTGGTTTCTGCATGAACTAGCCCTCCAGGAAGCATTGTTTAGCTGCAGAGAGTGATCCAGAAGAAGGAATTCTAACTTTGATTTCAGAGGTCAGCTGACCGTTCTGTAAAGGGTCAGAGAGGAAATATTTTCGGGTTTGTGGGCTGCGTAGTCTCTGCCACAACTACTGAACCCGATTGAACCATTGTAACGCTAAAGCAGACAGAGACAGCTGTTAAATAAATGAGGGTGACTGTTCCAATAAAGCTTTATTTACAAAAGCAAATGGAGGGCTGAATTTGGCTGTAGTTAGTTGGCCCTGGCTTTACACGTGTCTTTTTAAATCCATCACATGGACGCCAATTCATCCTCGATAGTGGCACGTCTCATAAAATATTTTCCTCCAATTTCTAATTCTCTTTGGCATTTCTCATAGACCCCCAAGCATGGCATCACCCCAGCCAACATGTTTTTTCTTCCCCAGCTGTCTTGCACCCTTTCTCCCAGATTTTAAAATTTGGATCAGGTTGGCCTCTCTGGCTGGTTTCTCTCTTTCTCTTTCTCTGTCTCATGTACACGTAGGATTTAAGAACATTGCTGGCAGAGGAGAGAGAAGTAAGGTGGAATACTGACTGGTTAGTACATCTTGTCCTCCTCACAGTTTATTAACTCATTCAATTCCTTTGACTGTCTCTGACTTAGAATGATGATGCCATTTTACAAAACAGTAAACAGAGGCTCCATTGGCTTCAACCACTTGTTCAAATCCAAGCTGTGAGTAAACGATGGGTCTGGACTCCCTAGACTCCCGCTCCTGGTGCACCTCCTCGCAGACACCTGGACTCAGAACACCCTCCTCCTACCCTACTGCCCCATCTCCTCTTAGGGCTCAGCTCCATGTCCTGGGTCCTCACAAGGAAGTTGCATCTGGGGCTGAAGAATGAGCATCAGCTACTGTCAAGGTCCAAAGCATTTTTGGGACCCTCCAATATTATCTCACACGGGACACCTTCTACCCAACAGCAGATGGGCAAATGGCACTGAGAAGTTATGGCCAGCTGAAGGGAGGGGGTTATGAGAGCATCAGGACCTAACGGGCTGCTTGGCACATCTTAGGTCCTTTGCAAAGTTGCGTAATGAGGATCACTTGTTGCTTTGCATTTGTGCTTGTCGAGGGCTGGCACTCAGGGACAAAGGCTGAGGCTCAGGGATGCTAAGTAATCTTCTCAATGTTGTAGAGTGGTGTTCCAATCACCCTTGTCCAGCCCCCACCACACATGCTACCTTTAGTTACTGGATAGTGTCCATCAACCCCCCAAGTTCACATGCTTCCTGGGCATGTGACCTTATTTGGAAAAAAGGTTGTTGCAGATATGATTAGGTAAGATGAGGTCATATTGGAGTATGTGGGCCCTTAATCCTATATGACTGGTGTCCTTAAAAGAAGAGAAGAGACACAAAGACAGACATACAGAGGGAAGACAGCCAAGTGACGACAGAGCCGAGACTGGAGTGATGTGTCTACAAGCCAAGGAACGCCAAAGATTGCCAGAAGCTCAGAGAAAGGCATGGAACAAATCTTCCCCTGGAGCCGACACCTAGATTTCAGACTTCTGGCCTCCAGAACTGAGAAAGAACACATCTCTGTTGCCTCAAGCTGCCCGGTTTATGTTACTTTCTTATGGCAGCCCTAAGAAACGAATGCAGTTACTAAGCCCTGTCACACTGGGATCTGGCGATTTCAGGCTCTGGTCCACAGTCAGTCCACCCTCCAGGAGGAACATGCAGCAGCTCAGCCTCCAGAGTTGAAAGCGTGAAGGCTCTGATAGAGGCCCAGGAGACAGGAAGAATCTGGAAGGGCAGCCCAAGGGCCAATGGGAGTGGGTTCTTCCAATATATTTGCAGGCTTCAGTTTCCTGAACACTCTGGGCACTTACAGTCACCCAGGACTGAGGCTTTGTCCAGAATTGGTACAGGGTCTGCCAAGATGAACAGAGTGGCTGAAGCTCTTGGTTGCCTGCTGCATCGTTAGGGCCCAGATTGGCTCAGCATGGGAGGGAGCCAAGAGTTGGGGTCTTCAGCCTCTCCTGGCACATGCCATGGTTGATCATGAGACTGAAAAACGTACAAAGGGAACAAGAAATGCGGAAGTTGGGAGGGAGACAGAGACAGGAGGAAGAAAATGAGAGATGGCAAAGGGAGAGATGGGGTGGAGAGAGAGAGAGAGAGACAGAGACAGACAGAGACAGACTGAGACAGAGTAAGAGACAGAGAGAGACGCAGAGAGAGAGAGAGAGAGAGAGGGAGGGAGGGAGACAGAGAGTGGAGAGAGAAAGACAAATGGGAGAAAATAACAGGGAAAGACAAGACAGGGATTGAGAGAGGTTCAGATAGATGAACAGACACCCTGACGAGTAACAGATGTTGACAAGGACACAGAGGGAGAGGAAGAAAGACAGAAAGAGTAGGAGACAGGGAAAGGGGCAGAGGGAGATCGAAAGATAGAAAAGAATACAGAAAGAGCGGGGGGGTGGGGGTGGGGGGGCGTGCCGCAGAGACCCGAAGCATGCACCCTCGCAGACTGGCTTTGCTTCGCCTCTATGGTTGGCCTCCTTCACCACACAGACAATCCCTACCATGCCGCAGGTACCATGCCCGCTGCAGAAAGTGCCTGTGAACCAGACCTGAGAGGGAAGCGTGGGGATGAGAACAGGCACTGGGATGAAGGGCACGCTCTGAGCCCCAGCCCCCAGAGCTACGGGTTCTGTGTTTTCCCAGTGGGGCGACATGAACTCCCCCACCCGACTGAGGGACATGGTTAATGTTCTGAAGTCCATGGGCCTCGGCCCTTGACTTTAATTAGGCATTTAACTGGAAAGGGGCGAGGCTTTCACATTTCCCCACAGATCCAGCTGCCAACTTTATCGTGATCCCCTGCAGGACACTGTAAAAACATGGGCTTGAATGAAAGAGGATGAGGGAAGGGCATGTCGGAATCACCGGTTCCCTCACCCCAGGTTTTATGGGATCAGACAAAGTATCCCAGCTTGAGGAGCTTCCACAGGGAGGCGTGGGCTTTAAACCGAGCAGAGTTTAACCCTCCAGAAACTTCCCTGATTACTTCTCCGACACGTGGGGGCCTGAAGGGAGTGAGTTGCTGTGTCAGAGCAGCCTTGGCTACTTGCAAACGTCAGGAAGCCCAACCCGACCTGGATGAGTTGAAAAACAGAAGGTTGGCTCAGTTACCTAAGAAGTCGAGGGGCAGTTCAGCTTCAGGTCTGGCTGAATCCAGGTGCTGGATGTGATCGGCAAGCTGTCCCTCTCTCCTTTCCTCATCTCTGCTTTCTTCTGGGAGAAACTCATTCTCACGCAGTCCCTCCCAAGTGGTGGCAAAAATGATGACTGGCAGCTCCAGTCATCCTGCCAGCTCGGCAAACCCCCAAGCCTCCCCGCTACCCGCCGTGTCCCAAGCTTGACTCATGGCTTACATGGAGCTGGAGGTGGGGCCAGTCCCAACCATACACATGGCCTAAGAGTTAGAAAAGGTCCTCACGAGGAAATTGGTGAGTCAGGCAGAGAATACGAAAATGCACTGGAGTCAGGGCTGAGAGCCGGCATGCACTAGTTCAGCTATGCTGATGGCTGAAATATTAAAACATTTCCACGTTGGTTGGTAAATCGCCACTGCCTTGAGTTTTCTGAGTGCTTCCCTGGCTCACCATCTTGGACACCTTGACCCTAAAGTTTGGGTTGCAATGCCTGGAAGAGCAGGGTTCTCCAGGAGGCCAGTGCCCATGTCATGACAATTGTTGAATAAATTGAATGCCACCCCAGGTATAGGGACCATCAGAACCCTAGAACTGAGAGTGAGCTGGAGAGAAGGACTGGGCAAGTTTGCTCGGGCAGCTCTGGTACCTGCCAAGCTGTATGATAGTGATGCTGGGTGGTAAGCACCTGGAGTGAAGGTGGGGCTGTGTGTGACACAGTGGCACAGCAGGCACCAGGTACCGAGCCACCTGCTCCACATGGGCAAACACTTTTCACCCTCACCATGCCCTGGGCCATGGGTTCTGTTTCAGCTCCATGAGGAAAACCAAGGTTCAGGGAGGTCAGCTGAGCCACTCAAGACACTCAGGAGATAGGTGTCAGCTGGTCATGACTCCTGAGACCATCTTGACACAAAGTGCTGGGGTTTTCCTGCCACACTCGTCTTTTGATGCGGATTCTAGGATTGAGGCTGAGATGTAGACTGGGGCTTGTCAGGGTCATGTTGCGTATTTCAGTCCCTCCCTCACCCATCTTCTTCTCCCTTCGTCCCAGACCTTCCAGAACATTTTTCACTGTTCCTGCTGACCAGGGGACCAACCCAAACATCCCTAAGTCTCCCAGCTTCTCCCCTCAGGATTATTATTTTGGCTAGGTGGGAGCAGGGGAGATCCCCTCCCCAGTTATACAGTTATAATAATGTCTTTGTGTATTAATTCTGTCATCTGTTTATTTCTGGTTATTTTTGATGGATTGATTTTTCTTCTCATTACGGATTATATTTTCCCGATTCTTTGCTTACTGGAAGATTTTGTATTGGATACCAGATATTATGAATCTGAATGGATGCTGGATATTTTTGTATTCCTCTAAATATTCTTGAGCTTTGTTCTGGGACACAGTTAAACTACTTGAAAGCAGTTTGATCCATTTAATTTTTGTGTTCAAAAAGTGACGAATTGCAATAATCATTTGAGCATTTAGGATGTGCACAACCTGGGCTACGTTTTTTGTTGTTGTTCTTTGTTTGTTTTTTAATGAATAAGCAAGTTAGCAATTGACTCATGTTTTGAGACTCTATTATGTGTATGATTCTAAGCTAAGTTATTTCCAGGTCAACAAATTGCCCCGTTAGGTATCTTTTGAGCACTCGCTGAACTCATGATTTGGGGGTAACTTCTTTTATGGTCAACCAGTAAACCAAGTCACAGCTGTCTCTCTCCTACCTCCTATAGGCACTGTGTCACAGTAATTTCCTTCCCGTCACTGCACCAGCATCCACCATGTATGTACAGGGCATACAGGATAAGGCAGGACTTCTTCCCTGAGATGTAGATGAGAAAGTCGGCCCCAGCCATGGACAGGATGCTGCAAGGCAGTGAAAGGTATTGCCTGACAATTGCTTTCGATCATGACTTCAGAGACAGGGGGTTCACATCCATCCGCTCTGAAGAAGGTGGACTCCATTGTTGCTGTAGGGTGGCCTCAGCAATGCTGAGCATTTATCACACATCTAAAGCATTTTCCTCACCCAAAAGCAATTTGAATCTCACAGGGGCCTTTTTCTTTTTTCTAAGTAACTTTTTTTCCTCTCAATCTTTACTACTTCCCTATCCAACCATCTTCATCCAAGAGGGTGCCCACTGGCCAAGGGCGGAGGCAAAATGTGAGTGTGTCTGACTCCAGGGCCTTCTCTTTCCTCCTCCTCCCATCCTGCCTCTTTTCAAAGTGAGTCACAAGGAAGACAGCAGCCAGAGAGCCAGGAGAGGTGGAGAGAGCCTCTGCCCCAGCTGTGTGTTCATCAAATGCCGCATTGTAAAAGATCACTTGGCAAAAGATGAGCAATAAATTAAATTACTCAGAGAACACAGTCTGCAATCAAAGGCATTGTCTTAGGGAAGTAGTGCGTTCGCCTCTCCAAGCTGGGCTCAATTAGAAGCCACAAGGAGACTCCATTTTATGTGCACTAGGCTCAGGAACCCCAAAAACTTCCTGGTCTCTGCCTTCTCCCGAGCTCCCCTAACCTTAGTTCTAAGGGGGCCCATAAGGAAGAGGCCGGGTTCAAACGACACTCTGCCCAGAAACCACAAGTTTATGAATCCCAGAAGTTTTGCTCGCTCAGGTCAGGCACAGAGCTTGGCTGACGTTAGCGAAGACATTTTTCTCTGTCAGGCAATAGAACGCAGCTCAAAGACGCCAGCTGCAAGGCCTCAGAGCCCAAGTCTCTAATTAAAACAGTGGAAAATTAGATAACTTCACAAATTCATCACTGCCGCCACTGGCTGTCAGAGGAAAGGCTTCAGGGGTTACCCCCACCTTTTGTTTATATGCTAACGGGGTCCCTTTGGTTGGCCTTTTTGTGTTTGAGTGAGTGTGTGTGTGTGTGTGTGTGTGCGCGTGCGCGCACGTGCACAGGCATGCATGTGTGTGTTTGCATTTCCCTCTTCCTCTTGTTCTAGTATTTCTGCTTCCTTTTCTTTTCCTTTCTTTCTTTTTCAGCCCAGTCTATAAAATCCTCAGTTTAGTGGTCAAACAAAAAGAGGGAATTTCACCCAACAGTGATTTTTATCACCTCTCTGAGATTGAAAAATATTACTGTTCAAAGCGATCTTATTCAACATCTCATTTAATTTTCCCAATTATCAGGCAAAGTGGTTTTATCCACTCAATTTTACAAAAGAGAAAACTGAAGCTAGATGAGCTTGGCTACCCGGTCCAGGTGACATGGCCGGGAGCTGAGCTGGAATTTGAACCCAGCTCTGCTCGACTGAGAAGACTCGCTCTTCAATTCTGCAGATCTGACTTCACACAGACACTGCCGCCTTTAGATGTCCAGCCCTGTGCCAGAAATCCAAGGGATAAACACAGTAGTAGTTGTGATAGCTACCATTTCTTGTGCTTCACAAGCACATTCTGTTTTTCCTCACCCAAAACAGCATGGGTTAGGTACTATAATTATCCCCAATTTATAGAGAGGGACACTGAGGCTTAGATATTGGAGCAGAAAATGTGATCCTTTTTCTAACTCCCTAATCCTTACAATTCAATCTACCCAGACCTGACGGCCTGGATTTTCCTGTGCTCATTAGAGCCTTCTCTGCCTTACATATTGGTAGACCTTACATGCTGAGTCCTAATGCCCTGGGAGCATAAATACCTAAGTTCCTTCATGTTAGGAAGAATAACTTGGAGGTGTGATCTGCATTTCACAGGGGTTTATAATCCGGTGGGGAGACAGTCAACCAATAAGTATACAAATCCATGTGTGATATAATGTGAGCTAGAGACACATGTAATGAAGAAGTGGAAAGCAGAGTGGAGAGTGCAGAAGAACGGGGAGTGTCAGTCTGTACGGGGTGGTCAAGGAAGGCCTCTTTGAGGGGAACATTGATTGGTGTACAGACGTGAGCAAAGGAGCCATGAGAAGATATTATGGAAGAACATCCAAGGCCAGTAGAACAGAACAGCATCACCATCATCATCACTATCACTATCACCATTTTCACCACCATCATCATCATCATTATTGTCATCATCATCATTACTATCATCACCATCATCACCATCCTCATCATCACACATCACCATCATCATTGTCACTATCATCACTATCATCATCATTACTTTCATTATCATCATCACTATCACCACCATCATTACCATTATCACCATCATCATCATCACCACCAACATAACTACCATCGGCATCATCAGCATCATTATCACCACCACCATCATCACTATCATCATCATCACCATTATCACCGTCATCATCATCATCACCACCATCATCACTATCATCATCACCACCATCATCACTATCATCATCATCACCATTATCACCATCACCATCATTATTATCACCACCATTGTCACTATCACAACCATCATAACTGTCATCATCATTTTTACCATCATCACTATCACCATCATTATCATCATTACTGTCATCATCACTATATCACCATCATCAGCATCATTATCATCACGACCATTATCACTATCATCACTATCATCACTGCCATTATTATCATCACCATCATCACTGCCATCATTATCATCATTACCACCACCATCATTGTTCCAATTCTAATTCAGCCGGTCTTGGGTCTGATGCAGTGACTTTTTTTTAAAGCTTCCCAGATGATTCTAACATATAGCCAGAGTTGGGATCTCCTGCCCTTGGCTAAAATACCTTATAGGTAAAATCTTATTTTAAAATTCCATACTCACAAAAACTCTACAGGGTTGATTTTCTTATTCATCACATTTTATAAATGGGAAGAGATTTAGAGAGAATAAGAAAGTTGAGCAAAGCTATAAGCCGGTCAGTTGTGGTGTCCATGGGACTCTGACCACTGAGTCAGAGGGACCTTCAGAGCATTTGCACATAATATGCACCTATGGCATGCCTGTGGACCAATCCAGGGTCCTCGACTTTCAGCCCAAGACATGATCACTTCCCATCCTTGCCTTAAATTAGTATGCTGCCTTTCAAAGAAGAAAGCCAGCCATGAGATGCCACAAAATATATGAAGGGGACAATGTCATTATAGCTGTGACTATGGTTGCTGTTTCTCACATGATTAAACCCACTTGGTGTAACATCATAAGAAGCATTTTTACATCTATTAATTAGTTATGACCATAAGAGAAGGCTGCCATACATTTTCGTATTTTTTTCAGATGAGCAAACCTAAGGCAGAGAGAAATTAAGAAACTTGCCCAAGGTCACACAGCTAATGAGTGGCAGAGCTAAGATAATGCATAAACAATGAGTTGTCAGGATCCCAGACCCATCTTCTCCACCCCTCTCCCTCACACCCAATTTTGAGGGAAAACACAGCTTAAAACCAGAGGTCCCAGGTCTGAGCAGTGATGAGCATAGGCCAGTACCTCTCAGAGCCTCAGTTTCCTGGTTTGTAAACAGGTATATTTCCTCTGCTGATCTCATAGGGTTATTCTGAGACTAAAGTAGAAGGGATATGGCCACGTCTTATAAACTTCCAAGTGCTGTGCACATGTTATGCTCTGTTTTGTGTACACAAATGTGCCCACAGGTAACTTTCAGCTTCTCCGCTCCCCAGGCACCACTGCCACTCCCTGGTGGATGAGGCCTGTTCTGTCTTCAAGCGCCCTCTTGCTCAGGCCTGTGTGCAGGTTTTCCATGCCCCGGTACGTTTCCCCTCTCCCAGCCACCACTCACCGCCATGCTGCAGAGTAGGTCAGGCCGGCACAGAAGACAGGGCTGGAGTAGGCTGGAGTTAGAGGCTGCCGAGTGAGACAGTGACAGGTCCAGAATTAGAACATCTGAGACACTTGCACATTCTGAAGCCCAGCACAAAAGTTGCCATTGTGGATCTGTGTTAAAGCCAAGTTCCCCAGGCAATTCTGTGGCCAGCAGTTTTGAGATCCATTAATTTAATGTTTGTTCATTCATCCAACAAGTATTTATTGGTCCCTACTCTGTGATGTGCCTTGAGTTCTAGTTGAGTAAGGGGCCAGCTCTGGAGCTGCAATGAATGAAATCACGTTTAGATCTTCCATACCTTCAGTAGATTATTTAATCTCTGTGGTTTCTTCATCAGTAACAATAATAATGGCTAATGCATATAACTGCTTACTACGAGGTAGTTATAGTGGCGTGTTGGCAAATGCTTGATAACCAGCTCTCCAGAGGTGAAAAAACTGATCTGTAGCATCTGCCAATTTCCATGGTGTAAATATTCTCATTGTGACTGATTTTAAGCTACTAATGTGAGGTCATTGGACATGGATCCAGGAGACGTGCAACAGCTCACTATCGTTGTATATTTCCACTATAGTGATTCAATAGACATAAATAACCCAAGGGCAGAGATAATAGAAAAAATATAGTAAAATAATTGGAAAGTGATGAGTTTCGAGTATTTATTATTTTTGTTTTTAATGTAGTTTAATTTTGTGTACTTCATTTAATTTTTAATAATGGCAAAAATTTATAATTATATTAAAATTTAACAGCTAGCACCTGCAAACTAACCACTACAAGTTAGTTCTAGCATACCACTGGGTAGCTACTGTGATCATCTCCATTTTACAGATGAGAACCCTGAAGCACAGAGAGGTTAAGTAATTCATTCAGGCAGAGCCAGGATTCAAATCCATTAGTTTGGCTTCTGAGCCTAGCCATGGGGATAATATCAGACCCATCTCCTGGGGTTATTTTCAGGATTAATGCATATAGCTCATTTAGAGGAATACCCAGCACCTAGTATGTACTCAATCAATGCTGGTTGTTCCTGTTAATATAAGCTGACGATCCTTAAGTGCATGAAACACAGTTTCTGTCCTTGATGAACTCATCATGCTGGGGGTGGGGATGGTGAGACACATACTTGCAAAGCATCATGAAGGCATCTGCACATGCACCCCAGGAGCATGAATGAAGAATTGATCAACTCTATTTATGGAACAAGGAGAGCTTCTTGGTGGAAGGAATATATAAGCTGGGTTTTGAAGGATGAGTAGGAGTTCACCAGGGAGTTTAAGGAGTCAGGTGGACAAACCCAGTCACCTGTTTGGCTAGAGGAGCCTTAGCCCAGTTGCTGCCACATTCTCTGACCCCTCTTGCCATGAAAGTTGATGCAAAATCCATAGCCAAGTGGGGGCTCGATGACTTGTCTTACCCACATAGGCAAGCCCCTCACACCCTCAGGTCTAACCTTGCCTGAGCTTGGGTGGCTGCATTTCCCAAGAAGTCTTCTAGATTGAGGCAAGGAAGCCTGGTGGTTATGATTGATAGAATCTCTAGGTTTGAATCATGGTTCTTCCCCTGATTTTGTGATGCTGGTCACATCAAGTAACGTTGATTCATCTCAGTTTCCCTATCCGTAGATGGGACGTCATAATAGCTTCTACTTCGACAGGCCACAGAAGACACATGAGACAATGTTTTCATACTTAGCATGGGACAGGGGACAGAGAGAGTGCTCAAAATAAACCGGCTTTAGAGTGCAAGCCAGTCTTGGAAATAGTCAATGGTCCACACTGCCTGCACCTGGAAAGGTTGTTTGCCCTGTAAGTCAGGTGAGCTGGGGTAGTGTGTGTGGGGGCAGGTAACATCCTGGGAGCTGAGCAGCCCACCCAAACCCAGCCTCCCAGGCCCGCTGCCAGATCGGTGTGGGCGTCAGGAAGCTGGTGGCCGGGTCAGAGCGGGCTGTCATTGTGCCTCATCCCATGAGGTGAAAGCATTACGGGTGATGCTGCTGCCAGCGCCCCCACCTCTCAGCCCTTCCTTTGAACTCTGACAGTAATTTCACATGTACATGTGGCTGCCAAGCCAGCGTGTCTGATGTCCTTTCCGGCTTTTGTAATGTCATTTCCTGTTGGGGTTTGGGAGATGCGTTATTGAAGTAGAAGAGTCACTTTTTGGCATAAAATTACCAACATAGGTAGAAAATCAGCATTGATGATGGACCTTGAGATGTTGTGGGCAGTTCAGTTGTTGGTCTTTTCATTTCTTTTTCCTCTCCTCCTCCTCTTTCTAACTTGGTCACTTTGGGGGATAATTCATTTAGAAAATATACCTGTGGAAATAGAACCAAGGAGAAGGCCATCATCTTTAGGGAGTGCTTAGTTCCTTGTAAATTAATTATCGATGGATTTTACTTGAGAATCAAATGTAAAAAGGGACTGAGAAATCATAGATGCAAAGCTTTTAAGTCTTTGATATGAATGGCAGCATATATAGTGACTAAGATATGATATAGGACTAATATAATTTAACAAAATGTATTATAGTACAATATAGTATATGATGTGAGTGGTATAGGTCAGGCTAGGCATCTTTTTAAAGGGCCAGAGTAAATATTTTAGGCTTTGCAAATCGTACTGTCTCTGTCAAATTACTCAACTTTGCTGCTGAAGCAGGAAGGCAGCTGTTGAAAGTACATTAAAAAATGGGTGTGGTTGTATTCCAATTAAACGTTATGTATTCTCCCGAGAAATCTCCTGGTTTTGGTGGTGTGAACATGATCTCTGGTTGCGGTCTTGGGCAATGGGCTCGATAGGACCTGAGAACTGACATTTGCCCACCCCCGGCTTGGAGCACTGCTTCTGGAGTCAGAACAAGTTAAATTAAAATCCTGGCTTCACTACTCTCTGTGAGAAGTGAGACCTTTGAGAAGTGATTTCACCTCTCTAAATCTCAGCTGTGCCACCTGTAAAATGGAGGTAAGGACAGTGGGGAAAGCAATGAGTTGTGGAGAGGTTAAATAGATGATGGGTGTGGGATGCTGAGCACAGTGCTAGGCGGGAAGAGGGTGAATCCACAGGTGCTGCCCTGATCAAGGATGATGACGACGACGACGACGACGACGATGATGATGATGATGGTGATGATTATTATGAACATGATGGAGGAGGGGCGTCTAGATCCACCTTGCTACTGACTGGGTGACCTGGGAAAATCCTTGCCCCTGCCCGGCTCCGGTTTTCTCATGTGACAGGGAGGTTGGACTTGGTGGTGCCCAGGCTTCCTTTCCACTCAGTGCCCCTGGGACCCTGCAGGTCCCTCTGTGATATGGAATCGCACAGGGGGTGCCAGCTAGACTGGTGCTGTTCTAGCGATTTCACCGAGGGCACGGCATGGAGTCAAGGGCTGCAGTCGTCTGGAAACCTGAACCTGGTCAAAGTCACCACGGAATGCTGTGAGGCTTGCATTAGCCACTCATCTCTGTGTTCCTTCAAACACTCTCACGCTTCTACCGTGAGTGATGTGACGCTAAAGCAGTGTGGGCGGGAATAGCCACGTGAACTCGCCGCCCTCGGAGGACCCACTCTCATGAGGAATCTCTTTTTGGGGGGAGTAAGTTTCATCTGGCTGTGGTCACTGCAGTGGGTTGAAAATTGTCCCCCCGAAAGAGCTGTCCACATCCCAACCCCCAGAATCCGTGAATGTGACCTCATTTGGAAACAGGGTCTTCACAGATGTCATTAAGTTAAGGATCTCGATGAGGTCATCCTGGATCAGGGCGGGTGCTAAATCCAAGGATACATGTGCTTGTAAGAGACAGATGAGGAGAAGACACAGGCACAGAGGAGAGGCCAGGTGATGTGGAGGCAGAGATTAGAGTGATGCAGCCACAAGCCAAGGAACACCGGGGGCCGTCGGGAGCTGAAAGAGGCAGGAAGGATCCTCCCCTGGAGGCTTCAGAGGTCGGCGGCCCTGCCAACACCCGGATTTTGGACTTCTGGCCTCCAAACTGTGAGAGAATAAATTTATGTTGTTTTAAGCCCCCAGTCTGTGGTCATCTGTCGTATCAGCCCCAGAACACTGACCCTATCACCAAGCATGGTGTTTCTGGAGTCAGTCACGCCTCCAACATGATGCTCGTGTTCCTTGAGGAAATTCCATCTCCTGATAAGTGGGCATATTTTTTTTTCAATAGACACATTGCAGGTCCAAACTTGTTAATGAGGCTTAGTGTTCTGTTTCGATTACTGGGTCAATCCTGGTGCAGATAGGATGTTTCAAATTCTGAGTGCTGCCTGGACCAATGAGTTCAGCCAAGTGTGTGTTGAGTCAAGAAGTGATTTCTGTGTGTGAGTGTGCATGTGCGCGCACACACACACGCTAATATTTTTTTATTTGTTAGGATCAAAATAAGTTTTTAAAAAGTTATAAAATCTACACAATGTAATGTAAATTATAAGAGGATATATAAATTATAATCAATTAACTTTCCACCTCATGTTTTTCATTCTATTTGTTGGTTCGTTTTAAGATTGTTTGGGGATTTATCATTCATTCAGTTTTGGTCAACAGATTATTACCAAGTTTGCTCAGGGATCTAGGAAGCCCATGTGATTACCCTACTTTGGAAAATTAACTTGGCCTTCTAAGCTTCAGTTATCTTGTTTAAAAATAGAGCTTGAACATGTCACAGTGAAGATAAAGAGAAGCTGCTTCTTAGGGTATGTAGTGCTATGTCACTCACATAGGTGATACATAGGTGTCCTTTCCTGGTGTTGTGTTGAAGACAGAGGATGACACAGCTTACTGGAAATGACACCTCTGGTGATTTTACACCTATATGTGTACTGAAAGCATCTTTCATTGTTGGAAAATAAAACATTGTCCTATAGTTTTTAGATAAATTGATGTTTACCCCTCTGA